>NC_045441.1:86221058-86372889 GCF_002776525.5 Piliocolobus tephrosceles
TATTTATTTATTTATTTATTTATTTATTTATTTATTTATTTATTTATATTTATTTATTTTTAAGACGGTGTCTCACTCTGTCTCCCAGGCTGGAGTGCAGTGGCGCTATCTTAGCTCACTGCAACCTCTGCCTCCTGGATTCAAGCAATTCTCCTGCCTCAGCCTCCCAAGTAGCTGGGACTACAGGCACATGCCACTACTCCCGACTATTTTTTTGTATTTTTAGTAGAGACGGGGTTTCATTATGTTGGCCAGGCTGGTCTCGAACTCCTGACCTCAAGTGATCTACCCGCCTCGGCTGCCCAAACGGCTGGGATTACAGGCATGAGCCACTACGCCCAGCCACAACACAGAATTCCTGAAGGAAAATGTCATACAACCAATAAGATCTAAAATATACTTGTTCTATAGCTATATAAATACATGCAAAGTAAATTTTAAGTTAAGGAGAACTACTGAGATAACACTTTTCAATGACTAAAATCAAACTATCGAGAAGATATAATAATTATAAATTTTATACCTAATAATATAGATTTAAATATGGAAACCAAAAATTAGCATAATAAAAGGAGAGTTCCACAATTATAAAAATGATTTTGATAAAACTCAGTAACTAAGAAAATAAATCAACAATAATCAAGTTTATAAAAATTTTCAAAAACATTAAACTTGATTTAATACAGAAAATATTGTGTCATAAATTTAGTTACAGAGGTGAAACATTGCTGCAGAGAAAACTATAAAACGTTTATGAAAGAAATGGAAGAAGACACAAATAAATGGAAGGATATCTCATGTTCAGTAGTTGGAAGACTTAATTGTTAAGATGTCCATGGCTACTCAACATGATCTGATGATAGGGATTAAATGCAAGAAAAATGCATATAAAACCATGCTTTTACAGCCAACTGATTTCTGACAGAGGTGTCAAGAGCACATAATGGGAAAATGATAGTCACTTCATTAAATGTTGGAACAACTAAATATCCACAGGCAGAAGAATGACATTAAATCATTATCTCACATCATATGCAAAAACACCTCGAAATGGATTAAAGACTTAAAGGTGTGACTTGTAACTACCAAATGAGTAGAATACAACATATGATACTGGTCTGGGCAATGATTTTCAGACATGAACTAAAAAGCATAGGCAACAAAATAAAATGTAGATAAGTAGGATTGTACTGAACAAAAATGTATCTTCACAGTCAATGAAACATTCAGCAGAATGAAGTAATAACCCATGAAATGGGAGAAAATATTATCAAACTATACATTTGATAGAGGGCCAATATCCAAAATATATAAGAAATTCAGCTCAATAGAAATAAAAAACCGAATAACTCACTTAAAAAAAGTCACAGAATTATATAGACAATTATTAAAATAAAACATACAAATGGGCAACAGCTATATGTAAAATGTTCAATAACACTAATCATCAGGAATATACAAATTAAAACCACAGTGAGATAATCACCTCACACTTGTTAGAATGGCTATTATCAAAAAGACAAAAATTAACAAGTATTGGAGAAGATGTAGAAAAAAGGAATCCTGTACATTTTCAATGGAAATGCAAATTAAGTTATCCATTATGGAAAATGATATGGAGTTTCCTAAAATAAATTAAAAACAGAACTACCATATGATCCAGCAACCTTGCTTCTGGATATATCCCAAGGAAATGAAAGCAGTACGTAGAGGAGATGTCTGCACTCCCATGTTCTTTGCAGCATTATTCACAACAGTCAAGATACGGAAACAGCACAAGTGTCCATCAATGAATGAATAGATAAATAAAATGTGGATATATACAGAATGGAATATTATTCAGCTTTAAGAAAGAAACACTGTCATTTGGACAACATGGATGAATCTGAAGGACATTATGTTAAGTGAAATATAACAGGCACAGAAAGACAGCACTATATTTTATTTATATGTGAATTGTAAAATAATTGAACTCCATAGAAGTAGAGAGTAGAATGGTGGTTACCAGAGGCTGGAGGTGGGAGGGGGATGGGGAAGATATTGGTCAAGGGAATAAAATCTCAGTTATACAGGAAGAAGAAGTGCAAGTGATCTATTGTACAATACAACATAGTGACTATAGTTAATAACAATAATTGTATTGAAAATTATTAAGAAAGTAGATTTTAAGTGTTCTCACCTCAAAAATAATAAATTGGTGAGGTAATGGATATGTTAATTAGCTTGATTTAGCCATTTCACAATGTATACATAATTCAAAACAACATGTTATAGATGATAAATGTATATAATTTTTTATTTATCAGTTTTCAAAAAAGGCTAGCTATTAACCTAGTAAATTATTAGAACCTATTTTATACTTTCTGTTTTAAAAGTATGTATTTGTACTGGTTGCAAGCAACTATTAAACACTATTGTTAGGTGCATGGTTATATTTTTCCTCTTAGGTGAGCCAAAAGGAAACTTCTTCAATATGTAGCACTCCACTAATAAATTTTGTAGTCTGTTATTGAAACACTATATTCTGATGAGGATAGTAGGATAGGAAGAATGAATAAACAAATGAAAAATATAAGAAAATGACACATCTCAGGGCAGCAGAGTACACTTTCTGTTTAAGTGATAATGGGTGATTTATTCTAATAAAACATGCTCAAGGGTATAAATAAATCTCACAAAACTACCAATTTATACATAGTATATACTCTGCAAATTCTGTTAGTTAGCTAGAAATGAGCAATGGTAAGAAAGTTATAAAATCCACAAATATTAGGAAATATTTATCTTCTAATGAATCCATGTATAATAGAAGAAATTACATTGGAAATTATAAAATAATTTGAAACTTAAAGTGATATAAAATAAATCATTTCAAAGCAGGTTGAATGAAACTGAAACTATACATATATGGAAATGCATAACCTAAAATCTATATACAAATAAAGAAGAAAGGTTAACAACAAATGAATTAAGGAGCCTTCTCATAAAGTTTGGAAAAACAACAAATAAAAGCTAAAGGAAGCAGAAAGAAATAAATAGTACAGGTAAAATTAGAAATTAAGGAACAACAAACAAATATACAACAAATAGAACAATAAGGCTGCAAGCTGATGCTTTGAAAACATTAATAAAACTGATAATCTGTTATTAGAACTTATCAATGAAACAGAGAGAATAAGCCATATGAAGAATTTAGAAGTTGGGCATTAATACAGAATCTTGACTTTAAAAATCCTGAGTGTATTTTAAATAATTTTGTCATCTACATTTGATTATATGAATAGATATAAATGTACAGATGTCTAGGAAAATAACATTTACTAAAACACACATGAGCCTACATTTAAAAAATACAAAAACTGTTGTAATCATAGAGGAAGTGAAACCTATAATTAAGAAACAAAAACAAATATACTGCTCCAGGTAATTTCTTTTGGGAACTCTTCTAAATGTTTGGGAAAGAACCAGTCTTATTCTATTTCTTCCAGATATGAGAGAGAAAGAGAGAGAGAGAGAGAGAAAGAACACACACTTTTAAACCTAAAGCATGACAGAGAAGGAGAAAATGCTTTCAAACTCATTTTATGAACCCAGAGTTACCTTGACAACAAAGTGTGGGGCACCATCTCATTGTTAAAAACAAATGGAAAAACTCTGGGACAAAAGATCAGCAAACAAAATCTATGAAAATTATGTCATTTTTATAGTGGTTCAATTCCAAGGATCTAGAGAACTTACAGGGGGTTAATAGTAAAAATCTAAGTGGGAAAGCAATCATTTAAACTCAGAATAAAGAAAAAAAAATTGTGATCACTGAATAGATGAATACACACACACACACACACACACACACACACACACACACACACACACAGAGAGAGAGTACAATATTACTCAGCCATGAAAAAGAAGGTAGTCCTGCCATTTACAACAACATGGATGAACCTGGAAAGCATTATATATAATAAAAGAAGCCACATATAGACAAATACTGTATTATTTCACTAATACGGATAATATTTTTAAAAAATCAAAATTATAGAAACAGAGACTAGAACAATGGTTGCCAGGGGCTGGGGATGGAGCAAATTAGGAGATCTTTGTCAAAGGGTACAAACTTTCAGTAACTAGATGAAAACAGTTCTGGGTATCTACTGTGTAGCATAGGTGGTGATGAATGTGTAAAGTAAATTGATTGTGGTAATTATTAAACAGTGTTTGTGTAAAAAAAAATTATCACATTGTACACATTTAGCACATCGAATTTTTATTTGTCAAGTATTTTAAAACAAAAGATTGAAAGCAAAGCAAAACAAAACCCTGCATAATCCAGAGTCAAAAATTACAAACTAAAAGTTTCTCTAACAACAAATGTCAAAGTTTATTATTCTTTATATTTTTAACATTTTTCCTTCTTTCAGATGGTTGTGGTCTGCTGCTTTTTATTATACTTGATCGGTCTCCTGCCCATTGTTTTCCCATTCTCAATTTGCCCTTAGTTTTCAGAACAGGAGAGACACTGGATTTTACCCACGTTTTTATTTTGCAGAGCAAACAGAAATAATACATCTTTGTAACTCTCATAATCTAAAATGAGTTCACCATAGTGAAATATAAAGAAGCATTTACTAAAAGCAAGAACACCAAAGTACAGCTTCTATATTTTCTGGTAAATATCTCAGTGGCCCTAGAGCAGTAACTGCACCTCACTTAACCCATTATGAGAGTTTTGAACTAAGTGGTATCTAAATTTTTATATTAAAGAAAATAAAAAATTGAAATACCTCATAAAAGCAATCTATTTTATCACCCCTCCACCTCACAAACCACACATACATGATGCTAAGTTTCAGAAATATGCCCAAGATATGAATGACAGAATTACATAAAAACATTCAAAATAGTGTCAAAACCAGCTAGTGGCAATATCATTAAAAACAAACAACAAAAACAAACAGGCGGAAAACGGTAGAGGACAAAATAAGAATTAAACACTTTATCTGCGAAGCACCATTTGGAAATTAGAAGAACTATATCATTATTGGTTTTTAAACAATTTTAACACCAAACGTTATGTGAAACAAAAACGACTTAATTTTAAAAAATTGGCCGGGCGCAGTGGCTCACTCCTGTAATCCCAGCACTTTGGGAGGCTGAGGTGTGCGGATCACGAGGTCAGGAGATGGAGACCATCCTAGTTAACACGGTGAAACCCCTTCTCTGCTAAAAATACCTAAATTAGCCGGGTGTGGTGGCGGGCGCCTGTAGTCCCAGCTACTCAGGAGGCTGAGGCAGGAGAATGGCCTAAACCCAGGAGGCGGAGCTTGCAGTGCCCCGAGATGGCGCCACTGCACCTCCAGCCTGGGCGACAGAGTTAGACTCCGTCTCAATTAAAATTAAAATTAAAATTAAAAAATTACCCAATGGTTCAGAGATCCAAGAACGCTAGTGTTAAAAAACAGAGTAGGGTGACTATACTTACAAACGATATATTGTATATTTCAAAGCCACTAGAAGAGAGAATTTAAAATGTTACCAACACATAGACATGATAAATACTCAAGGTGATGGATACTCCAAATATCCTGACTTGATCATTACACACATTATGAATGTAAGAAATACCTGCATCCATAAATATGTAAAATACTTTGTATCAATTTTTTTTTTTTTTAATGTAAGAATAAGCCCCATATCTACTTTCCTCCAGCCCCTCTGGTTGGAACTCAGTGTGAAACTTGATAACTAAAAGGGGTCCGACTGTATTAAAACATGAAAGCATAAGTAATGAGGCACATTTTAAAAATAGAAACAGAAATAGTTCTGTAGGAAAGGTGGCATGAAACAATGAAAACATGATGTGATAATGTAGAAAGGATAAATGTACTACACATGAAAGTTAAATAAGAGTACAATAACATTTAATTCTTGTGTTGAGTAGTGAAACAAGTACTAAAAGTAGTGACATTGCTCTCCCAAATACACTCATGGTTCCCAGGTAGAGGAATCTGCAAATACCAAGGAGGCAAATTGGAGGCAATAAGTAAGATTTCTCCTTTTCTGCCTTGGGTGTAGTTTCTTTAACTTTGTTGCTATTCTCATCAATTGACATATTTGATGTAGGAGATTTTTAATAAAATCAATACTGAAGAACTCATTCTGAAATTACGAAACGTACTGGCAGCTCAGAGAAGTCATATTACTAGGGATTTTCTAATAGAATTATACTGAACTGAGTAGTGATGGTTGCCCACAACCGTTCTCCAGGGCTGTAAGTCATCAATTGCTGTGTGGTTTCCTTAGAAGCTTAATGTTGATCTTAGAACTTTAGAAATAGAATCATGTCTGTAAATGGAAAGAACATAGAAGCATTTACATCACTTTGGGAATATGATGCAATTACCCAAAAAAGAGTGAAAAATGTTATCTAATATCTACTTTCAAATGCATTCATCTAGAGGCAAGCATTTACACTTGAGAGTAAGATCATTGCTTGCAATTTATTGGTTACGTATTACTTGAAGCACCATAGTGAATATGCTCCATATATGTATCCCAGTTCACTAAATAAGATATGGGATTAGTATTTTTGGAGTCTGAGAATTACTGCCTGATGGCAATGTCTAGCAGCTTAATAGAAGCTGAAATCCAACGCTGTGTGAAATGATGTTATTTATAAAGTTGGGAAAATATTATTGAATCCTTCAATATAAAAGCTTTTATATAAATGTGAAATATTTTATCTGGAGGATGTTATCTTTGTATTCAAATTTAAAAAGAGGAAGCTTGAAGCTCTCAAACCTTGGAGTCCTTTGAATATATTTGTATTCAAAGATAAAATATTTTATAGCAAAATATTTTATCTAATACATAAAAGAGGAAATTAGAAGTTTAAGCATGAGACTCTACCAGCAGTTCCATAAATGTTTCTATAAAAAAACAATTAAACTCTCATTGGCTAAGACTTTGTATAGATTTCTTTCCTATAAACTTGCAATAAATTTTTTTTCTACTTCTTCCATTACTGAACAGAAATGGTTAAGAGTGTGTGATGAGATATGTTGAATTCACACACTTTATATTCCTTCAATATAATAGTTTTGACTTTTCTTAGAATATTGGTTATATGTAAGAATCTTTCAACTTTGATAGTCCATGTTTAATTAATTAGCATAGGAAAGACTGTAATTAATTTTTTGATAAACATATACATCTGTCTTTTGGAATCTTTCATGAGAAATACTTGATAACTTCTACCTTCTTGTATTAGTCTGTTTTCATGCTGCTGATAAAGACATGCCCAAGACAGGGAAGAAAAAGAGATTTAATGGACTTGCAGTTCCACATAGCTGAGGAAGCCTCACAATCATGGCAGAAAGCAAGGAGGAGCATGTCACATGTTACATGGATGGTGGCAGGCAAAAATAAAGAAAATAAAAGAAAAAAAAGCTTGTGCAGGGGGACTCTTATTTTTAAAACCGTCAGATCTCATGAGGTCCATTCACTATCATGAGAACAGCACAGGGATGACCCACCCCCATGATTCAGTTATCTCCCACTGGGTCCCTCCCACAACACATGGGAATTATAGAAGATACAAGATAAGATGTATCTATCTATGATAGATAATTAAACCATATCATTCTACCACTGGCCCCTGTCAAATCTCATATATTCACATTTCAAAACCAATCATGCCTTCCAAACAGTCCCCCAAAGTCTTAACTCATTTCAGCATTAACTCAAGACAAGGCAAATCCCTTCTGCCTATGAGCTTGTAAAATCAAAAGCAAGTTAGTTACTTCCTAGATACAATGGGGGTACAGGCTTTGGGTAAATACAGCTATTCCAAATGGGAGAAATTGGCTAAAACAAAGGGGCTAAAAGCCCCATGCAAATCTAAAACCCAGAAGGCCAGTCACATCTTAAAGTTCCAAAATAATCTCCTTTGACTCCATGTCTCACATCCAGGTCATGCTAATGCAAGAGGTGGGTTCCCATGGTCCTGAGTGCCTATGCCTCTGTGGCTTTGCAGGGTACAGCTTCCCTCCAGGCTGCTTTCATGGGTTGGCATTGATGTTTATGGCTTTTCCATGTGCACAGTACAAGCTGTCAATGGATCTACCATTCTGGGGTCTGGAGGATGGTGGCCCTCTACTCACAGCTCCACTAGACACTGCCCCAGTAGGGACTCTGTATGGGACTTCCCACTCCACATTTTCCTTCTGCACTCTCCTAGCAGAGGTTCTTCATGAGGATTCCACTCCTACAGCAAACTTCTGCCTGGGCATCTAGGTGTTTCCATACATATTCTGAAATCTAGGTGGAGGCTCCCAAATATCAATTCTTGACTTCTGTGCACTGGCAGGCTCAACACTATGTGGAAGCTGCCACGTGTTGAGGCTTGCAGCCTCTGAAGCCACAGTCTGAGCTCTACAGAGGCCCCTTCAGCCACAGTTGGAGCTGCTGGGATGTAGGCACCAAGTCCCTAGGCTGTGCACAGGACAGGGACCTTAGGCCAGGCCCCATGAAACCACTTTTTTCTCCTAGGACTCTGGGTCTATTATGAGAGGGGCTGCAGCAAAGGTCTCTGACATGCCCTAGAGACATTTTCCCCATTGTCTTGGTGATTAACATTCAGCTCCTTCGTATGCAATTTTCTGCAGTCAGCTTGAATTTATTCTCAGAAAATGGGATTTTCTTTTCTGTTGCCTTTTCAGGCTGCAAATTTTCCAAACTTTTATGCTGTGCTTCCCATCTGAAACAGAATGCCTCTAATAGCACCCAAGTCACCTCTTGAATGCTGTGCCGCTTGGAAATTTCTTCTGCCAGATGACCTAAATGATCTCTGTCAAGTTCAAAGTTCCACGAACTTCTAGTGCAGGGGCAAAATGCTGCCAGTCTCTTTGATAAAACATCACAAGAGTCACCTTTGCAACAGTTCCCAAGAAGTTTCTCATCTCCATCTGAGACCACCTCAACCTGGACCTTATTGTCCATATAGCTATCAGGATTTTGGTCAAAGCCATTCAACAATTTTCTAAGGAGTTGCAAACTTTCCCACATTTTCCTGTTGTCTGCTGAGCCTTCCAAACTATTCCAATCTCTGCCTGTTACCCAGTCCCAAAGTTGCTTCCACATTTCCAGGTATCATTTCAACCCTACTCTACTGGTACCAATTCACTGTTTTAGTTCGTTTTCATGATACTGATAAAAACATACCCAACACTAGTGGGTGAAAAAGAGCTTTAATGGATTTACAGTTCTACATGGCCAGGGAGGCCTCACAATCATGGCGGAAGGCAAGGACGAGCAAGTCACATCTTATATGGATGGTGGAAGGCTAAAAAAAAAAAAAAAAAAGAGCTTGCATAGCAAGACTCCCAGTTTTAAAACCAGCAGTTCTCATGAGACCCATTGATTCTCACAAGAACAGCATGGGAATGACCCACCCCCATGATACAATTATCTCCCACCAGGTCCCTCCCACAACATGTGGGAATTATAGGAACTACAAGATGAGATTTGGGTGGGGACATAGAGTCATGCCATTTCACCTCTTGTTTTACAAGAAGTTCCAAAATCGGTAGTCAGCTAGCTGAGGCATTTTGTCTGAGCTTTATTGCCATTTTTTATATTAGATAATTAAATAATCTTACCCTTCTGTCTTTCATTTTGTTCATGAGTAAAATTAGGATCTTATACAAATCAGTGATTTTTAAATTTTGTTTGTTGTAGTCATGGATTTATGTAGAGATGATTCAAGGACTGCTGTGAGTTAATTTTGGAGACCTCCAACCCTCCTCTTATGCCCTCTTTGGTCCTCTTTGGATTGAGATTGCACTCATTCTCTTGAAATCTACTTTTATGGCTTTAAATACCACATATTTGCAGTTACGTCCCACTTTATATCTTCAGCTATCCGTCTCTCAAACTTGCACTGTCTTAAACTTGCACTCTCTCAAACTTGCACCATCTTAATATTCCCTAATAAACTTCTACATACTAGTAATCTTAGTTGATCAAAGCAAATATTTTGGAGTTAACCTCAGCTCTTCTATTTTTCTGACAACCCACATATAAACTACATAAAATCCTTCATGTCTGCTTTTGAAATACATCCATAATTTGAATGTTCTTCCAATTTTTATCATGTAGTAGGCTTGTATAAATCCCCTTACAGGTAACTTGGCTTGCTTTGATAAACTCTTACCAAGTTACTTTGATGCAATGTACTTCTGATACAGCAGCTAATTTAATACTTTGTCTAAGTTAGATGTCACCTCAGTGCTTTAACCCTTTTAATGGTTTTTCTTTTCATTTAATGTAAAAGCTAATTTCCATACCATCTGCAAATAAGCCTTTTATAATGTATTTCCCTGTTACATATCTGTCCTCAGTTTCCACTACACCCCTCCTGGATCACTCTGTTGTAGACACACAGACCTCTTTGCAGTTGCTACAGGCTTTGAATGTCTACTGGATGTTTCCTCTTCTTTAGAAGAGGAATTTTTCTCATTTCTCAATACCCTAACTCCCAATGCAGTAACACCTTATTTCCAGCTACGCAGCCCCAAGCACCACCATCCTCCATAATTTTGTTTCTTTGCCCCCTAATTTACATGGTGCTTATTGCTTTCTGTTGTATAAAGCAATTGTCTAACTTATTCACCTTCTGTTTCATATTCTTTCATTCTTCTACAATGTCAGTTCCATATAAATAGATGTTATATCTTTTTTATAACTGTATCCCAAATATATAATTGATTTCTAGCTCATAAATATATGTTGAATAAATTAACGAATACATGGATAAAGAGGAGCAGAGTCTATTGGAAGGCAAAACATTTTTTCTCTCTTTTATCACCAAGTGTTATTAATTAAAAAATGCAATGTACATTGGGTCATTGATAAAATTTCTGTTGAGCCCTCCATGCCTTCATCAGGGAAATAATGCTTTCGTTACAGTTAAAAATAAGATTTGGAAGGTGATATCATTTGTCTGGGTCCTTACCCAAATCTCATCTCAAACTGTAATCCACATCTGTTGAGGGAGGCAGGTGATTAGATCATGGGGATGGTTTTCCTAACACCTTTCTCACAATAGTGATTTCTTGCAAGATCTAATGGTTTTATAAGGGGCTCTTCCCACTTTGCTTTCTCTCTTTCCTGCCATCGTGTGAAGAAGATATTGTCTTCTTCTTTGCCTTCCACCATGATTATGTTTCCTGAGGCCTACCCAGCAATGCAGAACTATGAGTCAATTAAACCTGTCTCTCTTTTATAAATTACCCTATCTTGGGTAGTATCTTTATACCAGTGTGAAAAAGGAGTAGTACAGAAGACAGACAATTGGACATTTGCTTTCAGTATGGTCAAATAATTCCCATAGAACTTAATCACTCACAAAAAACAAATACAAATATTAAAAAATTACAAAAAAAATCAACATCAATAACAACCAACTAGATAGATAGTAGCCACAGAAGATGAACAAAAGCAAACCAATATTGGAAAGGAATTAACACTTGGAATAAATAAATGCCATTAGGAAAGTTTCCTGTTTCCTCTACCTTTTATCCTTAGGGCAGGCCTCAGGGTGCTTCTTGTGACATGATTAAATCATGAAGTCGTATGCTTGAAAAGTCAGGGCCAACAACACAAGTTGGAGAATGAAGTAAAAATTTTTAGAAAGGGACTCTACCAAAATGTCTGGCTAAACCACAATGAGGTATCATCTTAATCCCATTAGAATGGCTGTTAATAAAAAAGACAGAAAAAATAACAAATACTGATAAGGATGTGGAGAAAAGGGTGCACACTCACACTGTTTGTGAAAATGTAAACTAGTACATCCACTCTGGAGAACAGTATAGATCCAAATATCCCACTAATGGGCATTTATCCAAAAGAAAGATTAGTATATTGAAGGTACATCTGCACCCCATGTTTACTGAAGCACTATTCACAATAGTGAGGCTAAGATATGGAAGCAACCTAGATATATCCAACAAGAGATGAACTGATTAAAAAAAAAAATGTAGTGTCTATATACAATGGAGTACTATTCAGCCATATAAAAGAATGAAATCTTTTCATTTCAAACAACATGGATGAAGTCTGAGGACATTGTGTAAAGTGAAATAAGTCAGGAATGGAAAGTTAAACACCACATGTTCTCACTCATATGAGAAAGCTAAATATATTTTCTAGAAGGTGATCTCATAAAAGTAAAAAAGTAGAACACAGGATATTACAGGCTGGCAATGGTAGGGAATGGGGGATAGGAAGAAGATTAGAGCAAGATAGGAGGAATAAGTTTTAGTGTTCTATAACACTGTAGGATGACTACAGTTGACAATAATATATATATTCAAAAAGCCAGGAGGTGGATATTGAATGTCCCCAACAAAAAGAAATGATAAATGTTTGAGATGACAGATACGTTTATTAACCTGATGTGATCACTATACATTATGTATATATTGAAACATCATCATTTAGTTCTGGTTCAAGATAGCTGACTAGAAGTGGCTATTGCGTGCCACTTTCATGGGAAGTAAACAAAGTGGCAAGTAAATACAAGCATTTCGATTGGATTTGTTAAGACCTCACATCAGGGTTCACTAAGGGAGTGACAGGACCCACAGAAAACAGAGAGGAACAAAGCTAAGCAGCTGCCCACTTGGGATGGTGTGAAGCCAGGGAAACTCCCTGTCATGAATAAAGAGTGAGTGAATGAGAATCTTCAGGGAATTCACACTTTTGTCACAGACCTTTGCAATCCTGTGCACAGGAGGTGCCTTCCAATCCCTTCAAGTTTCCAGACCAACACAGAGTCACCTGGAGTCTTTGCAGAGGCACTGCTGAAGCCCACTTGGAGCCCCACAGGTCTTGGATCCCTGAAGTGTCAAACATTAGCTGCCATAGCCCAAACAGAGGCCATAGTCATAGTGCTGAGAAGTGGCCAGACTGCTCTACTGCTTGTCACCAGGCAAGGCTCCTGAGTTTGGGCTGTATTGCAGTGACCCCACCCCTGCCTGTACACTGCAGGTGGTTGCAGATCTGCACTCCTCTGGGCAGTGCCCATAACACAGACTGCACAACCCCCACCCCCACTGCTCTTTGCCAGGAGGGACTGACCAGTTTGAGCTCTCAGCACAGCAGTCTACCACCAATACAAAACTGTAGTTGTCACAACTCTACATTCCTCTGGGGCAAAACTCCCAGAGGTTACAGACCAGCCTTGGCCCTGTTGCATTCCCCTAAGAGTAAAGCCCAATATTGCTTCGGTGGGAGGAAAGTGAGAGGTACTACATGTCTCAAAGCTTCCAGTCTCCACTGCCCTCGCTGAGGAGTCCTGTCCTCCTCAGTGAAAGGTCCACAGTACAGCTGCCCTGCTCCAACCTGAGCATTTCACCTGCTGCCCAGCAACTTTCAGAAAATTACACCCCACAGGCCTATGACAATCCCTCAGTCTCCCAACACCTAAGTATTCTGTCTGACCCTGCCTGAGAGTTCAACCAGTGACTCAATGATCGTCCCACCCCTCCCCATCATAGCCAGCACCTGAATTCTGGGCTTGTCCAACGCTGGTCCGGCCCCTTCAGGACTCATATATGCTGTCCAGCAGGTCATCTAGGGCCTGGGAGCTACCTACCCCATTCCAACTCTTCTGGCACCAGACCACTGCCTCAGGGCCTGCGGGCAGGCTAATCAAACCAGCTAACACCACGAAAACTAGCACCCACTTACATGGGTCCAAAGGTGGCACATCTTTTTACAGGAACCAACTGTATACTACTGACACATTGGAGAATAGGTGAGCTAAAAAGCTATCTGTGTCAGGTTGAGTGATGAGGTTATGCTCTGAAACGATGCCCACAGAATCACAAAATAGATGTTTCTCATGGCTTTCAATCATGTTGTGGTCCAGAGATATGCTATAGTGAACAGCTGAACTAACAGTTAGCAGCCATGAGTGCAGGAATAGGGATGTGATTGGAAGACAAAAGATTAAGTTCCTGCCTATATAGGGTAAAAAGCTAGTGCAACCACCTCACCCCACCACAAAGACCTCAGAACACTTCATCAGGAGATCCAGCCACACTTGTCAGGGCTGGTGCCTGTACTTGCCATTGAGGTATACATAGGCAAGCCAGGGGCTCTAGTTCTGCCTAGTTATGTTCCCCCACCCCCACAAAACAGGAATCTCAAGACACCAGGACTCCACTGTTCAGCCTTTCACCTGAAACAATATAGAGCACCACATAGTAAACTAAACTAAGATCAAGTATATACCCCTGTGCTCTTTCTATAGCAGGCTCCCACATGTAAGCACCAGCAACTGGCCTGTAGGTCAAACTGTACATCCCAATATAAAATCTACTAGCAGAAGTGTGTAAGACTCTACAAGCTAAGCCAAAAGATCTTACCCAACCCAACATACTCTACAGCCGCATCCTTTAGAGAGGAGGGGAAAGAGAATGAAAAAATGTATCTATACATAGGAAAAGAAAAATAATCATATCTACAAGAAAATAATTACATTAATTAAAAGTGCCAGCATCTCCAGATGAGAAGGAACCAGCATAAGAATGTCAGCACCATGAAAAATCTGAGTGTTATGACACCACCAAAAGATTACACTTGCTCTCAAGCAATGGTTCGTAAACAAAATGGAAACTCAGAAATGACGGGTAAGGAATTCAAAATATGGACTTGAAACAAGCTCAATGAGATCCAAGACATATTTCAAAATCAACACAAAGAAACTTATAAAGTGATCCAGGAAATGAAAGAATAGATAAACATCTTAAAAATAAATCAGTCCAAGCTTTTGGATTTGAAAATCTCACTTCAAGAGTATAAAAATACACCTGAAAGCTTTATCAATAGAGTAGACCAAGCAGAAAAAAGAAATTCAGAGCTTGAAGACAAGTCTTCTGAACTAACCAAGTTAGAAAAAAAAAAAAAAATTAAAATGAACAACGTACCCAAGACATATGGAATTATGTAAAGCAACCAAACCTATGAATTATTGGCATTCCTGAGAGACAAAAAGAAAAAGTAAACAGCATGGAAAAACATATTTGAGAGAATAATTCAAGAAAATTGCCCTAATCTTGCTAGAGAGATAAACATTCAGAAATAAGAAATTCAAAGAACACCTGTGAGATACGATATAAAATGAACATCACCAAGGCATATAGTCACCAGACTGTCCAAAGTCAACTATTAAAAAAAATATATTAAAAGCAACTAGAGTGAAACATCAGAAAATGTACAACGGGAATCCCATCAGGCTAACAGGAGACCTCTCAGCAGAAATCTTATAAGCAGGAAGGAGATTGGAGGCCTATTATCAGCATCCTTAAAGAAAATACATTTTAGCAAAAACATTCATATCTCAAGAAACTAAACTTCTAAACAAAGAAGAAGTAAATGTTTTTGTCAGATAAGAAATCACTAAGGGAATTCATTACCACTTGACTGGCATTATAAGAAATTCCTAGGGAGTGTTAAACACAGAAATGAAAGAACAATACTTGCTCCCACAAAATCTCACTTAGGTGCATGGCCCACAGACCCTATAATACAATTACATGATAAAAAATGCAAAATAACCAGCTAACAACTTCATGATAGGATTAAAACTTCATATATCAATATTAACCCTGAATGTCAATGGTCTAAATACCCCACTTCAAAGGCACAGAATGCAAATTGGGTACAAAAACAAACCTCACCCATCTTCTGTCTTCAAGAGATCCATCTCACATGTAATTACACTTATAAGCCCAAAGTAAAGGGTTGAAGAAAGATCTATCATGCAAACAGGAAACTAAAAAGAATAGAGGTCAGTATTCTGATATCAGAGAAAACAGACTTTGCAACAACAGGGATAAGAACAAACAATGACATTACATAAAGGGTTCAACTCAACAAGAAGTTGTAATTATCTTGAATATACATGCACCCAACACTGAAGTACCTAGATTAATAAAACAAGTATTTCTAGACCTATGAAAAGTCTTAGACTACCACACAGTAACAGTAGGAGTCTTCAACAGCCCACAGACAGTGTGAGACAGATCATCAAAGCAGAAAACTAACAAAGAAATTCTGGTCTTAAACTTAATGCTTGACTGATTGGACTGTATAGAATCTGTAGGGCATTCCATTCATTGACCACAGATTATACATTCTACTCATCTGCACATGGATCACACTCTAAGATCAACCACATATTTGGCCATAAAGCAAATCTCAATAAATTGTAAAATATCAAAATCATACCAACCATGCTTTCAGAACACAGTGGAATAAAATACAAATCAATAACCAGGATAGCTCTCAAAACCATACGATTTCATGGAAGTTAAACAACTTGCTCCTGAATGAGTCTTGAGTAAACAATGAAAGTAAGGCAGAAATTAAAAAAAAAAAAAAAAAGGAAATAAATTGTAGCAGAGACACAACATACTGAAATCTCTGGAATGCAGGAAAAACAGTATGTACATTGGGTAAGTGTTAGGAGGAAGGTTTATTAGGCTAAAAACCTACATCAAAGAGTTTAAAAGATCTCAAATTAATAATGTGACATAACACCTAGAGAAACTAAAAAAACAAGAGCAAACTCATCCCGTAACTAGCAGAAGAAAAAAATATCTAAAATCAGAGCAGAACTGAATGAAATTGAGACACGTACACCCATACAAAAGACAAACAAAAGCAAAATCTGGTTCTTTGAAAGGATAAACAAGATCAACCAACCACTAGCTATACTAATTTAAAAAAAAAGAGGGAAGATACAAACAAACACAATAAAAAATGACAAAGATGGCATTACAACTGATCCAAGAGAAATACAAAAGATCCTCAGATATTATTATGAACACTTCTATGCACACAAACTAGAAAATCGAGAGGAAATGGATAAATTTCTGAAAACACATGCTTGACCAACACTGAATCAGAAAGAAATTGAAACCCTGAACAGACCAATATTGAATTGCAAAACTGAATAAGTAATAAAATACCTAACAACAAAAAGGAGACCTGGACCAGACAGATTCATAGCCAAATTCTCCCAAAATTATAAATGAGAACTGATACCAATTCTCCTGAAACTATTACCAAAAATTGAGGATGCAGTACTCCTCCCTAACTCACTCTATGAAAGCCACATCATTCTGTTACCAAAATCTGGCAGACACAACAGAAAAAATAACTATAGATCAATATCCCTGATGAACACAGATGCAAAATTTTTCTGCAAAATACTGGCAGACCAAGCTCAGCAGCACGTTAAGAAGTGAATTCACCACAGTCAAGTATGCTTTATTCCTGCCACACAGGGTTGTTTCACTATACACAAATCAATAAATGTTATCTACCACATAAACAGAATTAAAAACAAAAACCATCTGATCACTCAATAGAATTTAAAAAAAAAGCTTTCAGTACAATTCAATATCTTCGCATGATAAAATCTCTACAAACTAGGCATTGAAGAAACAGACCTCAAAATAATAAGAACCATCTAAGATAAACCCACAGACAACATCATACCGAACAGGAAACGCTGGAAGCATTCCCCTTGGTAACTGAAACAAGGCAAGGAAGCACACTCTCACAACTCTTATTCAACATAGTACTAGAAGTCCCAGCCAGAGAAAGACAATAATAAAATGCATCCATACAGGAAAAAAAAAAAGTCAAATTATCTTTCTTTGCTTATCATATGATTTTTTTGTTATTGTTTTGTTTATGTTTGTTTGTTTGTTTTCAGATGGAGTCTCACTCTGTCACCCAGACTGGAGTGCAGTGGTGCAATGTCAGTTCACTGCAACCTCTGCCTCCCAGGTTCAGGCAATTCTCCTACCTCAGTCTTGTGACTAACTGGATTACAGGTGCGTGCCACTATGCTTGGCTAATTTTTGTATTTTTAGTAGAGACCGGGTTTCACCATGTTGGTCAGTCTGGTCTGAAATTCCTGACCTTGTGATCCGTCCGCCTTGGCCTCCAAAAGTGCTGGGATTACAGGCGTGAGCCACTGCACCCAGTCATATCGTATGATTTTACACCTAGAAAACCATAAAGATTCCACCAAAAAGCTCCTAGAACTGATAAATAACTTCAGTAATATTTGTACAAAATCAATGTACAAAAATTGGTAGTATTCCTATACATCAATAACGTTCAAGCCGAGAACCAAATTAAGAACATAATTCCACTTAAAATAGTCACACAAGGTAAAATACCTAAGAATACATCTAACAAAAGAAGTGACATATCTGTGCAAGAAGAACTCCAAAACACTGCTGAAAGAAGTCATAGACGACAGGAACAAATGGAAAAACATTCCCTATTCATGGATTGGAAGAATCAACATTATTAAAGTGGCCATACTGCCCAAAGCAATCTATGAATTCAGTGCTATTCCTCTCAAATAACCGTCTTTTATTTCACAGAGATAGAAAAAAAATTCTAAAGTTCATATGGAACCAAAAAAGACCCCAAATAGCAATCCTATTCAAATGAACAAAGCCAGAGGGATCACGTTACCCAACTTCAAACTATACTACAGGGTTACACTCACCAAAACAGCATGGTACTGATGCAAAAACAGATACATTGTCCCAAGAAACAGAATAGAGAACTCACACATAAAGCCAGATGCCTCCAACCATCTGATCTTCAACAGAGTTGACAAAAATAATCAATGGGGAGAGAACTACCTGTTCATAAATGGTGCTGGGAAAACTGGCTAACTGTATACAGAAGAATGAAACTGTAACCCTACCTTTTATCATATACAAAAAAACTCAAGATGAATGAAAGACTTCAATGTTAAACTTTAAAAAAATAATTTTAGCTTTCATTTTAGATTCAGGGGATACATGTGCAGATTTATTACCTGAGTATACTGTTGATGCTGAGGTTTGGAATATGATTGATACAATTACCTAGCCACTGAAGCATAGTAAACAATAGGAAATTTTTCAACCCTCGCCCACTCCCTTTCCCCTCTAGTATTCTCCATTTTCTCTTGTTGCCGTCTTTATGTTCATGCGTACCCCATGTTTAGCTCTCTATTATTAGCTCTCTATTATTAGTGAGAACATGTGGTATTTGGTTTTCTGTTCCTGCATTAATTCACTTAGATGATGACCTACAGCTGCATCCATGTTGCTGCAAATAACATTATTTCAATTTTTATATCTGTGTAGTATTACATAGTGCATATGTATCACATTTTCTTGATCCAATACACCTTAGACAGACACCTAAGTTGATTCTATATCTTTGATATTGTGAATAGAGCTGCAATGAACAAACAAGTGAAAAGGTTTTTTTTTTTTTTTTTTTTTTTTTTTTTTTTTTTTTCCCCGGTGGAATGATTTATTTCCCTTTAGATATATACCTAGTAATGGGATTGCTGGGTCAAATGGTAGTTTTGCTTTAAGTTCTTATAGAAATCTCCAAACTGCTTTCACAGTGACTGAACTAATTTACATTCCCACCCGCAGTGTATTAGCATTCTGTTTTCTCCATAGTCTTGCCAGCATCTATCATTTTTTTGACTTTTTAATAATAGCCATTCTGACTGGTGTAAAATGATATATCATTGTGTTTTTATTTTCATTTCTCTGATGATTAGTGATGTTGAACATGTTTTCCTATGTTTCTTGGCCACTTGGATGTCTTCTTTTTTGACTGTTTGCTCATGTCTTTTGACCACTTTTTAATGGTGTTATTTGCATTTTGCTTGTTCACATATTTAAGTTCCTTATAGATGTTTAATATTAGACCTTGTCAGATGTGTAGTTTATTAGTTTATGAATATTTTCTTTCATTCTGTAGGTTACCTAATTACTCTGTCGATAGTTTTTTTTTTTTTTTTTTTTTTGCTGTGCATAAGCTATTTAGTTTAATTAGTTCCCATTTGTCAATTTTTGTTTTTGTTGCAATTGCTTTTGAGGACTTAGTCTTAAATTCTTTCCCAAGCCGATGTCCAGAATGATGTTTCTCAGGTTTTCTTCTAGGAGACTCATAGTGTGAGGTCTTACATTTAATTCTCTAATCCATCTTGAGTTAATTTTTATATATTTGGAAATGTAGGGGTCTAGTTTCACTCTTTTGCATATTGCTAGTCATATATCCAGCACCGTATATTAAATAGTCTTAGTCCCTTTGTTAATTTTTTGACTTTGTTGAAGATCAAATGGCTCTATATGTGCAGCTTTATTTCTGCATTCTCTATTCTGTTCCATTGGTCTATGTGTCTGATTAAATGTAAAATGTAAAACTATAAAAATCCTATAAGAAAATTGAGAAAATATCCTTCCCAACATTGGGCTTAGCAAAAAGTTTAGTACTAAGTCCTCAAAAGCAATTGCAGCAAAAACAAAAATTGACAAGTAGGCACTAATTAAAATAAAGTGTCTCTGCACAGCATAAGAAATTATCAAAAGAGTAAACAGGCAACCTACAGAATTGGAGAAAATATTTACACTCTGTGTATCAACAAAAGTCTAATATCCAGCATCTATAAAGAATTTATGCATTTGAACAAGCAAAAAGCAAATAACTCCCTTAAGAAAGTGAACAAATTATGTGAACAGAAACTTCTCAAGAGAAGACATCCAAGTGGCCAATAAACATGAACAAATGCTCAACATTACTCATCATTACAGTAATGCAAATCAGTACTACAATGACATACCATCTCACACCAGTTAAAATGGCTATTATTAATTTGAAAAATTACAGATACTTGCAAGGCATCTGGGAACAATTATACATGGGGGACGAGAATGTAAATTAGTTCAGCCACTGTGAAAGCAGTTTGAAGATTTCTCACACTTAAAGCAGAACTACCCTTCAACCCAGCTATCCCATTATTGGGTGATATGGTTTGGATTTGTGGGATTTGTGTCCCTGCCTAGATCTCACCTCGAACTGTAAATCCCAGTGTTGGAGGAGAGGCCTGCTGGGACATGACTGAATGATGACTAGGGCAAATTGGTAAAAATAAAAATTACTGATTTGAAATTTGGCCTACCAGACACTGAAGACAAAATTCTAACAATTTTGTTTCAGCCAGATCAATTACATGTTCATTTAAGTAGCTAATTTTTAGAGGAACCTTATAGAATTCAGACTTTATATAACATATCATTCAAAATATCTAGAATAGATTCCAAACTTCTGTAACATACAAAATAGAATAAAATATGACCCTTTTTAAGAGAGAAAAAATCAGCATGGGTTGATCTAGGATGATAAATATATCAGAATTAATAAACAAGAATTTTATGTTTGCTATTATAACTATGCTCAAGGACATTAAGAATAATATACTCAAATAAATACATTGATAGAAAATCTTAGCATAGACATATAAACTCTTTAATAAAATTTTTTAAATGAATTGAGTACAGTATTTGAAACAAAAATTCACCAAGTAAGTTTAATGGAAGAAAGGAGATTATAGAGAAAAAAGTTGTTAAATTTGAGATTAAATGAATAGAAATCATTTAATCTGAAGAACAGAGATTTTTAAAAGATGAAAAAAATGATGACGTGTTCTGGGGCATGAGAGATAATATCAAATATTCAGACATTCAGGCACATATATTATTGGATTCTTAAAACTGAAGACGAGATAATGAAATGTCTGACATTTAATGGCAAAAATTTCCAAAATGTGGTATGCAGGGGCCATTGAAAATAATATGCTAAGAATAAATAAGGTTCAAAGACAGTATCTCTAGCTAGTTGCACTTTTAATGAACTCCAGTAGTCAAGGACACTATCTCTAGTTGAACTTTTAATGAATTCTAGTAGGCGCCAAGAAGGCGGACAAATAAGAAAAAGTTTAGAAACAAGAAACTAAGCAGAAGGTTACATCTGGGTGCAGAAAGTTTGTTTTGCATTATATTATTTCTGCTGATGTGGGGTTTATGGAGTATAAATAAAGTGAGGCGGAGGCTCTAGGCGTGGCCGCCGTGTTCTCTGTTTGTCTTTGTCTCTTGTGTCTGTTCATTCTCCACCACCCCCCGCACGGGCCCCAATAAGTGGCACAGCGAGCAGGGTGCACACGGGTGAGTAGTGGGGAACAAGAAGGGGAACCCCCTAGGAGCGGGCAAAACCCGGGAATTGTTAAGGGGAACCTTCTTGAGCTTTCATTGTGGGGAATTCCAGTTCCTTGGCCTCAGAATATTTAAGATTATTACAAGGGCTTCTACTTTCGATTGGGGTTGATGCAAAAGAGAGAACTTTGCGGAAATTGTTTGCTCATGTGGATCAACATTGCTCTTGGTTTCAATATCAAACTGAAGTACAATTAAATAAGCCAGAGTGGCAACAGGTTGTTAAGACCCTTCGTCAAGCGCACCAGCGCGGGGATGTAATGTCAGCACCTTTGTGGGCTCTTTGTGCCTCTATTACTCAGGCTTTGGAGCTCTTAGAGACAGAGTCTGAAAAGGGGGAAGGCAGGGATGAGGAGTCTTTGAAGTCTCTGATAGCTATTTCCCCTCCTTTAGATAATTCTGTAACTGAAGGAGAAGGTCCTTTGTGTGATAATGTGTCTCATGAAAAAGAATCAGAAATTCAAAAGGAGCTTCAGACGGTTGTTCAATTGTTACAACAAATTTTACAATTGCAGTAATCTCCCCCTCAACCTTCTCCTCCACACACTCCTGTTTTTACTTTTCCCGTGGTTCATCCACCCCCATCAGCACCTAAGACGGAGGAGGAAGATAGTTTTCCACCACCACCACCGCCAGTGGAAATGCTGCCTCCTTCAGGCAGGGTTTTTGCTGTTCCTGCTTCTACTGCTAAAGCTATAATTAAGGTATTGGATTCTCAAGAGGATGAGGATCCTTTACAATTGTTCCCCATTATTAGGCAACCTTTTGGTCCTAATGACCAATTTCCTCAAGGGGGTATAAATGTGCAGTATAATGTTCTTCAATTTAAATTTCTTAAAGAAATGAAGGCAGCTGTTGCTAATTATGGCCCTCAATCTCCTTTTGTCATGGGGCTTCTAGATTCTTTCTCCTCTGAGAATTTGTTTTTGCCTCTTGATTGGGAAACTTTGGGGAAGGCTGTTTTGGACCGCTCTCAGTGGCTTCAGCTATGCAGTTGGTGGCTGGAAGATGCTAAAGAACAGGCCCGCCGTAATGCCGCTAAAAATCCTCCAGGGCCAACAGAGGAGCAATTAACAGGTACTGGTCAGTTTGCTACCATAGCGGCTCAATCTGGACTCGATGATATAGCATTATCACAAGTTAAAAGACTGTTTTTAAAGGCTTGGTGTAAAGTAGAATCATCGGGGAAAACTGCCTTGTCTTTTGTTAAGGTTTTGCAGAGTGCCAATAAACTTTATCTTGATTTTGTTGCTCAGCTCCAAGATGCTGTAATAAAGACTGTGGGTAGTGGGGCTGCAGGCAAAATCCTGATAACCACACTAGCCTTTGAGAATGCTAATCAAAGATGTCAGAGGTTGTTGCATCCTCTAAAGGCTGCTAAAAATTTACTAATAGAAGATTTTATTAGAGCCTGTGCAGGAGTGGGAGGGGCTGCCTACAGCGCTCAGTTGTTTGCTGGAGCTTTATCTAAGACATTCATGGAAAAAAAGGGAGTTTGCTTCCAATGTGGAAAGACCGGTCATTTTAAAAAGGAGTGCCGTAAACTATCTAATAGAAGTGACTCTTCCAAAGTAGAATTTAAAAAGCTTCCTACTGAGCCCTGTCGTTGTTGCAGCAGAGGGCAACACTGGACTAATGAATGTCACTCTAAAGTGGACAAAAACCGTAATTCTCTCACCTCTGGATCGGGAAACTTGCAGAGGGGACCTTCAGCTTGGGGCCCCAACAACAATACAAGCCCTCTTCATTTGCAATTTCCAGTCAGCTCAGGGGTCCAGCATCAGCAAGCCAGTCAGCCAATGTTAACCCCCAATTTTCATTAGCTCAGCTTTTCTCTGCTACTTCCGGTAGCGCTGCTGCTGATTTGGCTATTTTGCAAGTTGTTGAACTCACCCCAGAAATGGGAGTTGTTAAATTGGCTAAGGTGTTTTTGGGCCATTACCTCCACATACTGTTGGATTGCTTATAGGACGCAGTAGTAGCATTTTACAGGGTTTACAAGTTCATTTGGGTGTTATAGATTCTGATTATAAAGGGAAAATTCAAATTATGCCTCAGGCTCATACATCTATATCCATGAAAGAGGGGCAGCGAATTGCACAACTCCTTTTACTACCCTATTTTCAGTTTCCTTCCCGGAGGCAATAAAGAACCGGAGGTTTTGGAAGCACGGGTAAACATATTTTTTGGGAAACTTTAGTAACTCAACAAAAACCCTTGTTTCCCCTCGAAGTAGAGGGACAAATTTTTCAGGGCTTGGTTGACACTGGAGCTGACGTTTTCATTATTGCCTCTGATCAATGGCCTTTACAGTGGCCTAAGCAGCCTGTTGCTGTTTCTCTTACAGGATTAGGTACCGCCTCTGAGGTGTATCAAAGTTCTTAAACCTTGAATTGTCGAGGGCTGGATGGTCAAATGGCCCAAGTCCAGTTTTATATTGTTCCTATTGCCCTAAATTTATGGGGGCAAGATTTGTTGCAACAATTTGGAGCTTTTGTTTCTATTCCTCATGTCTCTAATTCAGCCAAAAGTATGATGTTCCTCATGGGCTACAATCCCCTTGAAAAATCTTTAAACATGTAGCCACTGTTCACCAGCCTCAAGCCCTTCCCTTGACATGGAAAACTAATACTCCTGTATGGGTTGAACAGTGGCCTTTAACACGTGAGAAGCTTAAGGCCTTGGAAAACTTAGTTCAGAAACAATTATCCCTAGGTCATATAGAACCTAGTACTTCTCCATGGAATTCCCCTGTCTTTGTGATTAAAATAAAAAAATAAAAAATAAATAAAAAGTAAATGGAAACTATTAACAGATCTTCATGCTATTAATGCATGTAGTCAACCCATGGGATCCTTACAACCTGGCCTTCGTAATCCTTCTATGATTCCTCAAGATTGGTTACTCATGGTTATTAATTTAAAGGATTGTTTTTTCTCTATTCCTTTGAATCAAAAGGATTGTGAGCGTTTTGCCTTCTCTGTCCCTGTTTTTAATAATTCTCAGCCACTTTCTCGATATCAGTGGAAGGTTTTACCTCAAGGCATGTTAAACAGCCCTACCTTGTGTCAAGAATTTGTCCATCGAGCCTTGAATCCTGTTCGAAAATGTCATCCTTCTGTTCTTTTACATCATTATATGGATGACATTCTTCTTGCCGCACCCACCAAAGAAGAGCAGCAAGATGCTTTTACATCCTTACAAACTCAGCTCTCTTTATACTCACTTAATATTGCCCCAGAAAAAATTCAAATAGATTTTCCTATTCAATATTTAGGTTATACCTTGGGAGCATAAAATATTCGACCCCAAAAAATTCAAATTCGATGTGATCATTTAAAAACATTAAATGACTTTCAAAAGCTTTTAGGAGACATTAATTAGATGCGTCCTGTTTTAAAAATACCAACATATCAGTTACAACATCTTTTTTCTATTCTAGAAGGAGACAGTCACTTGGACAGCCCACGTCATTTAACTCCTTTGGCTTTACAGAAACTCCAGCTTGTAGAAGAACAACTTCAAAAGGCCCATCTACATTATATACTTCCCGACGTTCCCCTTTCCTTTTGTTTATTTCATACTTTACATTCTCCTACAGGTATGATTCATCAAACAAATCGGCTGTTAGAATGGATTTTTTTATCCAACAAAACATCTAAACGCTTGACTACTTATATCGATCGTTTAGCTGAATTGATCATCAAAGGACGGCATCACTGTCAACAACTCTGGGGAGGAGATCCTTCTTTCATTATTGCTCAATTCACTCATAGTCAAACTACTTATCTTCTTGCCACTTCTGATTCTTGACAAGTTGCTTGTGCTTCATTTGTCGGACAATTTTCTACCCAATATCCTAAGTCTCCGATCTTTTCATTTTTTAGACAGCATTCTGTGTTGCCTTTCTCACCAATATCTTTATTTCCTGTTCAAGGTCCTACCTTTTTTACTGATGCTAGTAGCAATGGTAAGGCTAAATATTGGAGTGTTCATCAATCTCGAGTTACAGTTTATCCTTATCCCTTGGTGCAACAGGGAAAACTGTTTGCTATTCTCATGGTTTTACTTGATTTTCCTTCCACCAGTTGTAACATTGTTAGTGATTCTCAATACGCCGTGTGTGCTACTTCTTATATTTCTCAAGCCACTTTACCTCTTTGTACTACTTCTTCTCTTCAAAAACTCTTTTCTTTGTTGTCCTCTACTCTGAGCCGACGTCGAGCTCCTTTATTTATCACTCATCATCGTTCTCATTCTCAACTTCCTGGACCATTAGTTCATGGTAATGCTCAGATTGATTCACTTTTAATCAGCCACCTGCAGGCTGCAGAACAAGAACATGCTCTACTTCACACTAATAGTTCTGGTCTTCAACGACGGTTTCATTTAACTCGTAAACAAGCTCGTTCTCTTATTCAAGCTTGTCCTTCTTGTGCTCCTTTGAGCATTCCATCTTTCCATCCTGGGATTAATCCATGAGGTACTCAAGTTAATCAGATTTGGCAAATGGACGTCACACATGTCCCTTCTTTTGGACGATTAAAGTATGTTCATCATACCATTGATACTTTCTCTCATTTTCAATAGGCCACTCCTTTGCCATCTGAAAAAGCTGATTCTGTTATTACTCATCTCTTAGCTTGTTTTGCCATCATGGGCATTCCTTTAATACTTAAAACTGATAATGCCCCTGCCTATGTTTCTCATAAGTTACAAGTTTTCTTACAACAATATAATATTCAACATCTCACTGGTATCCCGGGCAACAGTCAAGGTCAAACCTTTATTGAGCACACAAATTTAACCTTAAAAACTCAACTGCTAAAACAAAAAGGGGGAAGTGAGTCCCCTAGAAATCAGATTTTAAAAGTTTTGTTTACTTTAAACTTTTTGAATCAATGGAGACAACTGCAGGACTCCGCTGTCATAACTCATCTTTCCTCACCTCTCTCAGTGATAGTCCCTGCCGACAATTTAAGGGTTTGGTATCCTAATGAAGAAGGTAAGTATGCTCAAGGGCAAGTTCTAAAACAGGGATGGGGCTATGCTCTTGTCCTTACAGGGAGCGAACCTGAGTGGTTTCCTACAAGGAGATTGAAACCCTGTTGAAAAGAAAACTGGACTCAGTATGCATCTCTTCTTTTATTGGATGTGTTTCGGCGGGGGACTTATTTCCCTTAGTGAGGCTTTGTATGAATATTGGACTTATATTCCCTTTCCACCCTTGTATCAGGGAGTCACCTGAGGGGAGGCGGAAGTTAAGGTTTTCACCAATGACACTACTTGGATTCCATCCCCCTATGTGGACAAGGACAATATAGAACCGGAAATGGGAATAATAAACAGCACATACCAATTTGGAGTAGAAGGACTTCCGATTTGCATGGGAAATAGTCCTCATTGTCTCTGGAAATCGCATGAAGCTTGGGCTGTTCACTATAATCATAGCCATGAGGCTGCTAACACTGTTATTATTGTAACTAGAAGTTTTCAGTATAATCATAATGTATATAGTAATGAGACTATTCCTAATTCCTTACCTTTTTGTCCTATTCCAGAGGTTTCTCCTAATATTGAGGTATTGGAGTGGCAACATTGTCGGGAAACTAAGCCCCGGATTTTATTAGAGTACAATGGACTACAAGTAACTGATTAGAGTGTGCACGGTGATTTTCAAACAAAATTTAGCCACATACCTTTGAAATGGCACCGGGTAAATAAAAGTATTGCTGCTGACGGTAATGAAACTTTGATATGGCGTGAAGGAGGCCTGTCACCACCTATGCCTCATCTTAGACACTCTTTAAAAGTACAGAGTCATCTTTGGAAGTTATTAGCTGCAGGTGATGCTATTAGTACTTTTGTGGGGAATATGACTTTTAATCTTTCTAACCCACATAACTCCTTTCATATTCAGTTACATCGGAATACCTCCCGATATATTATTGCTTGTGTCCAAAAGCCTTACCTATTGTTAGTGGGGAACTTAGCGTGGGATAATGGTACAGGGATTGTTAATTGTAAAGATACGTGTACATTTTTTTCTTGCCTCAATCATTCCTGGTGGCGCAGTTTTACGGGGGATATTTATATCCTCAGGGCTCATAAGGAAATTTGGCTACCTGTCAATCTGATGTGACCATGGGGGGCATCACCTCTTGAGACTTATGTTTGGACTTTCCTTCAGCAGACCCGTCGTGCCCTTGGACTTATAATTGCCTTGGTGATGAGCTTTGTTGCCATTGCCTCCACTGCGGCTGCGGCAGGGCTCGCGTTACATCAAAGCATACAAAATGCTGAATTTGTACAGCAATGGCATGAACGATCTCACCAGTTGTGGCTGCATCAACGAAACATTGACTCTCAACTTGCTGAAAAATTGGACAACGTGGAACAAGCCTTAACGTGGCTTGGAGATCAGCTTACTGTCCTCAGTATGCGGATAACATTGCAATGTGATTGGAACTCCACTCAATTTTGCGTAACACCTGTGCCTTTTAATGTTTCTCAGAATTGGACTGAAATCCGAAGATTATTAATAGGCCATAAAAATATTAGTTTGGACATCCAAGAACTCACTCAAAACATTTCTGAAGCATTTCGACAGCAACTACATGTATTGTCTGGAGCAACTACCCTGCAGGAGCAGGGTCAATGCTTTGCTGCCCTTGACCCATGGATCCAGATGAAAACATGGGTTTCTACCATCTCTGGAAGTATATTGCTTTGGATGCTCGGATTAGGTTTACTTCTCGTGGTGATCCGATGCTCCCTCCGTCGCATCCAAAAACAAAGAAAAACACAGGAACAAATACAGGCTACCTTTTTAGGATTGAGGCAAAACAAAAGGGGGGAAATGCATGGGCCATTGAAAATAATATGCTAAGAATAAATAAGGCTCAAAGACAGTATCTCTAGCTAGTTGCACTTTTAATGAACTCCAGTAGTCAAGGACACTATCTCTAGTTGAACTTTTAATGAACTCTAGTAGGCTCCAAGAAGGCGGACAAATAAGAAAAAGTTTAGAAACAAGAAACTAAGCAGAAGGTTACATCTGGGTGCAGAAAGTTTGTTTTGCATTATATTATTTCTGCTGATGTGGGGTTTATGGAGTATAAATAAAGTGAGGTGGAGGCTCTAGGCATGGCCGCCATGTTCTCTGTTTGTCTTTGTCTCTTGTGTCTGTTCATTCTCCACCACCCCCGGCATGGATCCCAACAGTGGTAAAAGGCATAAAATTGCCAATTCAAAAAAATGAGTGAATATCAAAAAGTATTAATAAAAAGGGAATAACACCTGAGCACATGATACTTGAACAATGGAAACAAAAAGAAAAAAAGAAGTACTTAAAATATTGAAAACAACCAGAGAAAAATAACATTGTATGCAGTGAACAATGATGCAAATAATATAAATTACCACTGATATCACATTAGACACAATGGCAACCATAAGACAGGAGAACAACTTTACAGTGCTCTGGAGAAAATTAAACTGCCAACTCAAAATTCATCGCTCTTTATCAGTCATCTCTGCTCCCCAATTTCTTTATTTTGAACTACATTCACTTCCCCATCATGCCATCCAGCCTCAGAGCTTTTAATATTGCCTATTTACCCATGTTGCACAAATGTATGTCTACAGTCTATATAAACTACAGACTTGAATATTCAACTCCCCATCTCTCCTAGAATGTCTAAAAGTAATCACAAACTCCATGTGGCCAAAACTGAGCTTCTGATCTTCTCCTCCAAACTACTTCATTCACGACATTTTCCATCTCAGTTGAATGGCAACTCAATTCCATTTTCTCAGATCCCTTTACAGCTTTTCAAGACATTATGTTGACTCTAACTTCAAACTCTTTCCAGATTCAAACTCTTTCCTTCTGCTACTGCTCTGGTCCAAACAACATCATTTCTTACTATACTATTGCTTTCATTCTTGTCTCTTGTTTCCTTGACCCTGTATTGTATTTTGAACACAGCAGCCAGATGCCTTTTATTTCATTCCTCTTTCTAAATCTTTCAAATGAAAGCCAAAATCCTGCAATAAGCTTTAATGTCTTACAACAACTATATTTCTTTTACTCTTTCCTGTCTTCTTTCCAACTAGGTATAGTCCTAGTGCTTTTCTTTAAACACTCCAAGAGCTCTCATCTCAAAGCTTTGTATGGGTTGTTCCATATGTTTGGAAAGTTCTCTCAGATAGTCACACGATAACTCTCATACATAGGTCACATGATATTTGCTCAAACGTTATCTTTGAAAATATCTTTTTCTATGCTATATATTATTTATGTGTAGTTAATAATGTATCATTTATTTTCTGTCTCTCCCTACCTTAATATAAGGACATAAGAGGCAGAGGTTATTTGTGATAACTTTGTTTATAGATGTGTTTTCATTTCTGAAGTAGAATTCAATATATATTTGAAGAAAGAACAAAACAATAGAATTTGTAATCTCCTCTCTCATTACTTTTAGTTTTTTCATTTTTTTTGTTTTCAGAGGAATTTCTGTGATATTTTTCTTCACATCACAGTTTTAATTTTTCTGGGTGTCAACTGTCCTTCATGGATTTATATTTTGCTATTTTATTTTTATATTTTCTTATCTTGTCATTGCCTTTTTCATCTCAGTTTTTTTCATCTTTTTATTTTTTCAGTTTTGACTCCTTTTTTTCTGATGGTTTTCAGCTGCTGTTTTGAGAGGCAATGTATCCTCATATTCTTAGACATCATTCTTTTTTTTTTCCCCTTTGGTCTTTTTTATTATTATTATTATACTTTAAGTTCTAGGGTACATGTGCATAACATGTAGGTTTGTTACATATGTATACTTGTGCCATGTTGGTGTGCTGCACCCATCAACTTGTCAGCACCCATCAACTCATAATTTACATCAGGTATAACTCCTAATGCAATCCCTACCCCCTCCCCCTCCCCATGATAGGCCCTGGTGTGTGATGTTCCCCTTCCCGAGTCCAAGTGACCTCATTGTTCAGTTCCCACCTATGAGTGAGAACATGCGGTGTTTGGTTTTCTGTTCTCGCGATAGTTTACTGAGAATGATGGTTTCCAGCTGCATCCATGTCCCTACGAAGGACACAAACTCATCCTTTTTTATGGCTGCATAGTATTCCATAGTGTATATGTGCCACATTTTCTTAATCCAGTCTGTCACTGATAGACATTTGGGTTGATTCCAAGTCTTTGCTATTGTGAATAGTGCCGCAATAGACATACGTGTGCATGTGTCTTTATAGCAGCATGATTTATAATCCTTTGGGTATATACCCAGTAATGGGACGGCTGGATCATATGGTACTTCTAGTTCTAGATCCCTGAGGAATCGTCATACTGTTTTCCATAATGGTTGAACTAGTTTACAATCCCACCAACAGTGTAAAAGTGTTCCTATTTCTCCACATCCTCTCCAGCACCTGTTGTTTCCTGACTTTTGAATAATTGCCATTCTAACTGGTGTGAGATGGTATCTCATTGTGGTTTTGATTTGCATTTCTCTGATGGCCAGTGATGATGAGCACTTTTTCATGTGTCTGTTGGCTGTATGAATGTCTTCTTTTGAGAAATGTCTGTTCATATCCTTTGCCCACTTTTTGATGGAGTTGTTTGTTTTTTTCTTGTAAATTTGTTTGAGTTCTTTGTAGGTTCTGGATATTAGCCCTTTGTCAGATAAGTAGATTGCAAAAATTTTCTCCCATTCTGTAGGTTGCCTGTTCACTCTGATGGTAGTTTCTTTTGCTGTGCAGAAGCTCTTTAGTTTAATTAGATCTCGTTTGTCAATTTTGTTTTTTGTTGCCATTGCTTTTGGTGTTTTAGACATGACGTCCTTGCCCATGCCTATGTCCTGAATGGTATTACCTAGGTTTTCTTCTAGGATTTTTATGGTATTAGGTCTAACATTTAAGTCTCTAATCCATCTTGAATTATTTTTCTTATAAGGAGTAAGGAAAGGATCCAGTTTCAGCTTTCTACTTATGGTTAGCCAATTTTCCCAGCACCTTTTATTAAATAGGGAATCCTTTCCCCATTTCTTGTTTTTCTCAGGTTTGTCAAAGATTAGATGGCTGTAGATGTGTGGTATTATTTCTGAAGGCTCTGTTCTGTTCCATTGGTCTATATCTCTGTTTTGGTACCAGTACCATGCTGTTTTGATTACTGTAGCCTTGTACTATAGTTTGAAGTCAGGTAGCATGATGCCTCCGGCTTTGTTCTTTTGACTTAGGATTGTCTTGGCAATGCAGGCTCTTTTTTGGTTCCATATGAACTTTAAAGCAGTTTTTTCCAATTCTATGAAGAAACTCATTGGTAGCTTGATGGGGATGGCCTTGAATCTATAAATTATCCTGGGCAGTATGGCCATTTTCATGATATTGATTCTTCCTATCCATGAGCATGGTATGTTCTTCCATTTGTTTGTGTCCTCTTTGATTTCACTGAGCAGTGGTTTGTAGTTCTCCTTGAAGAGGTCCTTTACATCCCTTGTGAGTTGGATTCCTAGGTATTTTATTCTCTTCCCCCTTGGTCTTTCAATAGATTATCAGAGATCTACATATCTAGTATGAATTTTCCTTTACCTTATTTGGTAATATTATTATAGGTTCCATTAGAAAAGTGTTACCTTACAATTGGAAATATTTTCCTCTATCCAGAGTTGCTCACAAGCATTAATTGGATATTCTGTGGATCTGCAATCTGTCTGCTTTATTCCTGGTAGAACCCTTTTCTTGGATTGTTCAACTGAATAACCAACAATCTAATACATCCAGCTCATAGCCCATACTTCAATGTTTGGGAAGCTTTCCAGTACTGACAGAAACTTGAATTGCAATAGCATAACAACCCCTAAAAAGTAAAATAAATAAAACATCCATGGTGCACTGAATGTACCTGACGCTGGACTAAATGTTTTGTTTTCTCCTCCTGATCAACAGCCATACGAGAAAGAATTAAATTATTATCATTTTAAAAGGACGAAGTTGAAGCATATAATGAGGAAATAATGTGACCAAATAAATAGCAATTTGAAAATCAAGGATCAAAATCTAGGACTTTCTGATTCCTAACTAAACCAGTGTTTTTAAATATTATGCTATTCATTCACAGTGCCCTAAATGTATTAAGTGCTGTTTCCTAAATGTTCAACTAGTAGATTTTTTCCATTTTTCCACTCCCTCTCATAACATTTATTAGGATTTCACCAGTTGAGATTCAAAAATGGGTCACTACCAATCCAAACACCTCTATCCAATTATTTTCTAAAAATTGTAGTTTTTGAAGAAATGGAGGATGAGAGTTTCTAATGGGAGGGAGGGTACAAATTTTATGCAAAAAACAGCAGTCAGTCATGCAGTATACCTTGCAAGGTAGAGTGAAGTGAGACAAGTATTCTGCTTAGTATAAAATTTAACTTTCACTGGTATAAAGACTCTTCCATTTATTTGATATAATTGGTTGGCATTGAAATTTAAAAAATCTCTTCTGACATCAGAATAGTATTTTATTTACCTTCTAGTTTATAATTCTGTTTCAAGTTTTCATATTATTCTTTGTCACTAGAGTGTTTTATAGTCAGGTTGCGATGGTAATAACTGAAGACATTGCCAGATATCAAGTTAATCAGTACTACTAGCTTTCATATGCAACTTCTTTGTGGAAGTATAAAGAATCTCAAATAATCCACCTATTAGTAGTGAAAATAATTATAGAAGACAAAAATGGGTTCAATTCTTGTATATTTTCTTGAAAAACAGATTTTGGTGAGAAGACATGTTTACAGAAAGAAGCAAAAGTTTAAAATTAACAACTGTCTTGTTATTATGATGACAGTTATGTATACAAGAATGATTGAATTTTATTAGCTTATCTTTTTAAAGATATATATCATGAAAATGTATTCAATATCTAATCCGCCCTTAACACTTCTTTTTGTAGAAAAGCAAAAACATAAAAGTTACTATTTGAGTTCCAAAGACAACAAGTAATTATTTTGGATGTCTTGAAGTAAAAATCCAAATTAGGTTTAAGAAACACCTAGGTTTTGATGTTTACATTTTGACAAGCACACTTCAGGGAAATAATATTTTATGGTGTTCACATAATGTTGAAAACTTGTTTTTAGAATTATTTTTAGGTTTCATTTTTAATCCCAGCTATCTCCATTATACCTCTAGGCTTTTTCTTTCTCCAAACTGACAAAAGTAAAAAGAGAATGAGAATCAAATAACTGAAGCAGAGTTAATACTATTTGAAAAGAGTTCAGGTTTACCTTTTGATGGTGGATCAGTATATATAGTAACTCTTGCCATATTAAATAAATGCAGTAATTTTGCTAACCTATGTGGTAGAGTTCACTGTTAAATCTTATTTTAGAGAATGTCACTTATAAACTTTATGTTGATAGTGTTTTAAAACAGTAAGTTCTGTCCCATCAATGTCCATATTATGGGACTGGTAATAAAGCATACAAAAATCAGTATTTAGCACAGAGGGTGAAAATTGCTAGTACTATAACTGTACTTTGCTGATATACCTTTTTAGAGCTATATTTTTGCTGCCCCAGAAGGATCAGTTCCACCTAGTGAGCATTCTACTACAGGTAAAAGCGATGCCAGCATTCACGTAAATGACAGTGTTCTGGGTATTATATTTGAAACACCAAAATGGGATTCATAACTCAAAATATATCCCTCGCCTATTAATGATATCTGTAATTTATTTGCAGAACAAAAAATAAGTCTTTCATGTCTTTTCTTAGAAATACAGCAAAAGTATAAATATCACAAATGGCATGTAACCTATAATTCTAAAATCACACTCAGGTATAAATGGGAGCTTCTGTCCTGAGAATACAAACAAGAAGGAAGCAAACAAAAACAAAACAAACAAAAAAAATCACAAAAATGTAAAAATGGCTCAGAAGCATAGTAGCTCCAAGTAGTTGGATATTATACCTAGGACTAATAGTATGTATTAAAATAATATAAATCATCTTGTAAAGGAATTAACTACTCCATTTTCTTACAAGTTATGAAACATTGTTTACTTCATTAATTGTGATGATTTGGTGAAAGTGGTCTGTAGAGTCATCTTAAATTTCTTGATTGTCATCTTATATTTCTTTGGGTATATACCCAGTCATGAGATTGCTCGGTTGTCTGATATTTCTGTCTTTAGGTCTTTGAGGAATCTGCCACACTGTCTTTCACAATGATTGAACTAATTTATACTCCCATTAACGGTGTAAAAGTGTTACTTTTTCTTGCAATCTTGCCAGCCTCTGTTATTTTTTGACTTTTTAATAATAGCCATTCTGATTGGTGTGAGATGGCATCTCAATGTGGTTTTGGTTTGCATTTCTGTATAATGATCAGTGATTTCGAGTTTTGTTTTGTTTTTTTTTTTTTTTTCATATGATTGTTGGCTGCAAGTCTGTGTTCTTTTGAGAAGTGTCTGTTCATATCCTTTGCCCATTTTTTTAATGAAGTTTTTTTTTTTTTCTTGTAAATTTGTTTAAATTCCTTACAGATGCTGGATATTAGACCTTGTCAGATGCATACTTTGCAATTTTTTGTTTGTTTGTTTTGAGACTGAATTTCACTCTAGTTGTCCAACCTGAAGTGCAATGGCATGATCTTGGCTCACTGCAACCTCTGTCTCCTGGGTTCAAGCAGTTCTCCTGCCTCAGTCTCCTGAGTAGGTGAGATTACAGGAATGTGCCACCACACTCAGCTAATTTTGTATTTTTAGTAGAGACGAGGTTTCTCCATATTGGTCAGGCTGGTCTGTAACTCCTGACCTCAGGTGATCTGCACACCTCGGCCTCCCAAAGTCCTGGGATTACAGGCATGAGTCACTGTGCCTGACCCCACAATTTGTATCCTATTCTGTAGGTTGTCTGTTTACTCTGCTGATAGTTTCTTATTTTATTTTCAGTTCTGGGTACATGTGCAAGATGGGTAGCTGTGTTACCTAAGTAAACATGTGCCATGGTGGTATGCTGCACTGATCAGCTCATCACCTAAGTCTTAAGCCCAGGATGCATTAACTGTTTTTCCTGATGCACTCCCTCTCACCACCCGCACCCCCAATAGGTCCCAGTGTGTGTCATTCCCTCCCTGTGTCCATGTGTTCTCATTCTTCAGCTCCCACTTATGAATGAGAACATGTGGTGTTTGGATTTCTGTTCCTGCATTAGTTCACTGAGAATAATGTCTTCCAGCTTCATCCATGTCCCTTCAAAGGACATAATTTCATTCCTTTTTATGACTTCATAGAATTCTATGGTGTATATCTAACCACATTTTGTTTATCCAGTCTATCACTGATGGGCATTTGGGTTGATTCTCCGTCTTTGCTTTGTGAATAGTGCTGCAATGAACATACATGTGCATGTATTTGTTTAATATAATGATTTATATTTCTATGGGTATATACCCAGTAATAGGATTGTTGGGTCAAATGGTATTTCTGGTTCTAGGTCTTTGAGGAATAGCCACACTGTCTTCCACAATAGTTGAATTAATTTACACTCGCACCAACAGGGTAAACATTAATATTTCTTTGCAGCCTTGCCAGAGTCTGTTTTCTGTTGACTTTTAATAATCGCCATTATGACTGGCGTGAGATGGTATCCCATTGTGGTTTTGATTTGTTTCTGTAATGATCAATGATGCTCAGCTTTTTGTCATATGTTTCTTAGCCACATAAATGTCTTATTTTGAGAAGTGTCTGTTCATGTCCTTTGCCTATTTTTTAATAGGATTATTTATTTATTTTTTCTTATAAATTTATATTTCTTATAGACTCTGGATATTAGATCTTTGTCAGATTGATAGGATGCAATATTTTCCTCTCATTTTGTATGCAGAAGGTCTTTAGTTAAATTAAATCCCATTTGCCATTTTTTTGTTGTTGTTGCAATTACTTTTGGCATCTTTGTCATGAAATCTTTGCCCACGCCTACATCCTGTATGGTATTGCCCAGGTTGTCCCCCAGGGTTTTTATAGTTTGTGGTTTCACATTTATGTCTCTATTTCATCTTGATTTAATTTCTGTAAACAGTATAAAGAAGGAGTCCAGTTTCAATTTTCTGGATATGTCTAGCTAATTATCCCAGCACCATTTATTGAATAGGGAATTATTTCCTCGTTGCTTGTTTTTATCAGGTTTGTCAAAGATCAGGTAATTACAGGCATGTAGTCTAATTTCTGGGTTCTCTGGTCTGTTCCATTGGTTGTTGTCTGTTCTCGCACCAGTACCATGCCGTTTTGGTTACTGTCACCTGTAGTATAGTTTGAAGTTGGGCAGCTTGATGCCTCCAACTTTTTTTTTGTTTTTTGGTTAGGATTGCCTTGTCTATTCAGGCTCTTTTTTGGTTCCATATGAATTTTAAAATAATTTTTTTTTCCAGTTCTGTGAAGAAGGCCAATGGTAGTTTAACGGGAATAGCATTGAATCCATAAATTGCTTTGGGCAGTATGGCCATTTTAATGATATTGATTCTTCTTGTGCATGAACATGGAATGTTTCTCCATTTGTTTGAGTCATCTCTGGTTTATTTGAGCAGTGGTTTGTAGTTCTTCTTGTAGAAATGTTTCCCCTCCTTAGTTAGCTGTATTACTAGGTATTTTATTCTTTTTACAGAAATTGTGAATGGGAGATAATTTGTGATTTGGCTCTTGGCTTGACTCTTGTTGGTGTACAGAAATTTTAGTGAATTTTGCACATTGATTTCATATCCAGAGACTTTGCTGAAGTTGTTTATCAGCCTAAGAATCTTTTGGGCTGAGGCAGCCTAGCAATCCTATCACTACGTATATATCTAAAGAAATATAAATCATTCTATCATAAAGACACAGGCATGCATATGTTCATTGCACCACTATTCACAATAGCAAAGACATGGAATCAACCTTAATGTCCATCAAAGATAGACCGGATAAAGAAAACGTGCGACATGTACAGCATGGAACACTATGCAGCCATAAAAAAGAATGAGGTCATGTCCCTTGCAGGAACATGGATGGAATTGGAGGCCATCATTCTTAGCAAACTGACACAGGAAAAGCAAACCCAATACAGCATGTTCTCACATATAAAAGACAGGTAAATTACGAGAAAACATGAACACATAGAAGTAGAGGGGAACAACACACACTGGGGCCTATGGAGGGTGGAAGGAGGAAGAGAATCAGAAAAAAAAATAATGGGTACTATGCTTTATACCCGGGTGATGAAATAATCTGTGCAACAAATCTCCATGATGCACGTTTACCTATGTAATGAACCTGCACATATACCCCCGAACTTAAAATAAGTTTGTTTAAATAAAGACATCTTATAAAGCATTAATTTTACTGCCTAAGCCATGAGAAAAAATTTACCATGTGAAATTTCCTTCTGTTTCTTTCTCTTCTTTCAGAAAATACTCTAAATCATGTTTCCTGTGCTATCAAGCTTACTGTTTTATTACCACTATTTTTTACACTTATTCAAATTCTCCAGAATTTAATAATATCTCTTGCACTTTGTACTTCATTGCATAACGTAACTTCTTGAATCTGGAAAATTTTACAAATAACCTGAATTTTACACTGCTAAGTCTGAGGACTGTTTTAGAGAAAAACATTCAAAAGGCTTTAAATACAGAAAGAGCTTTTTTCTTTATTTTATTCTCAAAATAGAGAAGACTTGTGATATGAACAAAATTATAGTGGACAGAAATATTCTTCTTATCTTTCATAAGGTGCAAATAACAACTAGTCAGAAAAGTCCATTTTCAGCAACTGTAAGAGAAAGAAGAAAAATCCACAGTTTCAAAAACTAAAATAAAATATACAAGCTACTCAAAGCAGTTAATCGCAGTGCAAAGATGAGCCATGGTGAGTATAAGAGAAAATAGTGTGGAGATGAGATGATTGATCAGAAAGTCAAACAGCCCAATGCCAGGGTATATCAAAAAATGCTCCCCCCAGAAAAATGCTAATACATTTGAACTCTTGGATGACAAATATACCTTATTAGGCCTGCAAGAAGAAGGAATAGAAAATATGTCTAGTCTAATATTTATTGAATTAATAAAAATTCACTATTAAGACTTTTGCCAAAGAAATCCCAACATCAGTTGTCTCACTGATAAATTATTCCACAATTTGTTGAAGATTTTTTAAATGCCATATATGCCCCTGAGAATTAAAAGGAGCTCTTCAATTTATTTTATGAGGAATCCAATATTTTTTAAAAATCTTATCCTTTGATTAAATGACTGAGAATCTGATGGTCTTGTTAACAATGTCCTTTGAAGCTGTGTCTTATATTCAATTTTACCATCAAATGAACATCCCAAACCTACCCTTGATTACCCATTAATGAAACTGTGAATCAATCATTCTATTTCTTGTTGGTTTGGGCCAAAAATTTCCTTTCATCATTACTACCAAAACATAACATATTTTTACATATTCTCACCAACATGTGCTCATTTCCATTCCCCCCACCTAACAAATTGCTCTGTATAGTGAAGAACGTGGCAAATGCCTCAGTGAACAATGTTAAAGGGACAGGCTTATTCCTTGCTGCTCCTCCTGCTCACTCCACTCAAGTGCTGGCTGCTTTGGCACAAAATTCTAAGTTTTCTCACCCTAATCTTTTGAGATCACCAACATCGTTGCTGGATTATCTGCCCTTCAGCAGCTACCTTCAGCGAGAAGAGTCATGTTAATCTTTGAAAATCAATAAATGTTCTGAAGAATGAAACATTTGCAGAATGGTGGGCTCATGGGGTTTCTTTCTCTCTGGGATTTTGGACTCCAAAGTTGTGCTCTTTATTTTGTTTGTTTGTTTATTATTTAATTTACTTCAGATGGCTTTTCCATCTGAAGTAGGCTATTCCATCATAACCAGGCTTTGAAGTCTCATAAATATTTTTGATGGCAATGTTCTATCTGTTCTTCTTCAAAAGAGAGGCAGAGAGATTGTAGGTCTCATTTGTATTAGCAGTATGGTCTAATGCTATCTGGATAAAAATGGGATTATATTAGTCTTTAAATAGAAAACATATAATTTTTCAAAGAGTAAAATTGCAATAAATCTCTCTACTGATGTGTGGACAAGTAATCTGGAATAATGTAAAGTAAGTGAACACATCAGTTACCCTGTCTTGTACATGAAAGATACTCAATCTGAATCTCAGTAAATATTTCAGTTAAGTGACAGTGTAATTTTTAGGTGTGTGGGAACTTCCCAAGTGAATGTCATCAACTTCCAGCCTCTGAAATATATAAAATCAAAATATTCTATAGAGATAACCTCTTGGAACTACAGTGTTTAAGAATCTGGGTTTTTTTTTTTTTTTTTTTTTTTTCTGCAATACAAATCAGTTTAGTTTAATTAACTCAACACGTTTAATTTTCTTGAGATAGAAAAAAAAGTAGTGTATCCCATTTTTAAAAACACGTTTTCCTAATTTGGCTGAAACTATTGAATTCTTTTTCGAAATATGCTATTTTAAAATGTTTCTGTACTCATTTAGGATTGCAGTATTTGTGATAATGACATGTTCATTAACCCAATACCTTTAAAATTTTAGATAGTAGAAATTATCTTCTGTCTTTATTTGTCTCAATTATTGGCTAAGGAAAATAGTAATGTGAATAGTACCAAATCTGGCAGAGCTTCCAATCAAGAAGAGTTGATTGCAGCTGGGTGTGGTGGCTCATGCCTGTAATCCAAAGCTACTCAGGACATTGAGGCAGGAAGATTGCTTAGAGTCAGGAGTTTGAGACCAGCCTGTTCAACATAGTGAAACCCTATCTCTAATACATTTATATATACATTTTATATGTAAGTATGTATATTTTTAATATATATATATTTAAAGAAGAGTTTAAAAATTTACCTTTGTTCTTTACATTGAGCATCCAATGATATTAAGACAACTTCCAGGTTATATCTGTGTGTAACTGTTAACTATAATTTCTGGAATTCATTGTGGACAACAATAAATTAGTTAGGAGTTTATTACTGGCCATAAATACCTTATGAATACCAATAATATTAGTAGCTCTTGGTTTAAAGAATGACAATAGTATTTTAAATGAAAAAACAACAATAACAACACTGGCAGAGAAATAGCATGGAGTTTAAAGTGAGTTTTTTATTATTCAGCTCATGATGAGTTGATAGTATTTTAGAGTGAATTTGATTATTATTCCTTGACTATAACCAATTTCTTTCATTCCTGTTTGGTGTCAGTTATACAAAAATAGACATACCATATGCTGTAATTCTCAGATCATGGGATTTTGTGAATATTTTAACGTTAGCTAAAATGAAATACATTTCCCTAAGGGAAACTTCCTAATTTTATTTACTATATCTAACTTTATCACAAGAATTTAGATGATTGCGCTACAAACCTTTGAGGCACTTATAAAACTCCTATATATTACTTACAACAGCCAAAGGCAATTTGATATTAATGGATGTTTAAAGGAAAAAATGTCTAGTTTTGAAGATTACATAAATTATAAATTATTCAGTGTTCATTTTCTTCATTAGATAATGTACCATTATTCCACTTTATACAGAGCTAACAGCATCCATGGGTCCTTTGATATATTTTGAGAGGTTTAATACTTGACTTGTTTTCAAGTTGATATCTAACAAATTGGCACACTATGATTAATAATTTTGTAGTAGTATTTACTAGAAAAAAAAAAACAAATTCAAACACATTTTAAAAGCAAAAATGCAAAACACTGCACAAAATTTAGTAACATTTTTAACTACACATAGAAAATTATGGCAGCAATATGAAATTCTACAAAGTTGGTGAAAAAAGATGTGATTGGTTTATCTTTTCTATGTATGTTCTTATGCATAAAAGTTATGCTGAAGTTTAATTGAAGTTGAGAAAGCTAGCTTCTAACAAAGGCATTTGTTTTACTTATTAAAATGGTGATGAATTAAAATTTCATTTATGAAATAAAAAATGCGAACATGCCCAGATAAAGAAAGGATTAAATTATCTTCTCGTAATTCTTGCTCTTGTAACCATTCAATCAGTGTAATTCTTGAAGTTATTAAAAACTCCATTGTAAAACAGTAGCCAGCTTTTTAAAACCCCTTTTTATATTCTGAAATGTAGTTTTAGAAGGAAAAGATAGATAGTAGCTAAATTTTGAAGACAAAACTTATCTTTTCTGCTCCCAAATAGTTTGGAGTAATCTAAACAGAATAGGTTTCATAAAGTAATTTGCCTATTTGAGATATTTGGTTCAAAATATGCACAAGAAATATGTGCTTATTTTAATATAACTTCAGAATGTTATATTAAATAATTTACACTTTTATAGCGTAACCACATAATTAAAAGTAATTATTCATTTAGAGATAATAAAATAATTATAAATATTAATTTCAATAGTCTTTTATAACAAGCTCATATTTCTTGAGAACATTAAAATATTTTTCACTATACAAGGTCAAAGCTTAGTTTGTTCTTAAATTATCTTATCACGAAAGATAAGATTACTTTTAGAAATTACAGAAAATTTGCCCCTAAGCCTTGGTAAGAGTACCTGTGAAGTTAGTTCACAATTATATTTTAATCAAATAAGTAAAAGAAATTCATTAGAAGTTCGATATTTCATTTTATAAATCATTTTAGAATGCAATTTTACCATCATAATATAAATCAATATTTAAGAAAAATGTTGATTCAAGTATAACTTTATTCATAATTTCCCCAAATTGAGGACAATTTTTCTAATGTCCCTCAATTAGTAATACAAAGTATGGCACATCTATACATTGCAATGTTTCTTGAACAGTCAGGAAGGACAAACTAGTGATACATACAACAATATAGATAAATGTAAAGTGTATTTTCTATGCAAAATAATATCTAAAGGCTGATATTTTATGATTCCATTTATATGATGTTTTACAAAAAGAAAATCTGGAGAAAAAAACAGATTATTAATGCCCATGGGTAGGGGGGTGAAGATAAACGGTTGTCAGTAGAAAGGTGGTATAGGAGATTTGATGACAAACATACTGTTCTCTCCAAAACTGTGCTCACTGCTACATGATTGTATGCATTTGTCAAAACTGACAGAATAATATGCCCCAAAAGATAATTTTTTGTCTGTTAACTAGGTTGTGGGGGAAAAATGGAAAGGAGATTGTGACAAATAAAACTGTATCACCATGAATCCCAAAACTAAACTGAAATGATAGGAAAAAAGGAAACTGACCTATGTAACTTAGCAAAACAATATTTTGGTGTGATACTTTAAAGCTAAAGACAACAAACACACAAAACACTGCTAGTTGATAAATTTATTTTAAACAGGAGTAAGGTTTAGGAATATTGAAACTACTTTATTTGCATCATAGGCTGGAGATAATAAGTGAATGCAATATAAATGAATTATGGACAGGTTTCTCACTATAGGAAAAAGAAGTTATAAATAAAATAAGGGAAAAGGAGAAGTCTACAATGCAGCCCAGGGTGCTGGATTTCAGGTGGAGGTGTCAGTACAGACTAGCACACGTTTCAAAAATATATGTACAACTAGAGAAATAAGTATAGCTTTGTGAGTGGATGAGTGTGAGTGTTTGAATTGAGTATATATACGTATATTTGCTGAATCTATTCACTAAGAAAGGTGAGAAGCAGTGACCCTGAAGTAGCAATGAGCAAGTCTAGTTCTTGGTTTCTATATACCATACTGCAATAAAAGGGCTAGAGACCTGGAGCAGGGAAAATGCAAGTTGAACTTTGAACCTAGAGCATTTTGCAGTGACAGAAAATAAGAAAAGAAAGAAAAGAAAAGAAAAGAAAGCAATGTTCAAAGCATCAACCTGAGAGTTCTCAATGGCCAAAGTTGAAACAACTTGAATGACAATATAAGTAACAATAGTATGGATTGTAATACAAAAAGAAAAAAATATATATGTTAATCTATACCAATTTAAATAGACAGTTTTCAGAATAAATGAATGGAAATAAGTAAAATCATTTCTTACAGATGGATTCCAATGTACAAAGAATGAACCATATAGAAAATCACCACTAGAATATCATTTATGGATGCTAAATTAGTGGGTAAAAATTTAAGCGAAACAAGATGTTTGCAGAGCCTCAAAATATCTCCCTCAAAACATTTAGTAATTACCAAGGGAAAAAAATAGTAAATTTATAATTGGAGAAACCCAGAAAATGCTACTTTAGCCAGGTGGTCACGGTTGATATTGTAAGTAAGGAATACTGTTATCATTCTATCCCCTAATGTTAAATATTGAGACGGGAATATCATCTCTCTAGTATCCTTCTGGACAATGTATAATCCCAAACTAACCATGAGAAAACAAAAGTCAAATACAAATGGACGAATATTCACAAAATATCTCACCAGTTGTCCTCAAAAGCAGCAAGATAATAAGAGACAAATAAAGACAGTTATAGATTGGAGTCTGCTGAAGGGATATGACAAAAAATTTAATGTGGTATCCTAGATTGGATCCTGGAATAGAAAAAGAAATTAATGAAAAAATGGTGAAATCCAAACAACTTCTATATGTTGATAGTATTTTACTGAAATTAATTCTTTATGGTCAAGAGTTTCATTATGCAAAATGCTAACATAAGGGGGAAGCTGGATGAAGAGTATACAGAAAATACCTACAACCATATTAGTAACATTTCTATAGATCTAAAATTATATCAAATTAAAAAATTTAAAATGATCTTCATGTACATGAATGTGTTTTCTGACACATTAAGTACAGTTTAATTTAAATAAAATGTATTAGATTCTACTCTTCAGTGTTTCTCTGCCATTTCTGAGCAACATTTTTTAAGTAGACAAAATAAATTACAATAGGAAATATGCCCTTTTCCACTGTAGTTACAATCCCCGTCAGGATAATTTATTATTGTGTTTCAATTTTGTTTCCTCATTGATAATGTTGTCATGAAAAGAGAACATCTGAAATCCAATGTGTCAAATTCCCCAAATGCTTCATATTTGGAATATTAAAGACTAAGCATTGTGCTTTTTTGACCTTCTCATTAATCAAGATGCTGTCTGCGTGACATTTGCATTCTAGTTGATTACATTCTACAAAACTTGACACTTTTAATGGAGTAGACAATAAAGAGTTACTTGAATATTAATTTTGGCTATTGCTAAATTATGCTATATACCTTCTTTGGGTTTCAATAATTTTTTGGACCTGGAATTATAACAACACAAATATAAATATTAAAATATTTAATGAATATCTTTACTAAGCACTTAATTTTACTATTTGCATCTCAGAAATGTGTGATACAACCATCTTACATACAGTTCAGAAAATTTATTTATTACAAATTATTAAACTACTTTTTTTTATCCTAGGCATTACCTGAAGTATATGCTGTAATGATTGGTGACAAATGGTTTTTAGTCATACAATTTGTATTTAAACAAATCTCAAATTATTTGTTAGAAAGGACGCTTGTAGATATTGACAATTTATTTTATTTTTTAATTAACACATAATAATTGCACATATTTATGGGGTACAGAGTAATGATGCCATACATTTAATGTATAGTGATCAGATCAGGTTAATTAGCACATCCATCCAGTCAAATATATATGATCTCTTTGTGTTGGTAACATTCAATGTCCTCCTTCTAGTTGTTTGAAATTAAATATTATCGTTAAATATATTCATACAGTGCCATGTAACACTAGAACTTATTCCTCCCATCCAGCTAAAATTGTGTAACCTTTAACAAACTTCTCCCTCTCCCTCTCTCTCCTCCCTCCATCCCCAGTCTCTAGTATCCTCTCTTCTATGTTTAGTTATATGAGACCATCTCTGTTTAGTTTCCTCATATGACAGAGAAAATGTGGCATTCAATATTCTGTTCCTGGTTTATTTTACTTAATATCATGTCCTTGAGTTCCATCCATGTTGCTGCAGGATTTCATTCTTGTTCTGATTGAATAGTATTCTATTGTGTATATACACCACATTTTCTTTATCTATTCATCTCTTGTTGGGCACCTAGGTTGATTCCATATCTTGGAAATTGTGAACAGTGCTGCAATAAGCATGGTGGTGCAGATGTCCCTTCAGTATACTGATTTCTTTTTCTTCGGATAAATGCCCAGTAGTGGGATTGCTGGACCATATAGTTCTATTTGTATTTTTTTAAGGAATCCGTATACTATTCTACGAAGTAGGTGTACTGATTTACATTTCCACCAACAGTTTATACGTTTCCTTTTCACTGTGCCCTCTCCAGTATTTGTTATGTTTTGTCTGTTTTATAATAACCATACTAACTAGGGTGAGATAATACCTCATTGTGATTGTGATTTGCATTCCCCTGATGATTAGTGAAGTTGAACAACATATATTTGTCAGCCATTTGTGTTTCTTCTTTTTAAGAAATGTCTGTAAAGATCATGTGTTCATTTTTAAATCAGTTTTTTGTTTTTTGTTTTTTTTTTTTGCTATCAAGATATTTGAGTTCCTTTTGTATTTTGGATATTAATTCGCTGTTGGATGAATAGTTTTCAGATATTTTCTTCATCTGTAGGTTGTCTTTTCATTCTACTGATTGTTTCCTTTGCTGTGCAGAACCTTTTTAGTTTTATTTAATCCTATTTGTTTATTTTTTGTTTTGTTGCCTGTACTTTGAGGTCGTATTTATAAACTCTTTTCCAGACCAATGTCCTGAAGCATTTCCCTTTGATTTTCTTCTAGTACTTTTATAATTTCGAGTCTTCCACTTTAGGTCTTTGCTCTATTTTGAGTTGACTTTTGTACAGGGTGAGTGGTGGAGCTCTAGTTACATCTCAGCACCATTTATTGACGACATTGCTCTATCCCCAATGAGTGTTCCTGTCGTCGGTCATCTATGTCAAAAATCAATTGGCTATATATACATAGATTATTTGTTTTGTTCTCTATTCTGTCCCATTGGTCCATGTGTCTGTTTTTATTCCAAGTACTATGCTGTTTTGGTTACTACAACTTGGTAGTATGTTAAGTTTGATAGTGTGATGCCTCTAGCTTTGTTCTTTTAGCTTAATTCTGCATTAGCTATTCGGGGTCTTTGTGGTTCTGCAGAAATTTAGGATTATTTTCTATTTCTGTGAAGAATGTCATTGGTATTTTGATAGGGATTTCATTGGTTCTGCAGATTGCTTTGGGTAGTACTGACAAACAATTTTAAAACAAGCTCAGTTAGAATAAATTATGTTTAGGAAAAATTATTTGAAATGCATATGGCTTATTCCATATTACAAATATTCTACATTGAATCCCTGTATAAATCTAAGTGAGTTGTGAGCTATATATAATTTTTACCATTTTATTTAAATATGTTTCTTGGCTATCCAATATGCCGTAAGCACTATTATTGGTGATGTGCTTTGATACACACAATAGACATGATGTCTGTCCTTTTAGAGTTTATAATTTTGAAGGGATAAAACATTACACAAATAATTATTAATATGATGAATTCTAGCCAAACGAAAGAGTCTCTAGGATAAAGTACAAGACTGGTAAATAACTTAGTTCAGTAACTCAGAGAAAACCTTCTAATATGAAGGCATAGCACTAGTTTTGTACTTGCAAAGATATTATAAAATATATAGCCTGTTTTATACTTCTGTAATAGCTTGTGTGGCCCATTTGCAGAAAACATGTCATCCTCCTGGCACATTAATATGTTCAGCAACCAGGAGTTTTTAATTTGGATTTAATTATATTCTATTGAATCATTAGCTACTGGATTGAACTCCATCTCCAGGCCATCTCCTCTTCCCCCAAGACTGGGCTGGCCAAAGCCCAAAGAGGGCTGGCCCAACCCTGTAATTACATGGTTAATCATTCTGGTGACAGCTTCAGTCTTCTTCCTATAAACTCAGGTGTGATCCAAAAGACTCATGAATAACAAAAACACTCTTATGCAGGAAATGACAAGTGTTTAGACAGCAACCAGACACAAAAACTAGACAAGTCGTTTATGACACAATAGGAGCTCACAATCTAGTGATTATTAATTGAAAAAGCAAAACCAAAATAAATAGAGCTTCTAGGTTGTTAGCATGTAATTAAGGGTTATGGAAAAAATATGGCAAGAAAGAGCACTATGTTGAGAGTGAGTGTGTGTGTGTGTGTGTGTGTGTGTTTTGGTGTGTTGGTATGTGTGCGTGCGTTATGTGATGATTCCCGTTTTCAATTGGATGGCTAGGAGGGGAAGGTTTTAATTAAACAACATTAATTTCTTACAAAGATTTGGATGATGGGAAGTTTTTTACAATTATTTTCTTTTTAAAATTTTAATTGTAGAGTATTCCAGAAATATATATACATGTGAAATACATATAAAGATCTGTATTTTTATATTATACATACATATATATATATAGACACACAAAAGTGTATATTTACCCTTTCTCTTTATGAATTTAATATGATTGCTTTATGGTCCTCCTAAATTAAGGTACCTAAATTCATTTGTCTTCCTATGCATATTTATATATAATTTTACTTTCTATTTATGTGTATATTTGTCTAAGAATATGCAGCATAATTAACAGTTCTAATAATGTATTAAAATATGAAAAATCTGATTGTTTATACTTAATTAACAAATATTAATTTTAACAGTAATCATGAAACGATGTTCTAAACAGAAGTCAGATACTACACATTAATTTAAAATAAAAATGTGTGGTTTTCAAAATGTAACTTTAATTAGAAGATTCTAAAACTATATATCTTAATAAAAGAAATACTTATTATCCCTTTTTACTTAATATGTAATTGATTGGATGCATTGTAGAATTATTTATTTTAGTACTTTTAATGCAAACTTTAGAAAAGAGGCTGAAGTAATAAAAAATGTATGTAAGAAAACAATGCATCATTTACCAACTGTAGCATAACAGCATTTTAGGAAGACAAGAGAAAGATTGCACACGCCTTGCTTAAATTATATTGAAAGAAACATATTTAGATTAAACCAATTTTTTTGTGCAAATCCAGTGATAATCCTTTTTACTGCACTTCAGCCTGGGTCTCAGAGCAAGACTATCTCAATAAATAAATATATAAATAAATAAAAATAATAAATGAAAATACAGCTTAATTATAAGTTCAGAGATGATTACTTATATGTCATCTTTTAAGCTCAACTACAAGTTTATCACAGTGCCTATAGTATCCTTGATTCAGTCGTAGAACTCTATCTTAGCCTGATATTGTATTTCTCCTCTTCTTCTTCCTCCTCCTTCTTCTCCATCTTTTCCTCTTTTCCTTTCCTTCCTCCTTGTCTTTTTTTCATCAATACCTGCAATTATCCAAGTGAGTTTAATGGCAGGTCAAGTCTCTCTTATGCTTTAACTAAATACTTCATGATTAATTGTTTCTTCTTTTCTACTGAAGAGGACTCTAGCAAATTGTTAATTAAAGAGGAAAATAATTTTCCTGATTCATCATACTTTGGTGTTTATGAGCTAAAGTATCAATAAATATTTATTATGAAACATGGTAGCAGAAACAATATTAATATAAGTAATAATACAAATATGACACCAAAATATCTCAAATTTATGGTACTTTGTAGATAAATAACTTTTATTCTCATTCTCTCATTTCATCTCCTTGACAACCAAATAAGGTTTGCAGGGGAAAAGTTCTTCATACAACCTTTTACATAATATTAAAGTGAGTCAGAGTAGTTATTTGATTTAATTAAACCCTCCCATCAAGTAAGTATCAACATCTGATCTTGAATAGTATCTTGTTGGTGGTTTACTCCATTTTACTGCATGTAATAGATAACTACTGTTTTGTCTCACAATTCGCTTACCCTCAATTCTTTTTTTCTAGAACTAACCCTTTTCCTCTTTGTGGTCAACTGTTCCTATTGCTACTTCAGCTTTTCAGTTCCCATTAGATTGCATATTTTTACATGGCACCATCCTTATGGACATTATTAATTTGTCCATAGGTGACACAGTCTATTGTTAACAAAAAAGCTGTGAAATATGTAGAGGGAAAGGGGAAAGCTTTATATTCCATTAAAAAAGCAATCTGCAGATTGGGGAGGCACAGCCTCCAGTACAAGTGACAGTGTGCTCTCTGAAGAACAAAGGGTCTGTTGAAATAAGAAAAGTTCTGGCTTTTGCTCTCAATCATATCTGTTTATGCAAATGCAGGATTTAAACATGTTCATCTATGATTGGTCAAAATAGTAGAGCCTTGAATGAATGGTTTCCAAATCCCAAACCAGAAATGTCTATCAGATGTTTTTTTCAAGCCATCATGGGGTGGTTTCTGGCTGCAGTTTATCTTGGTACTGACATCAGGAACTGCGTTGACTTGATGGTACAATGGGAGATCCTTTGACATTTTTACATCTTTTCCAGAACATAGACTACAGGGCTGCTCCCTCATACAGCATGGCTGCTGATTCTGCTTTAACTTTGAGCACCTCAGTTAGCCATGGGGAGTTTATTTTGTCCTCCAGATGGGGGCATACTTTAACAACATCAATTCAAACTAAGCAATTAAGAGTCCTTCATCTACAGACATTGTCCTGTGTTTGGCAATTAAAAATAAAAATAAATAAAAATTTTAAAGAGTCCTTGTTCATGACTCTTCGTATTGAACCAAGAAAGGGTCACTCCTCCATAAATGGCTGCTTCGGGAGTGAGAAGTGGAATTTTTCTTCAGCTACTTTTCTGGTTATGAAGCCAGGTTATACTGACAGAAATTGATCATGACACTCAGGGAGAAAAGAGGCAAAAGACAGGCAGAGAAATTAATCTCTTGGTTCCTGAGTCACAATTGTATCACTGTCCTACTTGCTGTTAGATAATTCAACCCTTTTGGGAATTACATGAAATTTCTCAGTATCCTCTCAATGAATTCACTTTTTGGATGCAAACTTTTCCAGTTAAAGTACTGACTCTTTAAACAAAAAGTGCACTGAATAATCTATTCAATAAAGAGTGAATTATTAGTTTTGAGATAACCATTTTATTTCCTTTATTGTCCTCTTAGTTGTGCCTTTTAAAATTATTTTTAGTGACTACTCTTAAGTTAGCAATGTACATCCTTTATATATCAGAATCTAGTTACATTTAATGTTGTACCTTTTTATACTTTCAATCTGATATTTCACACTTTCCAGTATGCTGTTCTTCATTTATTGCCCAATTTGTTATGGGATTACAGTTATAATTTTTATTGGACATACATTATCAATCTAATGGTCTGACGTTGCCACAACCAGTAGTGCTTTTTAATACCAGTGATGGAAATGCATGGGATGATCTGTCAATGATTGTTTTGGGGTTAGGAGACATTTTGATTTGCAGCCCTTTTGATGTCCAGATATTTAAAAGCAAAAACTGTTGTAATAACAAGAGTGAGGAGACATATCTGCTTGTCAAATGATAAGCCAAGCTATAGTGTCTTATTCTCTTTTCTAACTGAATTTCAAACCTAAGGTGATTTCTCAACATTGATGAGAAAAAGCATGGAGTATGGTGGTTCTATTGCCATGAAGACAAAAGCTCAGCCTGTTTCTGTCTATAGTTAATGATGAACTGCATATTGGCTACCCTAAAATCTTGATGCTTTCCAATGTATTTCTTATTTTAGTGAAAAGATTCATGTTTTTTATTTTGACTTTTGAACAACAAAATGTGGAAAATATTGACCTATACATTTGGAGGGAAGTTTCTTTGGCAGCCAGGTGAGGATGAAGAAAACAGACCCAATTTTGGATATCTTAAATGTTTAAGATGTTGAGGACAATGTTCCGCATGAATCCACGCTGACACCTATAATAAAACATCTTGTTTCTCCATAAATTCATATAATTTTTATCATTTTGCACACTTTCCATTAAGTTCTTCTCTGTCTCACCTAATGTATCATAGAGCTCTTAGTGTCAACAGCCATTTCTTTTTACATTATAAGTTGGTATGTCAAGAATTTAGTGCTTTTTAGAGGAACAATGATGAATCCAAGAGAGCTTTACTTTTCTTGCAAAATGAAAGTCAACTTACTTTAAGGGAATTCAACGATAAGAAAAAAAAGAATGAAAAAAAAAAAAAAAAAAAACAGAGGCAAAAAGTAGGGAGGCCAGAGAAAGAAAGAGAGAGAGTAAGAAAAAGAGGGAGATAAACAGTATTTTGTGCTTGACTTGCTAAATACTGACTGATTTGATAAGTCATAAAAGTGGGAATTGTGGATCCTTCATTCTAACAATATAGAGTTGACAGGCAGCCCAGAGGTTTCTCATGTCCATAATGTGATTTGGGAATCATAGACTTATCAAGAGCGAGGCAGCTTTGTGATGCATAAAACCTCCATAGAGGAATAAAGTTATAGTTTGAAAGAAACTAAATCAAAAATTAATTATGTTTAATTTCTAAGTCAAGACAGTACATTTCAAATTTTTATTATTGACTTAATGGCAAGTTAGCTATTGGTGGGCTATGTTATGGAAATATTTGGTTATTAATTATAATAGTTATATACATCTTTAGAATAAAATTGTGTTTTACATTTACATTAACTTTTGGGAAATTTATTTCTTGTTTATAAGATCTTTCAATAGAATATAAATGAGTAATAGTGCAATTATCAGCAGAATGTAAAAACTGCACAAATCATTTAGATGTATTATTAAGATAACATTAGAACAATACCACATTTTTGACTTGTCAGAAAGATTGGCATATTATTGAGACAGACAAATTTTCAACTGAGGTCATGTTTTCAAAAATTTACATTGTATGAACAAAGCCATCAATATTTTTTTCAAAAGTTAAAACTATATAATGGGTGAATAGATATTAATTGGTATTTTCACAATATGTAAATATAAAATATTAAAATCAATAAATGTATTTTATACTTTATTTTAATTATTCTCTCAATTTAATAACAGTTTATAGAAGTAATTGGAACCAACAGTCAAGTGGTTAAGCTTTAAATTATCAATTAATATGTTAATAGGAAGAGTATGTGTATTGAAATGAAGCTAAATGTAAGTAGATCATTATTGGTTGCCCAAAAATTGTTTTCATAAAAGTATTTTTCTTATTTATCAATAGACATTAATCCTAACATAATTTTACTGATTTAATACAATAAAAAATTACTTAATATTTGGCCAATTTTCATGAAACGTAAAATATTTCTGATCCAAAAATCAGTAGCAGCAAATAAAAAAATCTCAAATAAAAATGCGTTAATTTATATCACTAACCAATAAATTACTTATTAAAACCATAATGAAATATTACTTTACACTCATTTAAGTGACAATAATTAAATTCTGATTATTAATATTTGTAAGGTGGTCACAGTTATGTCTGAGGGCTGAGTTAACATGCACAAAGTAAACTTTCCCAGGTTTCCTGATAGCAGCTGCTATGAAGTTGAGGGCAGAACAGAAATGCTAGAAAGGAGAGCTATCTTGGGAACACTTACATTTTGATCCTGCCTGATTGGAGAGATATCATTATCAATTCCTTAATACCTCTAGAGACCAATTAAAACAACAGAAAATCTTCTCTATGGAAGTAAGGATTTCCTAGAGTATAAACTGCATTAGATCCACCCTAACAAAGCTTAAAACAAGGTTTCAAAAAGATATCTATGGGGAAGAGAATTTGAAAAATTAGTCCTGAATAACTTGGGGAATACCGTGGGTTTTGCAGATTGACACTAAAAAACCATAAAACGGGGTCACGAACAGATATTTTTCAAAAGAAGACATACAAGCAGCCAAAAAACATGAAAAAGTGCTCAACATCACTAATTAGAGAAACGCAAATTGAAACCTCAGTGAAATACCATCTTACACCAGTCACAATGGCTATTACTAAAAAAAAAAAAAAAAAATCTAAAACCAACAGATGAGGCCGGGCGCGGTGTCTCACGCTTGTAATCCCAGCACTTTGGGAGGCCGAGGAGGACAGATCACAAGGTCAGGAGATCTGGGCCATCCTGGCTAACTCGGTGAAACCCCATCTCTACTAAAAATATGAAAATGAAAAATTAGCCGGGCGTGGTGGCAGGCACCTCTAGTCCCTGCTACTCAGGAGGCTGAGGCAGGAGAATGGCGTGAACCTGGGAGGCGAAACTTGCAGTGAGCCAAGATTGCACCACTGCACTCCAGCCTGGGGGACAGAGTGAGACTCCGTCTCAAACAATAAAAATAAAAATAAATAAATAATAAAAATGAAAACCACAGATATTTGTGAGAATGTGGAGAAAAGAAACCCCATATACACTGATAGTGGCAATGTAAATTAGTACAACCTCTGTGGAAAACAATATGAAGATTTCCCAAAAAACTAAAACTAAAAGTATAATTCAATCCAGCATTCACACTCCTGAGTATCTACCCAAAAGGAAAAGAAATTATATTGAAAATTACCTGCACTTATATGTTTATTGAAGCAATATTCACAAAAGCAAAGCTGTAGAATCAGCCTGTCTCTCAATGTAGGATAGGATAAAGAAAATGTGGTACATGTATACCATGGAATACTATGCAGCCATAAAAAATAGAATAAAATCATATCTTTACAGAAATATAGATGGAAGAGAAGCCATAATCCTCAGTGAAATAAACTCAAAAACAGAGAGTCAAATACTGTATGTTCTCACTTGCAAGTGGGAGCTATACCATAGGTCCACATGGACATACACAGTGGAATAATATATGTTAGAGACTACTAAAGGTGAGAGTGGGCTGAGGGTTAGTAAATTATCTTTGGGGTACAATGCTCACTATTCTGGTGATGAGTACATTAAAAGCCCAGTCCTTATCATGATCAAATACAGGCATATAATAAATCTTCACATTCACCCTGTAAAAATATATAAATTAAAGGAAAAACTTTTATCACATAAGATCCAACAGATGATTAATATCTATTCAAAAAAAAATTGAAAATGATGCTTACAGAAATTCAAATAAGTAACCAGTAGATAAAAGCCACTTTAAGAAGAATCAAGACACTCAAAGAAAGATAATAGAATCCAGAGTTCTACAAAATCCTGTGTTCAAGAAAAATAAATACATATTTAAAGAAAAGAAAATTGAATCCAGAGTCAATTAAATATAAGCAGTCAATGGAACACAAACGTGAAATGGTCCCAAAGTAAAACGTAGCAGACTATATATCGGTTCATATTCACACTTTTTTTCCCCCTCATTTTCAAGTTCACAGCCAATCATTATAAACATCCCTTGCACATTCCCTTAATTACTTGCCCCTCCTAGCTTTGTCAAGAAAACTGTAAGCCATTTTTTGTTTCGTTTTGTTTTGATGCAACGTGTCATTTACACCAAATGTGTTTCCATGGAACTGAATGTGGTGAGAGAAAAAACAGCTGTAACTAGAGCATCCATGAGATGGTTTCTGCTGTCTGGCAATCCCACTACATTTCTCTAGTCAGTCATTGTCTTCCTCTTCCAGGCAATTCTGATTCCTTCACTCCTTAGGCCCTCAATCCTTCTCTCATCCTTATTCCAATTCAGTAATTTTGCTCCATTTTACACCAAGGAAAGAGAAGCTATTAGAAAAGAATATCCTCACTCTTCCACATGGCAGCTATTCACATAATTTACCTGCTCTTGAACCTTTTTTACTCTGTGTTTCTTTTAGTAACTAAGAATATAAAGGTTCTTGATCTTGGTTAGGTCAAACTTCTCCACTTATGAACCAGATCCTATTCACTCTCCTTTCTTATTTAGACATTATTCTAGAATTCTCCCCTCTAACTCCTACAAAATCAATTTTTCTCTACCCACTAAGTTGTTTCCATCATTTTCCATTTCCTTTTTTCTCTCTTGAAGAAATCATTTTTATTATTCCACTTCTCCTTCAGCAACTACTCCATCTCTGTGCTTCCCTTCAGAATAAAATCTTCAAATTCGTTACATATGCTCACTATGTTAGAATGTTAGAATTCTGTCCTCCCATTTTCTCATAATCCTACTTTAATCAGACTTTCACTTACACCAAAACATAATCATAGTATTGTACTAAACAAAGACTTCCAAATGGTAAATCTAAAGTTGAATTATCATTCCTTATCTTATATAAACTATACCAGCATTTGAAAAAGTGTGTATCACTTCTTAATCATTGAAGCACTTCCTTCACTTGATTGTTAAGACACCACATGCTCTGGCTCTCCTCCTTGTTACTATTCTCCCTTTAATGGTGGAGGGTCCCAGGGCTCAATTCCTAAACATCTTTTCTATCTACACACTCCCCCATCTACTCGTTATGCATTCAAGACCTTGGCTTTAAATGCAGTTTATATGCTGACAAGCAGACTTACGTTGAACAACCTCCTTGAAAACAACATTTTTAAGTTTAGCAAGAATTTTTAATACACACCCAAGGCTAAACACCTCTTCTGCCTCCTACAATATGCCCCTTCTGCTATCTTCCCTATTGACATAGTGTCAAGTCCACCTAATAGTTACTAAGACCACAGACTTTGGAGTCATCCTGGTAAACTATTTTTCTTACATTCCACATCCAATTCATCAGCAAATAAATGGCTTAACATTAAAAATATATCCTAGAATTCAACATTTTCATGTTACTCTGATAAGGTTTGGTTGTGTCCTCACCTAAATCTCATCTTGAATTCCCACGTGTTGTGGGAGGCTACCGGGTAGGAGGTAATTGAATCCTGGGGGCAAGTCTTTCCCATGCTGTTCTCATGATAGTGAATAAGTCTCATGAGATCTGACGGTTTATAAAGAGGAGTTCCCCTTCACAAGTCTCTCTTTGCCTGCTGTCATTCGCGTAAGACTTGACTTGTTCCTCCTTGTCTTCCACCATGATTGTGAGGATTCCACAGCCACGTGGAACTGTGAGTCCAATTAAGCCTCTTTTGTAAATTGTCCAGTCTCTGTTATGTTTTCATTAGCAGCATGAAAATGAACTAATACACTCTGCTGATACTGCTCAGGTGTAAGCCTCCTTAATGCTTCACCTGATTATTGCAATACTTCTTGAAGTAGTTATCCTGTTTCTGACCTTGACCTCTGCTTCATCTATTGTCAACAGAGCAGAGGCCGGAATAAGGCAGACAATGTACATCAGATCTTCAACCTCTGCTTAAAACCCTCCATTCTCCCCATCTAAAGGCTCACTATTGCCGAGACGGGTGGATCACGAGATCGGGAGATTGAGACCATCCTGGCTAACACGGTGAAACCCCGTCTCTACTGAAAAAAAAAAAAAAAAAAAAAAAAAATTCAGGTGTGGTAGCAGGCGCCTGTAGTCCCAGCTACTCGGGAGACTGAGGCAAAAGAATGGTGTGAATCCGGGAGGCAGAGTTTGCAGTGAGCGGAGATCGCCCCACTGCACTCCAGGCTGGTCCACAGAAGGAGACTTATCTCAAAAAAAAATAATAAAAAAAAAAAAAAAAAAGAATGGGATTTGTTTTTCTTTTTCTTATCTGGAGGAATTTTTTTTCTTTTTTAATCTAATACAAAACTAAATTGTGCTTATGACTTTAAACACTAAGCCATAACTATTCATAAACAGTTATAACTTATGCTAAATATTACTCTGGATGGAGCAGAGAAGTAGTGATCCACAGCAACTGGCAGTGGAAATGAATGGACATTGTTCTAGTCCCAGGGGGCATATCTCATCTCAATTTTCAGTAAGTCCTTTTTCAGGATGACTACATCACCCAAAATGAGTTCTGAATGGTTGAAACTGGTGCACTGTAGTTCACCGGTTATCTACCTAAAATTGATTGTCATTTTAACTCTTTTCTCTATGATACCTCATTTTGAAGCTATGTCTAGAGTTAGCAGCTTAAGTTAACAGAAATTTAGGGAAAAAATCTATATCATTTTTTCTTCCACCCTATACTACTCATTTTTCTGAACCTTATAACTGGATCTACATTTGGCTTTTTTTTCTTCTCTGTACTTGAACATGTCTACCTGATCATCTAATCAATATATTAGTGAGTCTCAATTAGTATAGAAGAAATTTTGACCCCAATTGGACATTTGGTCATATCTAGAGATATTTTCGGTTGTCATATCTTGTGGGAACTAGTGGATTGAAGTCAGAAATGCTGCTCAACCTCATGTAATATATAAGATGATCTTCCATGACAAAGAATTTCTGGCTTCAAATGTCAGTAGTTACAAGGTTGAAAAAAAAAAATCTGTACAGTAAAGCTCTAAAAACAGAAAACCTTCTAAAATAATTTTTGTTATCATTTCAAAAATATATGCCATTTACCAATTTAAAAAAGGATCTCCTGGGCTACAAAATACCTATTTGTGATAAAAGTATTCCCTAATCAAAATACTTTGTAAAGAATAGCAGGATTGTAATTTAAAAAGTTCTGTAAAACTATGTTGTTGTTAGAAGAAATCCTTTGGTTCAGAGCCATTCATATGATTTGTTAGGTAAGAACTGTCTTAAAGCAATGAATTGTAATTGCTGAAATATATTTATTTATGACAAGATATCTTCAGTTGACCATTGCCCTATTTTTAAGCTTTTTGGACTTAGGAATCCAAATTTAAAAAAAAAAGAAAAAGTATTATTAGCCGGGATCAGGTCAGATTTGGAACATCCACGTAACTGACAGAGAATGTCTTCATCCATGAACTGCAATACACTTGTTATGGCTTTTGAAGAGACCTTGTCAGCACCTATCACTTGGATATAATATTGAATTCATTCTTTTATGAAACAGATTAAAAATATGTTTATCCATTCCCCTTCCAATTGCTTTTTATATCCTTTTCCCTCATAGCAATTTAATTATATTTCTTTTGTAATTTTCATGGAACTTAGGTAAATAGAACAGAATAAATCGCAATTACTGACAATATTCTAGTTATATTATCTGTGGACTAAAATGGTAGCAATTGTTTATGTATTCTGCATGCTCCTGTCATGTTCTGTCTGCCATATCCCCACACATAAACACAATCCTGAATTGATTATATTCTTATTTACTTGTTTTAATGGCTGTCTGTGGTTTAATCAAAATTTTTATTTTTTAGAAAATACCTTGTTTAGCATTTTTGTTTTGGATTTTCAGAAAAAAGTAACCTGCCATATATAATCTTCTGGTACTTATTTCTTTCTGTCTATTTAACTTATTATTTTAGTATTCATATTTTTTGAAACTTTCACAATTCAAAGCACAATAATAATACTTTATGCAGCATTTATTATGTACCACACAGTGACTTTATAGGCCTTCAACAAACTACTGCATTTATTATGTGGAAGAGCTACTGAGACATCTTTTATTGTTAATTTGCATATGAGAAAACCAAGAGATTGTCTTGATTTGCTTATTACTAGACAGGTAGTCCATGTTTAAACTGGATTTTGAGCCTAAATTTAGTTGGACATAAAATATACCCTGCAAAAATATAAGTACCTAATTTTTCTCCTAGTACTGAAAAGTCATTATATAGATTTAATATGCTCATGGAATATATACTCTTTAAACTCCCAAATAGCTTTATCTTCTTGCAACAACAAAATATCATTACATATTAGTAAGCATAAAGTTTTGTCTGACATCCGTCTAGGAGTATCCATATACCCCTATAAGAAGTCTTTTGTGCCACTACTAAATAGAACATCAGATGATATGTATTAAGAATCTTCATATTTAGAAAACTGTTTAATTTTGAGTTCTGTTTTATCTGTCTCTTGTAAATTTAGAGCTGATGTCACTAATTAGAAACTGATATCTTTTGGCACTAAGTTAATCTATTTATGTTGTGGTTCAATGGAGTCAGTATATTGCATATAGAATTCTCTCCCTGAGTTCAAAACTCATTAAAACATAGAGAAGGTAAAAATATCAAGACTGAAATGTCAGTTTTATTTCTGATAAAAGTTAAATTATGGGTGTGGTCCATTTTGTCAGCAAGCAAGCTTGGTAATGATCTTCTCACAGAATTGTAGTCTTTCCCCATAAGTTATATACATACGATCTGTAACTAATGTGAATATTCATAATTTACATATATATAAGTCTATTTGTAAAATTCTAGCATATACTATGTATTACCAAATATACCTTGCAAAATCTCACTCCATTCCACTAATTGTAAAGATGAATGGCGTGTGCCTCTGAATGAAATAGCAATGACAAAATTTACTAAATATAATATAAACAGTAATATACTTTGTACAATTTAAAAGTCAATTTAATAACCACGTCTTATGTAGCTACTACATATAATGTGATCTTTTGGAAGCTGTGAAAATGTTAAGATAATTCAAACTTAAGTTCTTATACTAGAAAAGTCGAAATTTAAGAGACAGCCATAGAGATGAACTTCTAGAAGCTATACAGAGTGTATTAAGTAACATGATGGAGTTAAAACTAAAATGTAGCAGCTGCCCAGAGAAATGAGAAACTAATTTCATCTTTGCAGATTCGATGTAAAGGTAGGCAATGAATGAATTTTGAATGAATCAATCACAGGCTCAGAGGGGGAAAGATAGCCCTCTGACATTCCAGGAGTAGGGGAAAAATAATATATAGCACAGTTTCCGGAGTTGATAGATGGAGTGTTTGTGTGGAAAACATTTACTCATCAGTGGGCCTGACAGGAAGGCATTTACCTTCCTATCTGTGTTTCAGCCTACTTCCTCTCATAGCCTCTTCTCTCTGGCCTTGACAATTTACACATGTTCCTCAAAAATCCCATGCCATTTTGCCTCTTCAAAATTTTGGTATTATTTTTCTCTCTGCTTGTTTGTAAATATTTTGCCTTTAAAACACCAAAAGCAACGGCAGCAAAAGCCAAAATTGACAAATGGGATCTCATTAAACTAAAGAGCTTCTGCACAGCAAAAGAAACTACCATCAGAGTGAACAGGCAACCTACGGAATGGGAGAAAATTTTTGCAATCTACTCATCTGACAAAGGGCTCATTTCCAGAATCTACAAAGAACTCAAGCAAATATACAAGAAAAAAACAAACAACCCCATCCAAAAGTGGGGAAAGGATATGAACAGACATTTCTCAAAAGAAGACATTCATACAGCCAACAGACACATGAAAAAATGCTCATCATCACTGGCCATCAGAGAAATGCAAATCAAAACCACAATGAGATACCATCTCACACCAGTTAGAATGGCAATCATTAAAAAATCAGGAAACAATAGGTGTTGGAGAGGATGTGGAGAAATAGGAACACTTTTACACTGTTGGTGGGATTGTAAACTAGTTCAACCATTATGGAAAACAGTATGGCGATTCCTCAAGGATCTAGAACTAGATGTACCATATGACCCAGCCATCCCACTACTGGGTATATACCCAAAGGATTATAAATTATGCTACTACAAAGACACATGCACACGTATGTTTATTGCGGCACTATTCACAATAGCAAAGACTTGGAATCAACCCAAATGTCCATCAGTGACAGACTGGATTAAGAAAATGTGGCACATATACACCATGGAATACTATGCAGCCATAAAAAAAGGATGAGTTTGCGTCCTTTGTAGAGACATGGATGCAGCTGGAAACCATCATTCTTAGCAAATTATCACAAGAAGAGAAAACCAAACACCGCATGTTCTCACTCATAGGTGGGAACTGAACAATGAGCTCACTTGGACTCGGGAAGGGGAACATCACACACTGGGGCCTATCATGGGGAGGGGGGAGGGGGGAGGGATTGCATTGGGGAGTTATACCTGATATAAATGATGAATTGATGGGTGCTGACGAGTTGATGGGTGCAGCACACCAACATGGCACATGTATACATATGTAACCTGCACGTTATGCACATGTACCCTAGAACTTAAAGTATAATAAAAAATAAAAATAAAAAAAGAAAAATCAAATTTTACCCCATAAATGTGTACCATTACAGTGTATCAATAAAAAATAATCATTACAACTGAAAAAAATATATATATATTTTGCCTTTTTGTAAAGAAATAGCTTTAGTAACATTGCTTGAAAATGTAAGACCAGATGACAACAAAATAAGTTCTTGGAAAAATACTATTATAACTAATGCTTTATGCTATTTAGAAAAACCATTTAATGTAACATTTCATTTAATCTTCACAACATTCCATGAAGTAGGTGTTTATTTTCTGCATTCTTAAAAATATACAAGTGAGACTTAAAATTAAAGGTAATTCATAATTTTCAGGGCTCAGATTTAAACCCTTGTTCTCACATAATTTACCAGTAGAAAAAATCAAACTTTCATTAAAACAAAACTTCAACAGAGCAATAGCATTTGGCCAAAGTATTTGTACCTCCCTAATCTCCTGCTGTTATTAACTCACCAAAATTTAAATAGAGGGTTAAGTTATTTCAGTTTTAATATTTGAACTCTTTCTGCACGTCTTGGGGGAAATATGGATGTAAGCCAACTGAATTTTATGTTTATTCTGAAAATGACAAAATCATCTTAAGCCCTGCACTTGAAGTTGGAAAACTGAAATGAACGTTATGCTTTCAAAATAGGATAATTTCATGTGGCCAGGCAACAGTTTTATGCCCACTGCCAAGAACAGTATATGCTTTATGACAAAAGGATGACTACTATTTTAAACCCAGAAATATCAACACATCTAAATTATTCTAATTTTTTCTATAAATGCTATTATAATATTAAACATAAGCACACAGAGACATTTAAAATGTGTTATAATTATCACTGGATGATGTTTTCCCTTACAGTCAATCTTTCTCTTTTCTAACAACCAAAATCCACTGTTCATTATTAATTTTGCATGTGAAAGACAGGAATTAAGTTTATTTTTAATGTTAAATAAATTTGATAGGTTATCACATACTCTGATTCTACATCAAACCTGTATTTTAATGGACTTACATAGGTATTTTATATAAAGTACTTCAAATTATTTCAGGGAATATGTAGTTTTTAAATTAATACATAAATAAACGGTGGCTTGAAAACCAAGTGAACCTAATGTTAATTGAAAGTTAAAGTTGCCCTCTCTGAGATGAGAGAGAGCCTAGAGTGAAAGATGCACACCAAAACTTTTTTGACAACAAATGGCCCAGTCCCTGCGGAGTGGTGGACTGAAGTGGATAGGGAGACACAGCATTCAGGGAAAAATTGAAATCAGGAACCAGGCCAACCATCCAATAAAGGCATCAGCCCTACAACTCTGACCTTGAAACAGAATCTAGGTATGTGTTATTAATATACTAACAAGAGATTTATGAAAAGTTGGAGATACTTCAATATAGAAGGTAGAAGACGTATCCTAGACAGACTGAGTGGCTAGACAACATTTTCGAGTACCTTCTCACATATGGGTATCAAGGGGGAAAGAGAAGAATTGCCAAGGTAAACAAAGATCAAAGGTTTGTTCATACGGTTCACTAATGGTAAGTTTAGAGAGTGGAGGTACTTTGGGAAAAAATTCCCATAATAGGATTGCAAGAACTTTTTAAATCTATTCAAGAACAGGTTATGATTTCTTAGAAAAGAAATTAAGTTTGCTTCTGTTGGCTGGGCACAGTGGCTCACTCCTATAATCCCAGCACTTTGGGAGGCTGAGGCGGGCGGATCACGAGGTCAGGAGATCGAGACCATCCTGGCTAACACGGTGAAACCCCATCTCTACTAAAAATACAAAAAACTAGCCGGGCGAGGTGGCGAGCGCCTGTAGTCTCAGTTACTCGGGAGGCTGAGGCAGGAGAATGGCATGAACCCGGGAGGCGGAGCTTGCAGTGAGCTGAGATCGGGCCACTGCACACCAGCCTGGGCAACAGAGCAAGACTCCGTCTCAAACAAAACAAACAAACAAGAAAACAAAAAAACAACCAAACAAAAAAGAAGAAGGGCAGGGTCATGTAGAGTTTTGAGTTGAAAGAAATTTGCTATAGATATACAATGTTTTGTTTGTAGAAAATGTAAAGATTTTGCCAACAGTTAAATGAGAAAAAGCAAAAACAATCCGGATTAATTTTAAGTACATATACATTCTCATTCCTCATGAGTATAAAATAATCTGACTAACTGCATGCACATGTCAGACGTATTGCTAAATTAGTTGTTTCTGACATGATCCTGACATGATCGTTGTCAAAAATCCCTGGCCTTATGGTAATGTGCACTTTATATGTCCTTCCATGAAAGTATTTTGAAGAAAAAAAAATAAGTGGGAGTGTATTTTTCCTAAGACACATGGTATCCGGGTTGTGATACAGCAAGTTAGCAGAACTGTACTGTTTACTGACTGGTAGAAATACAGTACCATTAATGTTACTCAGAAATTGACATGGCTATGCATGGATGGAAATCTTAGATAGACTCTTATTAGCAAGAGATTTAAACCCTCACATATAATCCATGATCACACTATGAAAACATTTTGATTCACAGCAAATTTTACAGGCTGCAGAAGGATCTTGATTAAATAATTTATGTTAGAGCTGGAGCATTTTGTAGATATTTTTGCAGGCATAGCAATAGGTACATAATTAAGAGACTGTTCCAAATAGCCAAGATATAGAATTAATCAGGTCCATCAACACATGAATGGATAAAGGAAACGTGGTACACGTGCACAATGGAATACTATTGGACCATAAGAAAGAATGAAATCTTGTCATTTGTGGCAACATGGTTGAGCCCAGAGGACACTATATTAAGTGTTTTGTGGGAACAGAAAGATAAATAGCACATGTTCTCTCTCATATGTGGAGGCTGCAGAAGTTGATTTCATAGAAGTAGAGAGTAGAACAGTGGTTAGCAAGGGCTGGGAAGCATAGGTGAGAGGAAAGAGTTATTGGTTAAAGGATACAAAATTACAGCTAGAAGAAGGAATCAGTTCTAGTGTTTTTTAGCACTGTACTGGGACTATAGTTAAAATTGTATTATGTATTTTCAAATGGCTGGAAGAGGGAATTCAGAATTTTTCTGACATAAAGAAATCACAAATGTTTGATGGGTATGCTAGTTACCCTGATTTGATCAGTATACATTGTATGTATCAAAATATCATTATGTATGCCATAAATATTTCTAAATACTATGTTAATTTTAAAAATAAAAAATTAAGTACTCTAAAAAGTGTTAATTATAATGTAAATATTAATATCCAAAATCTGATAGAGAAATAATTTTCATATATTACTGTGATGAATTACTATTTAACTATTTAAAAATTATATATTTTGGGCCAGGTGCTGTGGCTCACCCCTGTAATCCTAGCCCTTTGGGAGACCGAGGCAGGCAGATCATGAGGTCAGGAATTCGAGACCAGCCTTGCCAGCATGGTGAAACCCTGTTTCTACTAAAAATACAAAAACTTAGCCAGGCATGGTGGCGTGCACCTGTAGTCCCAGCTACTCAGGAGGCTGAGGCAGGAGAATTGCTTGAACCTGGCAGGTGGAGGTTGCAATGAGCCAAGATCATGCCACTGGACTCCAGCCTAGGCAACAGAGTGAGACTCCATCTGAAAAAAAAATTAAATTAAATTAAAATAATATATATATATATATATGCATTCTGGCAGGAAAATATAATTAAATAGTTACAGTGTGCTAAGAACGTAAGTGTGGTTAAAATAATATGTAAATGTAATATATGTAAAAATACACATACACATACAAATCTATGTAATGTTAAATGCCAAAGTTTAAAGTGATTACCTTTGGAAGTGTAGAGAAGTTATACATTTGGTCGTATAACATTTTAATATTATATATTAATTGACCTACTCTTAACTGGTATTGCTTATATCATAAAATGGATTACATTAGTTAGAATAAGCACAATCAAACAAACTGAAACATGGAATGACAAGTCTTTTCTCTTTGTGTATAGTATGTGTTTTAGACAGAATATGCTTTGTATTTAACATCTTAAACGTTAAACAAATTCAGTCCACTGATAATAGACTGACCTTGAAAAGAGTTTGCATATAGTGTTACATGATGGTATGACTGAAATTAAAATTTAGAGCTGGTGCCTTTCTTTTTGAACAATATAATAAAGCTATATAATTAAGTTAAGCTAATTATTGTGAGCATTGGCATAATCTCTATATGAATGGTTCACTAAATATAGTGACTAAGTAAACAGCATCATCTTCCTAGGAACTTGTTGGAAAACCAGATTCCCTAAACCCACCCAGATAGAGAGAATTGGAAATTTTGAATTTGGATCCCAGCATTCTGTGTTTCAAGGATCCTGTAGGATATTCTAAAATAGGTTAAAGCTTGAGAACCACTGCACTAACACAAATATAGTTTAAGCAACTTCACCTGTCTAAATTCACAGAGGGCTATGCTTATTAAAATAAATAATATTTTCAGATGTTATCTTGGGTGTGATACTCTGTTTTTTCTTCTTTCTCAAAACCATTTCCAATTAAATAAGGTAAATTAATATTTTAACTACTAAATAATTTTTATCAGAAACATTTTCAATGTTTCATTTTTAAGGAATATCTTCTTTCTTGGTAGCAGATAGATAAGAACATTCAAACAATAAGAAATATTGATATACAGAACATGTAATTCCAAGAGCCCCAACGAAACATCAAATTGCATGTAGATTTACACAAAGAACATTTCAGGATAAATAATACAAACACAATTTATAAAACAAGAATTCTAGAACTCTCATAAGGCCATCTTGTACAGAAGTGTCAATGATTTGTGAATTAAAAACAAGAGCAAGGTCTAGGGTTCTGTTAAGGCCATTTCAGTTAAGCTCACTTGAAATCGTTTTGGAAAACTGACAGGAACAAGTAATGAATAAATGAATAAAATTTAAATACTGAGTTATGCTAATCAGGTCAACAGAAAAGTCAGAAACTAAAGCCACCTCCACAATGTGGCAAAATGATGCCTAAAAGGCAGCAAGTGGTTTGAGTCTATCTCATTGAGAAGACTGCATGCCTCAATATTGTAAAGTGTCCTAATTTATTATCACCAATGGGTAAAATTACAATAAGATAATAAAATTCCTATGACCTATTGATATCATTAGACTTTAGAGTGTCAGTCCTTGGGGGAAGTTTCCCCTGCATTCACATTACTAAGCAGAAAACAATGTAAATTTATAATCTCTTGACAAAAACTCCAATGCACTACAACTATCTCACAGCTATCTCACAACTATCTACAACTATGTTATTAAAGCAAACTTTAAGTTTTACATGTCGTTCTGGTTATATTCTTAGTTTCTGCAAAAGAAAAAAATAACTGAGTCTATTTTGTGGCTCAGTTAGTTAAGTATTCTGTTAATGAAGCCATAGTTACAACTTTGATCTTCATTTTAGGGAGTTAGTATTTCTTTTCCAGACATTTCCTTCCCTAGTGAAACTGACTCACATAGTGTATACTATTATTTCTTACAAAAAAAAGTAAGAAAATGAGATGGATCAAGGAATCACTTATTATGAAAGCAAATCAAATTATATTCTCTACTGACAGTGAGCCATGAATTATAATGGAGCAGAGCCCATCTTCAGTACAAGTTTTAGATATTACCAGGCAGTCTGCTCATCAGTTCCAGGGGACACTCCTTTCTTTTCTCCTATCACCAACTTGTCTTTCAGATACTTCCTCTGTAAAATGCCCATCATGCACTTCCCTTCTCAAAACTCTCATTCTCTCTGCAATGTCGGCATCATATATGTTTGAAAATCATTGGCATCAAACATTAATTTTGACATCTGATATTTACTGTAACTGTTTTTAACACTATTATAAGAAACTAAAGAGCTAATGGCCTTAACATACCTCCATTCCCCAAAAATGCATCCTGAGTGGAGATACAAAAACATCAAAAGTTTATACACTGTTTCCAGTATCATTTTTCAGCCATTATCATACTTTTATTTTATACTTCTGCATTCATTTGTGAGGATGAAGAAAAGAAAGTTGCTGCTAAACATAAAGATTTTAGGAAAGAAGCTGTCACCTTTTACAGGAGAATTTAAGAGTAGACAGCTAGAAGTTGATCACAGTTTTGTTTTTTGTTCTTTTAAATAAAGAACATCTGTTGGTACTCCCTTTAATAGCCCCAGAACCAGTCTCTTAGCAAATCCTGTTGATTCTAAGTTATAAGTGCAGTCACTTTACATGGTCTCTGCCAGAACCATCCTGCTGAGAACAGCTTCACTTTGATTTTGTCAATATCTTCAACAATCCATTGTCCTTTCAATCAACTCTGTACAGAGCAGTAATAATGATTCTTCTAAAATGTTGTCATGCTTATAATTCTATAGTTGATTCATCGCTCTCTCCAGATAACAGCCCAGGTGTAATTCATATTGCCTTAAAGCCCTATGTGATCTTTTCCACCAACGCCACAGCTGCTCGAATTTACCTGTACCTCAGTCTCCCTCATTCACTCTGCTTCTTATCACGGATGCATTACAAGTTCATGAGCATAGGATTATTTGTCTTCATCAGCCCCTTTTTATAGAAAAAAAAATTAAGATTTTATTTTTGTGATTCTTACTGGAAAAAGATCAGTATAACCCAGGATGAATTTTCTGTTATATATTATTTTTCATCACACTCATTTTTTCTTCTAATTTTAAAAGAAATGAAAATGTAAAATTTTGTGAACTCCTGGAATTATTGTGGGCCAGGTGGTTTCTGCTGCTTTCTGAGTAATGTACTTTATATTTGATGAGGAACATTTCGAATGTGCTTCCTTCAAATAGTCACAAGCTTTGTTTCTACAGGTCTCCTCTTCCAAAGGTCTTCCTTGACCCGACTATAAAAAATGTTCTGGCCTCCAGCATTTCTTATTCCCTTTATTTGTCTTTCTTTTTCTGCATTGTGCTTTCTGACTTAACTTTTCTCAAGGATTTGACATATTTTATTTGCTTGTTTATTTTGTTATTTTCTTCCCACAAGAAAAGCAGTGCTATGTGAGAAATGCAATGTTGTATGTTTTGTTCATTGCTTTTGTAGAAACTCCTAGAAGTGTACCTTGAAGTAAGTCTAACATATCATAGGTACATAATAATAATAATAATAATAATAATAATAATAATAAATGACCTACTAGTATTTTATATGAAAAAGAGTAGTTTTTTACAAAGCTAAACAAGTGTATAGTATACTACCTAGAAATTCCACTCAGGAATTTTGGTAAATAAATTTTTTTTCTTAAATTCATTCATGCTAGTGTATAGAAATGCAATTGATTTTTTGTATTTAAATTTATCCTGTAATTTTGCTGAACTAATTTATAAACTTGAGTATATCTAAGAATTTATATATTTGTGGTCAGGTGTGATGGCTCGTGCCTGTAATCTCAGCACTTTGGGAGACTGAGGTGGGCAGATTTCTTGAGCCCAAGAGTTTAATATCAGTCTGGGCAATATGACAAAATCCATCTTTTTAAAAATACAAAATATTAGCTGGGCACGGTGGTGCATGTCTGCAGTCTCAGCTACTTAGGAGGCTGAGAGAATTACCTAGGCCCAGGAAGTAGAGGATGCAGTGAGCCATGATTGTGCCACTGCACTCCAGCCTGGGCAATGGGAGTGAGACCCTGTCTCCTCCCAGCCCACCAAAAAAAAAAAAAAAAAAAAAAAAACAACAAAAAAACCAAAACCAACCAACCAACAAACAATATATATATATATATATATATCCATTTGAAATTATTTTATCTGCACATAGACATATTTCTATTTCTTCCTTTTTAATCGGTATGACTTTTATGTTTCTTATTTAATAGCCCTGCCCAAAATATCCAGTTGATTTGATATGAAAGGGACAACATTCTTATCCTGTTCCTAATCTTTATTTATTTATTTACTTACTTACTTACTTACTTATTTATTTATTTCTGAGACGGAGTTTCACTCTTGTTGCCCAGGCTGGAGTGCAGTGGCACGATCTCAGCACACCGCAACCTCCACCTCCCAGGTTCAAGTGGTTCTCCTGCCTCAGCCTCCCAAGTACCTGGGATTACAGGTGCGTGCCACCATGCCCGGCTAATTTTTTGTTTGTTTGTTTTTCCATTTTTAGTAGAGATGGGGGTTTCACCATGTTGGCCAGGTTGGTCTCGAACTCCTGACCTCAGGTGATCTGCCTGCCTCAGCTTCCCAAAGTGCTGGGATTACAGGTGTGAGCCACCGCCCCTGGCCTCCTGTTCCCAATCTTATGGAGAAATTATTCAGCCTTTCACACTTAGCTAGCTGAGAGTTTTTCATAGATGCCATTTAAAAAATTAAGGGGGTTTTCTTCTCTTCCTAGTTTGTTGAATATTTTTATCATTAACAAGTATTGATTTCATATACAACAGAGCAAATTGGAATTTATCCGAGAAATTCAAGATTGGTTTAACATGTGAATATCAATTATTTTAATATACAATATAAATTATATATAAAATATATAGTGTATTATAATTATATATAATTTAATATAGTTTATATGTAATTTATCTATAAGTATATATTAAATATATGGTTATATATAATTTATATATAATTATATATAGTTTATATACAATTTATATATAATTATAGTTTATATATAATTTATATATAATTATATGTAGTTTATATATAATTACATAGTTATATATAAAATACATAAAACATAAATAAAACATATATTTATATATATAGCTTATATTGTGCATGCTTCTGGCTTTGTTTTTTCTTTTTACTCAAAATTGTATTGACTGTTGATTGGTATAGTTTGGCTATGTTTCCACCCAAATCTTATGTTGAATTATAGCTCCCATAATTCCCACGTGTCGTGGGAGGGACACAGTGGGAGGTAATCAAATCACGGAAGTGAGTTTTCCTGTGCTGTTCTCATGATAGTGAAAAAGTCTCCGCAGAACTGATGGTTTTATAAAGGGAAGTTCCCCTGCACAAGCTCTTTTGCCTGTCACCATGTAAGACGTCCCTTGCTGTTACTGCCGTGATTGTGAGGCCTCCCAAGCAACGTGGAACTGTTTGTCAATTAAACCTCTTTTCTTTATAAATTAGCCAGTTTTGGGTTTGTCTTTATTAGCAAAATGGGAACTGATTAATACAACTTTTCAGGATCTTCTGTGGTTCTATACCGATTTTAGGATTGTTTTTTCTATTTCAGTGAATAATTTCATTGGCATTTTTACACAGATTGCATTTATCCTGCAGACTGCTTTTAGTAGTATGAGCATATTAAAAATATTAATTTTTCCAATCGATGAACATGTAATATATTTCAATTTATTTATATTTTCTTTAATTTCTTTCATCAATATTTTATACTTTTAAGTATAGAAATCTTTCATCTAAATTGATTCCTAAGTATTTTATTTTACCCAGCTACTATAAATCAGATTGTTTTCCTTTTTGGTAGATCACTATTAGTATATAGAAACACTATTGATTTTTATATATTGATTTCGTATCCTACAACTTTACTGAATTTTTTTTATTAGTTCTAACAGGTTTTTTTGGTGGTGTCATTAAGGTTTTCTGTATTTAAGACCACGTCATCTACAGAGATAGTTTAACTTCTTCCTTTCCGCTCTGGATGCCTTTTATTTCTTTCTGTTGCCTAATTGCCTAGCTAGAACTTCCAGTACTATGTTGCATAGAAGTTTCAAGATTTTGTTATTCTAGATCTTAGAGGAAAACCTTTGAATTTTTTTTTTTTTTTTTTTTTTTTGAGACGGAGTCTGGCTCTGTCGCCCAGGCTGGAGTGCAGTGGCCGGATCTCAGCTCACTGCAAGCTCCGCCTCCCAGGTTCACGCCATTCTCCTGCCTCAGCCTCCAGAGTGTCTGGGACTACAGGCGCGGCCACCTCGCCCGGCTAGTTTTTTGTATTTTTTGTTTTGTTTTGTTTTGTTTTGTTTTGTTTTGTTTTGTTTTTGAGGCGGAGTCTCGCTCTGTCACCCGGACTGGAGTGCAGTGGCCGGATCTCAGCTCACTGCAAGCTCCGCCTTCCGGGTTTACGTCATTCTCCTGCCTCAGCCTCCCAAGTAGCTGGGACTACAGGCACCCGCCACCTCGCCCGGCTAGTTCCTGTATTTTTAGTAGAGAGGGGGTTTCACCATGTTAGCCAGGATGGTCTCCATCTCCTGACCTCGTGATCCGCCCGTCTCGGCCTCCCAAAGTGCTGGGATTACAGGCTTGAGCCACCGCGCCTGGCCGAAATTTTTCTTCTTCATTATGATGCTAGCTGTGAATATGTCATATATGGCCTTTATTGATATGAGGTGCATTAATATAATTATTAGTATAATACTAATATAATAAGTAACAGGAAAAAATAGAGTTCTGCTTAACATCTAAGCCTCAGCACCAGCAGTGAAATTTATCATTTATCCCTACAATGTTATCTAAAGCTATACTAATATTTGCATTAGAATAAATTTAATTTTAGTATCATATGATTTATATGTTAATATTACATGCTGGGCAAACATTATTTTTATACAGTCATGATTTAATAATATGTGTGAAGCCAATTCAAAAATTATTTTAAACGAGAATTCATACATTGTTTAGAACTCAACTACTATAAATGAAAAAATAAAATTTTAAAATTCTAAGAATTTGATGACACGCTACTAAATCATGATAGAAATAGACTATCATCTTGATTTCCAATTCTGAACTCTTTCCATTGAACCACTTATTATGAGAGTGGGAAAGGTTGAGTAATAAATACTCCCAAATATGATATATTGCTTGTTTAATAAGAAAGTACTAATGTTCATTTTTAGTGTGTGATTTCCACACATCTTTCATTCACTTTCTAGAAGCCTTGGGTAAGAAATGGCATACATAAATTTTGTTTAAATTTCATTGATGAGACTTGAACTTGGCACATCAGCAAGAAATGTGGAAAATATAGTGTGTGTGTGTGTGCGTGTGTGTGTGTGTCTAGGAACAAAATAATTATTTTAAATTATTTGTCTATGTATTTATTCAAGGCTTTTGCTAGTTAAAAAATTGTTCTTTTTTGCTTCAAGTGACCCTTAAAATGCTCTGTCTTTTATAAATGAATATCATACTTTGTTATTTTACCCATGTTTTGCCAAAGGAAAGAGGAGGGAGTTGTATAAACCATTTCTTCTGAAAAAGTATTTGTATCTAATCTTAAACTGGTCATTTCATTAGGCAGTTGTATGGGCATTATTGCAACTTTGATGTAATTAAACATCCTCCTTTTGCTGCAGTATTTCAGAGTTTGATTTTTAACCATATTAGAATTACAGTCATATAGGATTCTGTAGAATGAAGATTGTATCCAGAGAATAAGAAATCTGTCATCTATAACATTGCTATTGTTTGGCATGTGAGCCTCAATTTTCTCAAAGGTAATAAAGATACTAAAATCCCCAACCTCCAGGCTATATGTTGCAACTAAGAATATTTAAAATTTTGATAAATAAATAAATGGACACATCACTTTAGCAATCTTATATCTCCCAATGAATATAAAAAATGAAACTATAAAAATGGTCATATTAACCCACCCTTCTATTCTGCCCTTGAGTCCCATTGCCATATTGACTCATGACTTAATCATGTGACAATCTCTGTAAGTGTGGTACAGGCAGAGGAAGAAAAAGTACTTGTGCATTGCATCATACCTGATTTTTCTCTTCCTGGAAACTCTTAAACATTCTACTATGTGATGAGTCAAACTGTCTCTGCGTGAGGAAAAGCACTAGTCAAATCACCCTCATTACCCGGCCAACATTGAGTCAGCTGCCAGACATGTGTTTGAGGCATCATGTGTTTGAGACCATCTTGCCCTGGCAGGCTGCTAACCAGTGATCAGTTGAGCTGCCTAGAATAGGACTTCCCAGTGAACTCACAGAATTGTGGCAAAATAATTTTAATTGATTTAAGACACAAGTGTTGGAGCCAGACACAGTGACTCATGCCTGTAATCCCAGCTACTGGGAAGCCAAGGCAGGAGGATTGCTGGATTCTAGGAGTTAGAGGTCAATTTGAGCAACATAGCGAGACCCTCTCGATCTCAAAAAAACAACAGAGACAAATGTTGGGGTGGTTATATACTCAACCAAATTTAACTTATGTACTTAGGAAACTAGGTCTTTTCAGCAGATTTATACAAGCAGCTTGAAAGTGAATGAGAATAAGGCAATCACAGTGTTTCATTTCTTTTGGAGGGCTATGAATTTTGTTTCACATTGTACTCGTTAAGGATACAGTTGCTATTTAATTGTGTTATTTAATTTAGAATTATCTGTAGAACAAAAAACGAAAGCAAAGTAAATTTTAAAGAGAAGAAAAACAAACAATAAGCTGAATTATGTTGGGATGCATTCAACTTATGTGTCACATATGTGATATTTCTTATTGACTAAACATTTGAGTTTGGATTATAATTATTTATTATTATTTAACCTTTTTTGGATTGCTATAGTTCACATTAAATGATGCAACTTGTATTAATATATGAATAAAACTGAAAACCTTTGTGTCAGTCTTCTAAATTTAGCTCGACTTTCTTAAAAAATCCAAGTTAAACCTTATCTCTTAAAGTAAACAAATTTTAGAAGACATTACTAAAGATTTTGACACTAGAGTTACTTTAGTAAGATGTTTTTAGCTTGTTGGTTCAAGTCATCTTCATAGTTTTCCTATCAATCAAATTTATAGAAGTTGGCTAGCACTTGTCATTTGAACAATCCTAGTAAAACAAATGAAATAAGAAATGACTGGATGCGCAAAGACCTTTTAGTCTGAGAACAAGAACAAGATCAAAGATGGCATTTCACAGAAAGAATGAATCAAGATAAACCACAAGTTAATTGAAGACATATTTATATGAGATAAAAGAGAGAGATTTAAAATTATAAAATACAAGCTGCAATATTTGAGTATTACATTTCCTCCATTTTTAATCACGTTGACTGTGAACAGCTTCTGACTGCTTGCAAGTATAATAAGTCATAAACTGTGAAGTTCTGAATTTTACCTCTCACTCTAATACTTGAAACACAGCTGTGAAAATGACACTGCCAATTAAAAGTGGCAATCAGGATTATAGCTTCTAACTATATTTTTTAAAGTACTAAAGACAATGGTTAATATCTGTGCTAAATCCATATTAATTATAAAATATCTACTCCTCTTAGGTATAATAAAATATTCTCAGAGTGAATTATAAAGTATCAATTGTTTTCCTTTCCTCTCCTTTCCTATTCTCCTCCTTCTTTTACTTCTTGTATTCTGCTTCCTTTTTCCTCATGATTTATGCCTATTAGTTCTATGAGAGCTGGACCCTTTATATTCATGACTAACCTGGGCCTCTGTGACAAAGTAATCTATAGAAGGTAAATTTGATTTACAAATATCTATTTAAAACATCATTTTGAAATATGTTCAAAGTGCCATTGAACCCACTTTTCAAATCTGAGCAAATAAAGTATGAGGAATTGATTTTTTAAAAAAGGTTTGAAAATGAGAAATAGCACTATCTTCTCATAAGAGGATATGAGAAAAGCAAAAAGAAAACCTGATGATCCTAAAACAAAGAGCAAGTTTTTAAGATATGTCTCTCATCCTAGAATGGTTCTAGGGCAGCAGTCCCCATCCTTTTTGGCAACAGGAAGGGGTGGGGGAATGGTTTCAGGATGAACTATTCTACCTCAGATCATCAGATATTAATTAGAGTCTTAAAGGAGTGGGCAAGCTAGATCCCTCGCATGTACAGTTCACAATAGGGTTCACTCTCCTATGAGAATCTAATGTCCCCACAGAACTGACAGGAGGCTGAGCTCAGGTGGTAATGCTGGCTCATCCAGGGCTCACCTTCTGCTGTGTGGCTGGTCCCTAAAAGGCCATGGCCAGGTACTGGTCCATGGGTCAGGAATTGGAGACCCCTGTTTTAGGGAACAAAAACAGACAATAATATTAGTCAAATTTTTGGAGGTTTTTTTTTTTTTTTTTTTTTACCATAATTAGTCAAAAGCTTTGACATATCAGAAAACCTCATTACCTGATACCAGAGGGCCAGCCTATGGCTCTTACTGGTAGTGCAATACAGAAGCAGTTTTGAGGCACTTAGGTCTGGGTAAGAAACTGGCTAGATATCACTTGATTTGGGGATAAGAAACATAATGGCTTCCAGCACCAGTAAAAACTAGTTCTGAACAAATGAGACCAAGTTTAAGAACAGGAGATAAGGGCAAATAAGAAAAGCTTTGGGCATCGATTGTTTCATCAGTGAAGAACCCACACAAACATGGAATAATCAGCTACTGGCACCAGGAACAAGAATGTAACTCTGAAAATTATGATAGTTATATAAAATAGCATTTCAAATAATATTTTTGACAATGTTATAATAAAGCTGGTTATATGTGATTATGCTAGCAGTAGGAACATTGCCATTTATGTTAATAGATCAATTTTTAAAAGAGTTTAGAATTTAAATGAATAAAACGTGTAAAGATAGATGTTTACAGAGAACTTACAATAGAGCAAAAGACTCTCAAATAAGTGACCTTTTTATTTTTAAAAAAGAAAAAAATAACTCAGCAACAAAATTATAGATAATAAAAATCTGTCAATGATATTTCACAAAGCTCCACAACAAAGAAGCAAAGAGCTAGAATACTTTAATGTTGAAATTTGAACAATAACACTGAGAATAAACTTTTTGTTTAACTTTGTAAGACAGATTATAATAAAGATATTAATTAAATTTAAAATGCTTCTACAAGTTTCTTGGTTTTAACCAAGTAAAAACTCATGCCATTTTCTCAAGTTTCAAAACCCGAGCTTGGTATTTAGAATAAACTGTAATAAATGTGAATTATATCTGTAAAAGAAACTGTACTTACATGTGTGAGGGCTAGTAAAACAAAATTAAAAAGAAAAAAATATAATCCTACACCCATAGGAGATTTATCTGAATTCACCTCTACATGGTTCAGGGAAACAAACAAACAAACAAACCCCAGCAAAAGTATACTTCCTATTTTAGTTTCTCCTGGATTGTGAGCCTGTAATATGGTTTGGTTCTGTGTCCTCACTCAAATCTCAACCCAAATTGTAATTCCCAATGTTGAAGGAAGGACCTAGTGGGAGGTGGTTGGATCATGAGGATGGATTTCTTTCTTGCTGTTCTTGTGATAGTGAGTTCTCACAAGATCCGATGGCTCAAAAGTGTGCAGTATTTTCTCCTTCTCTCTCTCTCCCTCTCTCTGCGCCATGTTCATGGTAAGATATGCTTGTTTCTTCTTCACTTTCCACCATGATTGAAAGTTTCCTGAGGCCTCCCAGTTATGCTTCCTGTTAAGCCTCTGTAACTGTGAGTCAAGTAAACTTCTTTTCTTCTTTACCAATTATCTAGTCTCAGGTAGTTTTTTGTAGCAGAGTGAGAGTAGACTAATACAGCCTGATATAGATAATATATTTTGTTTTTAGTAACATTCATCCACAACTCAGTCCCCTTACTCTGATTTCTTCCTGAATTGGTCTGATGAATAATTTATAATTTTCAGGAGAAATATTTCAAAGATATCTTGAATTATTGTTTACAGTTTCACAAAATGATTTGCTTATGTACATGGAGATGATGATTATGTGGAGTAGTTTTCAATAAATATTTTGTGATGCCTCCTTTATTTGAATAGGATGTTTTCTCATGATTCACTTGAGATTGTGGGTTTGTGGAAAATAATACCATAAATGTGATATGCCCTTCTAAGTGCATCATATCAGAAACTACATAATGCTGGTATGTCTTATTATTGGTGATGGCTTACACACTGGGTTCAGATGGTGTCTGCCAGATTGTTTTACTGTAATTTTATATTTTTCATTTTATAATTAGTTAATACTTTGGGAGGAGAACCCTAACACTAGATAAATTATTTTTTGCTAATTTTTTGGCTCAGTAATTTTAAAATGCTACTATATCAGGCAGAAATTATTGTGTTATTTGCTTAGTGGTGATTTCTATTTTCTTCATCCTTCTATATTTATTAAGTACAATTTTTAACTAAGGAAGAATTGTATATTCTCCTCCATGTAATTAATTAAACCATTTAGAATATTTTTATTTTTTTATTTTATTTTATTTATTTATTTATTTATTTATTTATTTATTTATTTATTTATTTATTTATTTTGAGATGGAGTCTCGCTCTGTGGCCCAGGCTGGAGTGCAGTGGCCGGATCTCAGCTCACTGCAAGCTCCGCCTCCCGGGTTCACGCCATTCTCCTGCCTCAGCCTCCCGAATAGCTGGGACTACAGGCGCCCGCCACCTCGCCCGGCTAGTTTTTTGTATTTTTTAGTAGAGACGGGGTTTCACCGTGTTAGCCAGGATGGTCTTGATCTCCTGACCTTGTGATCCGCCTGTCTCGGCCTCCCAAAGTGCTGGGATTACAGGCTTGAGCCACCGCGCCTGGCCTAGAATATTTTTAATTGACACATAATATGTGTACACATTTATGGGTTATGATGTGATGTTTCTTTCTGTAAACAATGTGTAATGACCAAATCAGGGTAATCAGCATACCAATTACCTCAAACAATAATAATTTATTTAGGTTGGGTACATTACAAATCCTCTAGCTATTTGAAAATATAGGAGAAATTGTTTTAACTATAGTCACTCTACAGTGTTATAGAATACTAGAACGTATTCCTGTTACCTAGCTGTAATGTTTTATCCATTAGTCAATCCATCCCATCCCCTACATTTCTCAGCCTCTGCTTACCACTATTCTACTTTCTACTTCTATGAGATCAACTTATTTAGCTTCCACATTTGAATGAAATCATGCAGTATTTGTCTTTCTATGTCTGGCTTATTTCACTTAACAAAATAACATATATATATATATATAAAATACACATATACATATTTTCTTTACCCATTTCCATTTATCTATTGGTGGATGCTTAGATTGATTCCACATCTTGGTTATTATGAATTATGCTGCAATAAACATAGGAGTGTGTACCAGACATCTTTTGATATATTGAGTTCCTTTTGTTTGGATATATAACCAATAATGGGGGTGCTGGATCATATGGTAGCTCTTTCTTTCATTTGTTTGTTTATGTAATTTACATTTCCATTAAGAGTGTACAGGTATCTCACAGTTCATTGCACTTCACTTTTTTTGTGTTTTGCAAATGTTGCATTTTTTAAAATTGAAAATGTGTGGCAGCCTTGTGTCATGCAAGTCTATCGGTGTCACTTTTTGACAGCATGTTACCAATTTTTGTCCCTGTGTCACATTTTGGTAATTATAAAAAATACGTCAAACTTTTCATTATAATTATATCTGTTATAATAATCTGTAATCAGTGATCTTTGATGTTACTAATGTAATTGTTTTGGGGAGCCACAAACTGCATCTATATAAAACAGCACACTCATTCAATAAATGTTTGTGTTCCAGCTCCTTCACTGACCAGCTATTCCCCCATCTCGCTCCCTCTCCTCAGGTGTCTCTGAGACACAACATATCGAAATTAGGTCAATAAGTAACCCAACAATGGCCTCCAAGTCTTCAAGTGAAAGGAAGAGTCACATGATTCTCACTTTAAGTCAAAAGCTAGACATGAATAAGCTAGGCAAGAAAGGCATGCTAAAAGCCATGGTAGGCTGAATGCTAGACCTCTTATGCCAAACAGGTAACTTAGGAATGCAAAGGAAAAGTTTCTGACAGAAATTAAAAAATGCTACTCCAGTAAACACATAAATGATAAGAAAGTGAAACAGCCTTATTTTGATATGGAGAAAGTTTAGTGGTCTGGATGAATCAAACCAGCCAAAACATTCTCTTAAGTCAAAGCCTAATCCAGAGCAATGCCCTAACTGTCTTCAGTTCTGTGTAGGTAAACAGAGATGAGGAAGCACCAGAAGAAGAGCTGAAAGCTAGCAGAGGTTGCTATAAGAGTTTTCAAAAAAAAAAAAAAAAAAAAGCTGTCTCCATAACATAGACGTGCAAGACAAAGCAGCAAGTGCTGATGTAGAAGCTGTAACAAGTTATGTGGAAGATCCATCTATTATAACTGATAAATGTGGCTACACTAAATAACAGAGCATGTCATGATAGACAGAGCAGCTTTCTTTTGGAAGAAAATACCATCTAAGACTTTCATATCTCAAGGGGAGTAGTCATTGCCTGGCTTCAAAGCGTCAAAGGACAGATTGAGTCTCCGGTTAGAGGCTAATTCACCTGGAGAATTTAAATTGAAGCCAATGTTCATTTCACATTATGAAAATTCCAGGGCCCTTAAGAATTATGCTGTACCTACTCTGATTGTGTACTGCAGATGAAACAACAAAGCTTGGCTGACAGTACGTCTGTTTATAGAATGGTTTACTGGAATATTTTAAGCCCACTGATGATAATTTTTGTACAGGTAAAAAAAAGATTTTTTTTCAAAATATTACTGTTCATTGATAACGCACCTGGTCACTCAAGAGTTCTGAAGGAGATGTACAAAAACATTAATGTTGTTTTCATGCTTGCTAACATAACATCCACTTTATAGCTTATGGCTCAATAAATAATTTTAACTTTCATGTCCTATTATTTTATAACTACATTTTATAAGGAGGAGCTTCAAGATAGCTGACTAGAGGCATCTAGGGTTCACCTCCTCAACAAAGAAAACTCAAGATAATGAGTAGATAATCACACTTGAAATAGATCACACTTAAGAGAGAATGCTGGACTTCAACAGAGAAGTGACAGGAAACATCTAGAGCAAAGAAAGAGAGAAGGTAGGTAGCCTACTTGACTAGGACTGGCAGAGAGCCTATAGAGGCTCCCCAGTGTGGGAAAAGGGTAAGTGAGTGATCCCACTGGTCCACATTCTCACCATGGATGCGATGTTAGCCACAGCCAGAGCCCTTCAACTCACCCAGGTCCTGCGACTGACATAGGGAGCTGCCTAGAAACCATGCAATGACATTGCTCCAGAGGGAGAATTCAAGCTGGATTGTACATACCCTGGAGTCCTAAACAGTTACAGCAAGGTGCCCTTTTAAGAGGCAAACCCCCACTAGACTGCATCCTACCTAGGGCCCAACAGCTCCTGTATGTCCATATCCCTGCAAACCCATTGATATCCTCCACCCAAAGCTGGGCACTGCTGCTGGCTGCTGTCATCAGGTTCAAAGCATGAACTGTTGGCAGTGACCCTATCGCCCCCAGTAGCAGGTTTGCCATACATTTACATGCATCCTAAGAACAAGGTAATTGGCTTGCAGCCACTATTTGGAACAAAAGCATGCACTCCCCAGCTACTTATTTATGGCTGCTGCTACTGAAAACAACTGTACCCTCCCCAGCAACATGGCCACAGTGTAACTGCTGACTTTTCTAGCCAAGCATTCTCCTGAGGACCTGGTAATCACTCCACCCCTGACTACCATAGCTAGCAATCACATGAACCACCAGGGGTCCTGATGACAGCCCCCTGTTTCACCCTTCTCAGTGCCAGAGTAGACTATCTAAGGGACTGGTGATGACCCTACTCCATCCACTACAGTTAGTACCTGAGCACTCCACCCAGAGGACTGAAGACAGGCCTACCCAACCTGCTACTACTACAGCTGGAACCCACACACATGTGTTACATATGGCCCCAGGGACTGGCTGACTCAGCACATTTCCGATAATGCCAACACTAGTGCAGACTTCTTGGGAGCCCGAGGTTGCCCTGCCACTACCACTGTCATTGCTCATGCCACATTCACTGACCTGGGACCTAAGGATCTACTCACCTACCTGGCCAGCCACGACCACTGCCAGCACCTGAGCAAGCTGCCTGAAGGCAAAAAAATCAGCATTCCTGCACCCACTCACACCAATGCCAGAATATTCTGCCCTGGGTCCCAGGGACAGGCAAGCGCATTACACCAATTCCACCACTGAGGCCTGAGGATTATTAGCCTATCTAACATCTCTATCACTAGCAAAACTTCACCACAGCCCTCACTGACAATTGAACCCTTCTGAGAAAATCACATACTACTGATATTGTTTATTGTCAAGGAAATCATATAGATAGTACAGTACTGCACATACCCAGAATTTAAGCCAAACCACCCTATTTAACCAACAACATAGACACATCTTCAGAAAAAAAATATTGCCTAGAAAAACAGTTTAAAAAATTGTAAGATGCAACAATTATGAGATGTACAGAAATAAATGTAAGAACACAAGAAACACCAGGACAAGAGAAAGCAAGAACATATGACACCTGCAATGGAGAACAAAAATTCTCCAGCAACAGATTCCAATGGTAATTTATGAAGTCCCAGAAAAAGAATTCACAATAACGGTTTTAAAGAAGTTCACTGAGATACAAGAGAAATAACTCAGATAAACAATACAAAGAAATCAGAAAACCAATTCAGGGTGTGAATGCACAATTTACCAAAGAGATGGATATCACCAAAGAGGACCAAATAGAAATTCTGGAACTAAAAATTTATTGAATTGAATACAAAATACATTTGAAGGCTTCAGTAATACACTAGATCAAGCAGAAAAAATAATCCGAGAATTTGAAGCCAGGTTTAAAAAATTCAAGTCACATAAAAATAAAAAAATAAAATAAAAAGTATGAACAAAGCCTGCATGACATATAGAGCATCATAAAGTGACCAAACATTCAAATTTTTGATGTTCCAGAAAGTAAACAGAAACGAAAAAGGTTAGAAAATGTATTTAAGAAAATAATAGCTAAAAACTTCCCAAATGTAGCAAGAGATTTAGACACATACATACAGGAAGCTCAGAGAACCCTAAAGAGATTCAGTTTAAAAGGGTCTTCTCCATAGTACACTAAAAGTATAACTGGTAAAAGCCAAAGGCAAAGAGAGCATTTTAAAAACAGAAAAAGAAAAACATCTAGTCCTTTATATAAAAACTTTCATCAGACTAACTGTGGATGTCTCAGCAGATATGTTACAGGCCAGGAGGGAATAGGATGTTATATTCAAACTTCTTAAAGGAAAAAGAAAACTGTCAGCTAAGGATATTATACCCAGAAAAGTTATCCTTCATAAGTTAAAAGAGAATAAAGTCTTTCCCAGATGAACAAAAGCTGAGGAAATTTATCACTCCTAGACTTGTAAGAATTGCTTATGGGAGACAAACAGGAAAGAGAAAGACTGTGGAAGACTTTGATGCTTGTTGGCCTATATTAGCAATAAAGTATTTTTTGTTTGTCTACTTTTGAGAAATATCTACTAAGATTAACAGATCATATTAAATTAGGTTATTTGTTTTATTGCTGCTGAGCTGAGTTCCTTATACATTCTGAATATTAATCCATCATCAAATTAATGTTTTTTTCAAATATCTCTTCCCATTCTGTAGGTAGTCATTCATGATTGTTTATTTCACTGTGTAGAAGACTTTTAATCTGATATAATCTCATTTGTCCATTTTTGCTTTTTCTGCCTGTGCTTTTGAGGTTTTATTCATAAAATCTTTGCCCAGGTCAAACTCCCGAAGCTTTTTTCCTATGTTTCACATTAATAGTTTTATAATTTCAGCTCTTACATTACTGAGGGTGAAGAGTGCTTGATTTGTGAGTGACTATTGACAGTGGGCCTTGAGTGAAACCCAGTGCTGTGCGGGCTCCAGATCTGACTCAGAATAGTACCAGTGCTAGTGGTCATTGGGATGCTTGTGTTACCCTTCTGTCAACTCTAGGAAGCTCAGCATAAAAAGAGAGACTCTGTTTGCTTGTGAGGAAAGTAGGGGACAAGAACAAGAGCCTCTAAGTGCTAATCCAGGGCATTCTCCCAGATCTTACTCAAGAACACCAAGGCAGTACCTCTACAAGTCTGTAAGAGTCAAAATGTTACTGGTCTTAGGGTACCCCTTGTGGGTGATACGGCTGCAGTAAACAGACTTACATCACAACACTCAATTCCCTTTGAATACTTAGAAAGCCTTCTCAGGAAGGACAGGTACAAACAAGACCAGACTGTGAAGACTACAATAAATACCTAACTCTTCAATGCCTAGACATTGATGGACACCCACAAGCATCAAGAACATCCAGAAAGACATGATCTCACCACACTAAAAAAGGCACGAGTGACCAATCACAGTGACAGAGGTACGTGAACTTTCAGACAGCTAATTCAAAATAGCTGTTTTGAGGAAGCTCAGTGAAGTTCCTGATAACACAGTGAAGGTATTAAGAATCTTATCAGATAAACTTAACAAAAAGATCAAAATAATTATTAAAAATCAAGCAGAAATTCTGAAGATGAAAAATTTAACAGACATACTGAAGAACGCATCAGAATATCTCAACAGCAGAATTGATCAAGGAGAAGAAATAATTATTTAGCTTGAGGAAAGGCTATTTGAAAATACACAGTCAGAGAAGACAAAAGAAAAAAGAACAAAAAAGAACGAAGCATTTCTATATAATTTAGGAAATAGCACCAAAAGAACAAATCTGAGAGTTATTGGCCTTAAAGAGGAGGTAGATTTAGAGATAGAGGTAGAAAGTTTATTCAAATGGATAAAAACAGAAAACTTTCACAACCTAGAGAAATATATCAATATTTAAGTACAAGAAGGTTGTAGAACATGAAGCATATTTAACCCAAGTAAAACTACTTCCAGGTATTTAATAATCAAACTCCCAAAACACAAGGATAAAGAAAGGCTCCTAAAGCAGCAAGAGGAAAGAAACAAAAAACATACAAAGTATCTCTACTAGGTCTGACAGCAGACTTCTCAGTGGAAACCCTACAGGTCAGCAAAGAGTGGCATGGCATATTTAAAATGTTAACGGAAAAAATGTTTTACCCTAGAATAGTATATCCATGAAAATATCCATCAAACATGAAGGAGAAATACTTTTCCAGACAAACAAAAGCTGAAGGATTTTATCAGCACTAGATCTGTCCTACAAGAAATGCTAATGGGAGTTTTTCAATCTGAAATAAAAGGATAATAATGAGTAATAATAAATCATCTGAAGGTAAAATACTCACTGGTAATAGTAAGTACACAGACAAACATATTCTATGACAACACTGTAATTATGGTATGCAAACTACTCATATCTTGAATAGAAGTACTAAAAGATGAAGCTATAAAAATAGTAACTACAATAATCTTCAAGACAAAGACAATAATCTACAATAATCTTCAAGACAAAAATAATCTTGAAAATATTTAAATAGAAAAAGCAAAAAGTTAAAATGTGAGGGAATGATGTTAAAGTGAAGAGTTTTTATTACTTATCTCTTTGCCTGTGTTTTTGCAATTAGTGTTAAGTTGTCATCAGTTTAAAATAATGGTTTATATAATATGTTATTTGCAAACCTCATGGTAACCACAAATCAAAAAAATCTACAATACATACACAAAAAATAAAGAGCCAGAAATTAAAATTCACCATCAATGAAAACTACCTCCACAAAATGGACGATAGGAAAGAAAGAGAGAATAAAGAGAAGGCCAAAACAACCAGAAAACAAATAACAAAATATCAGGAGTAGGTCCTTACTCATCAATAATAACATGGAATGTAAATGGAAGAAATTTTCTGAAAAATAAAAGGCTGAATAGATTTTTAAAAAGACTTAATGATCTATTGCCTGCAAGAAACACATTTTACCTATAAAGGCACACAGACTGAAAATAAAGGGATGTAAAAATATATTCCATGCAAATAGAAACAATAAAAGAGTAGAAATAGCTATACTTACATCAGGCAAAATAGATTGCAAGGCAAAACCTATAAAAAGAGACAAATACAGTCATTACATAATGATAAAATAATCAATTCAGCAAGAGAATATGATAATTTTAAATATATATGTACCCAATATTAAAGCACCCAGATTTACAAAGCAAAATTATTAGAGTGAAAGAGAGAGACCCTAATACAATAATAGTAGGAGACTTCAGCATCCCACTTTCAGCATTGGACAGATCATCCAAACAGAAAGTCAACAGAGAAACAACAGACTTTATCTGCACCGTAGAACAAAGGGCCCTAACACTTAGAGAACATTTCATCCAATGATTGCAGAATAAACATTCTTCTCCTCAATTCAGGAATCATTCTCAAGGATATTCTATGTGTTAAGTCACAAAACAAGTTTAAAAAATTCAAACAAATGAAATTATATTAAGTATTTTCTCTGAACACAAAGATAAAACTAGAAATCAATAACAAGAGAAACTTTGGAAATCATACACAAGCATATTAAACAATATATTTCCAAATGACCAGTTGTTCAATTCAAAAAGTAAAAAGAAACCTGAAAAATTTCTTGAAACAAATAAAAGTAGAAGCACAACATATGAAAAACTACTAGATACAGAAAAAGCATAGCAAAGAGGAAAGTTTATAGCCATAAGCACCTATATCAAAAAGGCAGAGAAAGTTCAAGCAACAGAATGATACATCTTAAATAACTATAAAAGCAAGTGAATCCAAATCCAAACTTAATAGAAGAAATAATAAAGATTAGAGTAGATAAAAGCAAAATTGAAATGAATATATATATATATACACACACACACACACACACACACGAAATTTGTATTGTTTTTTTTTTGAAAAATGAACAAAATCAACAGATCTTTAGCCAGACTAAGAAAGAAGGACAGAAGACCCAAATCAATAAATCAGAGGTGGAAAAGGAGACATTGCAACTGATGCCACAGAAATTCAAAGGACCATTAGAGGATACTATGAGCAAATGTGTGCCAATAAATTAGAAAATCTAGAAGAAATGGATACATTCCTAGATACATACAGGCAATTTACCAAGATTGAGCTATGAGGAGCTTTAAAACCTGAATAGGACCAGGTGAAGTGGCTCACACCTGTAGTCCTAGCACTTTGGGAGGCCAAGTCGGGCAGATTATCCAAAGTCAGGAGTTTGAGACCAGCCTGGTCAACATGGTGAAACCCCATTTCTACTAAAAACACATAAATTAGCTGGATGTAGTGGCGCATGCGTGTAATCCCAGCTACTTAGGAGGCTGAGGCAGGAGAATTGTTTGAACCCAGGAAGCAGATGTTGCAGTGAGCTGAAATTATGCCACTGCACTCCAGCCTGGTGACAGAGTGAGACTCCTCCTCAAAAAAACAAAACAAAACAAGACAAAAACACCTGAATAGACCAATAAGTAATTAGAGCAAAACCATAATGAAAGTCTCCAAGGAGAGAAAAGCTAGGGCCTCAATGGCTTCACTGCTGAACTTTATCCGACATGTACAGAAGAACCAACACCAATCCTACTCAAACTATTCCAAAAAATACAGGAAGAGAAAATCCTTCCAAACTCATGCTACAAGGCCAGTATTATCCTGATACCAAAACCAGACAAAGAAAAGAAGGGAAAACTACAGGCCAATATCCCTAATGAACATTGATGCAAAAATTCTCAACAAAATACCAGCAAACTGAATTCAACAACACATTAAAAAGATCATTAATCATGACTAAGTAGGATTTATCCCAAGAATGCAAGGATGACTCAACACAAGCAAATACAGAAATGTGATACATCAGATGAACAGAGTATAGAATAAAGCAATAAGATAATTTCCATTGATGTTGAAAAAGCATATGATAAAATTTAACATCCCTTCAGGATAAAACCCCTAAAAACTGGGTATACAAGGAACATGCCTCAGCACAATAACAACTACATATGACAGGCTCACAGTTGGTATCATACTGAATTAGGATAAACTGAAAGCCTTTCCTCGAAGATCTGGAAAATGACAAAGATGCCTACCTTCATCACTGCTATTCAACACAGTACTGGAAGATTTAGCTAAAGCAATCAGACAAGATGAAAGAAATAAGTGGCATCCAAATTGTAAGGAAGGAGTCAAGTTATCCTTGTTTGCAATGGTATGATATTATGTTTTGAAAAACCTAAGGACTCTATTAAAACACTATTTGAATTGATACATACATTCAATAACGTTACAGGATACAATATCAACCAACAAAAACCAGTAGCATTTCTACATGTCAACAGCAAACAGTCTGAAAAAGAAATCAAGAAAGTAATATCATTTACAATACCTACAAATAAAATAAAATACCTAGGCATAAACTAAACCAGTGAAAGATGTGTATAATGAAATTATGAAACACTGGATCAAAAAAATGAAGAGAATACAAAGAAATGGAAAGATATTCCATGTTCATGAATTGGAAGAATAAATATTGTTAAAATGTCCACACTACCCAAAGCAATCTGCAGATTGAAAGTAATCCCTATCAAAATACAAATGACATTCTTCACGGAAATAATTAAAACAATCCTAAGATGTATAAGGAACCACAACAGACCCAGAAGAGCCAATATACCCTACACAAAATAACAAAATTGGAGAATCACATTACCTGACTTCAAATTACACTACACAGCTATTGTAACCAAAACAACAGGGTACTGGCTTAAAACAGACACATAGACCAATGGAACAGAATAGAGAACCCAGAAATAAATCCACACATTTTTAGCCAACCGCTTTTCAACAAAGGTGCCCAGAGCATGCATTGTGGAAAGGACAGTTCATTTATAAACAATGCTGGTAAAATTGATATCCATATGCAGAATAATGAAACTAGACCTCTATTATCATATGTAAAAATCAAATGAAAATGGTTTAAAGACAAATATAAAACCTCAAACTATGGAATTACTAAACAAAAACATTGAAGAAACTCTTGCAGATATTGGTCTGAGCAAATCTTTCATGAGCCATCACAGACAATCAAAGCAAAAATGAACAAATGGAATACCATCAAGTTAAAAAGCTTCTGCACAGCAGAGGAAACAAGCAGCAAAGTGAAGAGACAACCCACAGAATAGGAGAAAATATTTGCAGACTATCCATTTGACATGGGATTAATATGCAGAATACAAAAGGAGCTCAAAAACCTCAACAGAAAAAAAATCTAGTAATCTGATTAAAAATGGGCAAAATAACTGAACAGACATTTCTCAAAAGAAGACATACAAATTGTAAACAGGTATATAACAAGGTGCTCAACATCACTGGTCATCAGAGAAATGTAAATAAAAACTACAATGAGATATCATTTCATTCCAATTAAGATGACTTTAATCCAAAAGGTAGGCAATAACGAATGCTCCTGAGGATTTGGAATTGCTGTATTTTGAGTGTAAATTTAGAAAAAGAAGTGCATTGGGAATGTAAGTTAGTGGGACCATTATGGAGAAGAGCATGGAGGTTCCAGACAAAACTCAAAATTGAACTACCATATGATCCAGCAATTCCACTTCTAGGTATTTACCCAAAAGAAAGGAACTCAGTATATTGACGAGGTATCTGGACTCCCTTCTTCACTGCAGCACTGTTCACAATAACCAATATTTGGAAGGAACCTAATTATTTATCAATAGACAAATGGATAAGAAAATGTTGTACGTACACACAATGGAGTATTATTCAGCCATAAACAGAATGGCATCTTGGCATTTACAACAACATGAATGGAACTTGAATGAGGACATGATATCAAGTAAAATGAATCAGGCAAAGAGATTAATTTTGCTTATTTTCACAATTTGTAGCACCTAAAAAGTAAAACGAACTAATACAGAGAGCAAGTAGAATGATAGTTACCAGACTGGGGAGTGTATTGGGGAGGGGAGGAAATGCAGATAGTTAATGGGTACAAAAAATATAGTTAAAGTGAATAAGAGCTAGTATTTTACAGCTCAAGGTGTGATTATATTCAATGATAATCTGTGTACATTTAAAAATAACTAAAAGAGTATAATTGAAATGTTTGTAACACAAAGAAATGACAAATGCTTCAGGTGATGGGTAACCCATTTATCCTGATGTGATTATACACAGTGTATGCCTATGTCAGAATATCACATGTGCCCCATAAATATATACACCGTATACCCATGACATGCTTTAAAAGAAATAAAAAATACTAAAATTAACCACAGAAGATCTGATATAAACCTCCAAAAAAAAAAAAACTGATCGATAGTTATGAGTGACATCTTCACTGCCAGCATAATTTTGAGATGAAAATGTATGAGTAAAACACTATTTTTGATACTTACATTTACACAGATGTTGCATTTTTCAACATTGTGAAAATTCAAAGAATATAGAAATTCAAAAAATATAGAAAATTCTAAATATAATTAGAATGTTTGCCTGCCTTCACTTAACAATCAGAGTTAAGAAGAATAACAAAGTCTACCATTAAGTTGTATTACAGGTTTTTCCTGACAATGTAAATATCCACATATTTCAACTCATTGAAGGCATACAAGTCATCCCATTTTTAATATATACCTCCGACTAAAGAAGACACAAATCCCTTCTTTGCAAACTTTTTTATCTATATTATCAATAAAATCTCTTAAAATCTATAATAATGTTTCAATCTTTCTATAGATGTAGAGTAACTTTGATCCTCCTCCTTCTTCTTCCTCTTCTTCTTCTCCGGGATGAGGGTCTCACTATGTTGCCCAGGTCAACCTCCCTTGTAGTTCGACTACAGGCCATGCCACTGTGTCTGTCTTGGTTTTGGCATTTCCTCTTATACTCACTGCTCACACTTGAAAAAACTCTACACATTGCAAAGATTCCACATTTTAAATATTTTATCCTTTCTATTTTATTTGCTTTCCTAGTTAATGTTTGTTGCTTCTAACAAATCAATTCATATTCTCTCTATAAAAATTCCCCTCCCAGTAAAGCAGAATTTCAAGAGGCTAACTAAGCAAAGGCTAGGAGAAAGCCTCCAGCCTTACCTACATACTGTGAAACTCAGGAAGAACTGAGACAGAGACTTACAGCAAAGCATTTTGGGATCCATCCAAAGGGCTTAGGCGGAGAGGTAGAAGCCAAGCAAGATTCAATTACATGATAATGACACAGTCTATCCGGGAGAGAAGAATCGGAGTGTGTTTCTCAGGTGGAAGATAGGGGCACTCTTGGAGTCCATCCATTATGGATATTAATTAATTAAAATTCTAGTGCATTCATTGTCTCAGCCATGGACAAAAAGAGTTTGTAAGGGCAACAAACCAGCTCACTGAGATGATTTTCCTCACACAAGTGTTTCAAATTATTTTAAAACTTAGATATAGGGCCAGGCACGGTGACTCACACCTGTAATCTCAGCATTTTGGGAGGCCAAGGCGGGGAGATCACGAGGTCAGGAGATTGAGACTATTCTGGGTAACATGGTGAAACCATGTTTCTACTAAAAATACAAAAAAAAAAAAAAAAAAAAAAAAAAAAAAAAAAAATTAGCCAGGCCTGGTAGCGGGCACCTGCAGTCCCAGCTACTCCGGAGGCTGAGGCAGGAGAATGGTGTGAACCTGGGAGGCAGAGCTTGCACTGCAGAGCATGTTCCATGGGAAAGCTGAAGTAACACTGATTTGGTGAAAAGTCAGTTATCCAATCCCTAGTTGTATGTGTGTTTGCCTTATTTTTTATTTTGCCTGTTCTTATATTCCTTGAACCTGAAAAAGTATCTCTTGACTTACATATATGTGCATAACACCAAATACACATTTTGTCTGCAAGAAGTAGATCTTGGTGAGAGTGAAGTTGATTTATTGTTTGTTAAGAATGATTTTAGTGTGGACTCCTGTATTTTAACATTTATTGAGTGCCTACTCTCTGAAGTACTGTTCTGTATGAGACACTTCACTCTCAAACTATTTGCACTTAAAAAGCACTTAGGCAGAACTCATTTAGACAGTTTCTTAGTCATAGTTGCCCTCTCACAGTAGCATTTTAGAAGGATGACTTCTGTATTGCATTAAAAGATACACTTCAAACAATCTGAATGTAATTCCATGGCAATCATACATCTTAGGTTTCTGGAACAGATGCTGTATGGCCTGATCTGCTTTAAACATACTATGACCAAGTTGATCCAGGGACAAGATTAGCCAATGTGATCCTGGGCTCAAACATTTCAAAGCTTTTAGAAAAGGAAGTGCATTTTAAACACCTCATCAGACTATATTTTGATCTAGCCTAGTGATCAGCATCTAATATTTTTTATATTACTTTCTTTTTTACTTGTCAGATAGTATTATGATGCCATAAAAAGAAAACTGCTATACTGTTTAGTAAAATCGTGATGACAGAAGATCTTGTCATCTTTCAAACACTGCAAAAGGCCTCTAAGCAAGGTTTCTGCAATCCTGCAATTATAAAACAATACCATATCTTGGGAAAATACAATATAACATGATTAAATACAGTTCTAGTCTTCTTAGCCAAAAGTTCTCATACTTCACTTCATTTGTAGAACCTGTTTAAAGATGATGATGCCAGTCTGTGGAGATTAAATATTGAGATGCAGAAATGTCCTAAATTATCTGGCTTCAGTATTTGACTCTCCCATAATGCCTGCCATATAAAATATAATTCCTCAGAGATGTCACAAATAAAAATGTAACTATGACACTTGCTAATCAATATTTTACAAAGATACATGCAAGAAGCTATATAGAGAGAAATAAATTCATTTCCAATTAGTAGTACCAAGCACTAACATGAGCTACTGGCTTTCTATACTATGACTGCTATCCCCAACACCTGCTTAGTTTCTCACCATACCTTTCTCAAGTTTTAAACTCAGTGTAATTCACCTTGTGATTTCCTTTATACCTACCCCTGCCATTTGCTTCACTAAATTCTCATCCACTAGAGTGTAAACTGTAAATGAAAGTCATGCACTAAAATATTTAGTTTATTGATCTATTGCCAGCAGTAGTGTCTGACATGTAGTAGACCCTCAATAAATATGTTCTGAAAAAAATGAACGAATTATTTTAAGTTCAGTTTGGTTATCAACACTTACAGGAGGTCTTTTTTGCTTCTCCCCTAGTACCATCAACCTAAATTAGATGCCTCTCTATGGTGTTCTCATGTTAATAAACATATTTTCTATTGCTGTACATACCACATTATTATAGGATTTATTTGTTGATGTGTGTATTTATTCCTAGATGTTAAATTCCCTCTCGCTAGGGACCCTGTTTTATTTATTTCTAAACATTTTTTCATGCCTAGTAGAGCATATGACACATATGGGATATTCAATATTCTGCTGAATACATGCATGAATAAATTCACTCTTAATACTAAAAAAAAAAAAAAAAAAGTGTGTGTGTGTGTGTGTGTGTGTGTTTGCATTTATCAAGGCTCAATTCCACCCAGGTTTCTTCTAGGGATTTCAAGTTTTGGTGCATCTGCTTTAGGAACTAGATTGCATTTTGATTCTTTTAATTTAAAAGAAACAAAAACAAAGATTTTATATTACCAAAAGAGAGAGATTGCTCCTTTTGTTTTTGTTGTTGTTGTACGTTCAAATGCCCTTCTTTACTTTTCAAACTGAATGCCATAAAAACATTAATATATTATGTATCTTTGTTCCAGGCTCCTTTTGATAGTGGAAAACGTCAGTATTCTCAGTGATTGGGGTAGATGATACAGGCGTTTTGCTAACTATCTTCAATACACTGCCTTAAAGAGTAAAACAGTGGTTCTGTTTTCATTGCAGAGCAAAACATGGATCCACCCCAAACCCTATTACAAACACCCTTTGGTTTATTTGTGATGCAATGGATATCTTTCTCTTACATAGTTACCATAGTGTGAGTGTGTATTCTCCCTCAGTACATAATTACTCTTTCAAATAATTATTATAGTAACCTTGGATTGTAGTTAAGAGAAATAATCATTGACTACCAGTCATATCTTCCACTGTGTATCATTTATCTGTCAAAAATCTATACCTAATTTTGAAATCATTCATGCAATATCTGTGACAAAGATTTGCTTTGATTTCTAGATCTTAAAATTAAATGTAATAGAAAACCAGGAAAGCAGATGTCAAATGAAATATGAAGGTCTAGGCAAAAATGAATCTATTAGCAGAAATAAAAACACCTATGGAAGGTAAATTTATTTGAATGTCTACAAAATGTGTTTATTTTCAGTAGCAGCAATGGGATATTCTGGAGTTGATGGCCAGTATATGAGGCCAAATGGTTAGCAGATGATGCATAAAAGCCACAGGGAACAGAAACAATAAGAGATAAATACTATAAGATCAACAACAAAAAAGAGGATCTGGCACTCAGGTTGTTCTATATGGCTGTTCAAGATTCTGTTCAGTTGCTTTTGTTCTTCTCTCATTCAAATGAGAATCACTAAAAAGCAAACATGACCTAGAGGCCTGTGTAGAATTATAATATATATGATTCCAATGTCTAATATTAAAAGAATGCTAGCTATAGTTGAGAAAACTTTGAACTAATCTTTTCTCTGTTCACATCTTAAAACAGAATAACTTTGATATTGTCACATTTTCTTTTTCTTCTTCCTTCTTAACTAAGTGAATTACAACACTTCAATTGACAGCAGCCTTTCAAAACTACAATTTCCATAGGCATCTAGAAATAAAGCCATGCAGAAATATGCTTCCTCTATCAATAACAACAATCGTGGTCTTTTAAAGTTTCATATAGATGTGAAAAATTTTGGCTAAATCAGATACCTTTAGTATTTGTGGATAGATGTTAAAATAAAATGTGTTTTCATTCTACCATTTGGAAACAATTATTTTGATTAACTTTTCACTTACCTTTTTATCTTGTGGATTTTTAAAATTCGTGTTGATGAGTGCAAATATTTGGTAAGTGCATAAATGATCAATTTTGAGATACAGTTTTTGAAGTTAACGCAAACGCATTTTGATAATTTTCCATAATATGAAGATAAAATATTTAAACTTACTTTCATGTGACTCGATTTTTTCTTTCACAAATTGTACTATAAAGATTAGATTAATCTAATTCTATAATTTATATCAAATTTTATAACAACTTCTCTCTTGCAGTTTTATTTTCTGGCTAAGTGCATTTTGCTTGATCAAATTTGGAGATATTAATAGTTAAAAATTTAGTTATCTTGTTTGATTTTAATCAGTAACACATTTTATCAAGTACAATTTTACCACCAATATGTCTAATTTTACTGAGGTTAATATATATAGTTTTAAACAGAATTAACCAGATAGAAATTTTTAGAATTTAAGTATAAAAATTTCAGTGTGTTTAAATACAATTGTGGTCAGAATTATTGTTTTATTTTTCCTTTGATTTTTTCTTATAGAAACATTGAATTTGAAAGATTAATAAAATGAATGTTTCTCTTTATTTTTAATTCAATTGTACCAAATAATAGCTTTAAACTTCTTTGGTATTACACACATACTCCCATTTTTGAAACCCTTGAATCAACATTATTTTCCTTGTTATCTTTTTTTGAAACTTTTTTTTTTAATTTGCGAAGGTTATTTTTCAGAGAAGATACAGATTTTTTCTTGGTCATTTTGGAATTGATCTTGGAGGATTTTTTTCTTATAAATTTATAACAAAATATTATAAATTGTTAGGATTTCTATATGTACCTATAACATGATAATGTGTAGCATTAGGACAAAGGTCTAGGTTCTTTGTACTGAGATAGCTCACGTATTCCCAGGAGAAAAGCACTGGAAAGAAAACAGTCAATATCAAATTGCCCTGCTTAGATGTATGCTGAAGTGAATTTAGAGTTTATTAAAAAATAAATTAATTAAAGGCCAAAATTTCCAAACACTCTTTAAATCTACTTCTGCAGAATATTTTTGAGCATATAGAGAAGAGTGATTGCCAAGTTGTGTTGAGTGCAGTGAAGAACTCATGAGAAGACACTTATTCAATTATTTTAAAATGTGTGACTCATAAATTCTTTCCGAGAACTTCTTTTTAGCCACTAGGCTCTCTGTAAAACACAAGTTGAATCCCTAGTTGTGGAGGATATACGTAACAAATAAACAATTTCTGAATATTCTGTTAGCTAATAGTCTATTTCTCATGGTCTTATAATTAACGGAAGAGCAAAAGTAAAGACTGGGATGGGTCTTGATTTGCAATTTGTAATTGTTGTGTGAGCTGAAATATTTCCGGGGACTAATAGCAGGTAGGAGCCAACAGTTATTTGGCAGAGGGAGTCACTTATTTGAGTAAGTAATTTTAGGAGGTATAAAAATATATTAGACACTATCAACTGTCAGATAAGCAGAATAAAGAAAATTTTTTAAAAGTTTAAACAAGGAACCAGATAAAAGATGTAGTCCAAATCACTGTATTGTACGCCATAATACACAACTGTATATTTTCTCACAGTATTTATAAAAGAGGGTTTGGCAACCCTTCAAAATGAGACAATAATTTCCCTAGTCTGTTTTTGTATTTTTGCTGAATTTAAAGATCTTTAACATTATATCAAGTAATAGAAGGCCTCGAGAAAAAATAAAGTAAAATGGAAGTGCACCAAAACCAAATTTCACATAGGATTCTGCTTTTCCACTCTTTTTACTTCTCTCTTGCTGCCATCTGAGTATATAACTCTGCTTTCACTTTAGAGCTCTGGGATAATCATGACCTCATAAAGATTTGTTTCTAGAATGAATTCTATGAAAATATTTTCTGTATAGAACAGAAACTAGACATCATTGTCCAGGTCATCTTTACAGCAATTCAATATTCCTTTGCTTTGATGAAGACTGTCAAGGTTGTAAAATCCAGAGAGATATTTTCTTCTCCCCTCTTAATTACAATAACACCTACGATTTGTACTATCACCCATTCTTTTATGCCAACATAACTCTTCATAATTTTCCCAAGGCTGTTTTTATGGCATGGTAATTTTCCTTAAAATTCACAATTCAGCTTAGTACACCTTTAAGCAAATATTGTCAGAAACTAAACAATGAGTGGCCAAAGATAGGCAGTTTGAATTTTTAAGACTGTCCATGTTTTTTGGCACGTAACTGAGAAGTGACTGCAAAATAAAAAGGACCTTCTAATATAGTATTTCATCTAGGCATACATACTAATATTGATTTAATAACTGCAACTTCAAATTACACATCTCTGATCCTTGCCATATTTTTGTGTTTACAGCTGATAACTGAAAATAATCTTCTCTTTATTTCACATTTGGTTATGCCCTTATAATTTTTAATGCAAGAGCATATTTTGCCACACCCATTTTTATGAAAACGTTTATTGGCTCCCCCTCAAAAAAAAATGACAATGGGAAGACACATATTGTTATTATTAAATTCTTCCAGTACATAGCATTCCTCCAGGAGCAATAGGGGACTACTTTCTCTTTGTACTGCTTCATTTTTCTTCTACTTTCCTCTATGCTCTATTTTAACAATTTCTCAGTTAGTATTATTTTTGTGACCCCTCACTTCTGATCTCATTACAAAAGTATCAACTATTATCAGCACCTAAAATGTCCTAGGCATTACTATAAGCACTCATTTAATTCAGAAACAACACTATGAGGTAGATGCCCATTTTAAAAATGGAAAAAATTAAAGCCCAAATAAGTCGAAAAACTTGCCCAAGGTCCAAAGCCGGTAAACCTCACACTAAGATTTCAAACTTAGGCTGTCTGGCTGAGAAAGTGTCACTGCTAAACACATTGTCACACACTCTGTCATTTGGCCTAGCAATTTCTATTACATATTTTCTCTTTCAGTATAGTATGTCTTCACTCTCTTCCAGAAATATTTCTTGTTTTTAAGTTTCTCTTTCTTATTCTACTCTGATTAGGAATATCTCTCTATAATCACTTTTGTTCCTTCTGAAGTCTAACTTCTTCAACCTGAACTTCCAGGTCACTCTTTAATATTTAATCATCAATTACAGTAAAATTCCAAACTTATTAAAACCGTTAATAATTCATAACTCTTTTAAAAATGCTAAGGAGTAAGGTTCCAGTGTTAATGTTGGATATATTTCTTGCTCTTCAGGACATGAAGATTTGCCCAAAGTACCTGTTACTTACAAAGAAAGTTTATTACTTCCAGTCAAAATCAGAAGTACATATCAAGCAGAGGATAGGCGTACATAGCACATGGTTTACACAGTTATTCTTCCAATAATAACTTATTTCTGTAGAACAATAATCTCTGGTCTAGCCAGTGCTCCTCAATCCATATTCAAAAACTGTAATGCAGAGACTGGAACTTTGCTGATAAGGAAACTATAGCTTTAACATCACTGACTTGGGTGATCCAAACTAGTTTTGTTCTTTTTGTTTTGTTTTGTTTTGTTTTTTGTCTGGGTACTTCATTGTTTTTTCACAATGAAGGCAGCTACTCAAAATAGTCCAAAGATGTTAATTCATCAGTAAGTCCAAACAAGGTTTTCTGATGAGAACATTACATCTAGTAAGAAAAAACACCTTGTTTATCCACCTGGAGCAGGGTGAGGTACGAGGAGAAACTGCTGAAGCATCAGAATGCAGTTGCTACATTTTCTGCAAACAATAAAAATAATTCAAATTCTCCAAGGGACAATATCTAGGAAGGAGAAAAAAGAGCCAAAAAGTTTGGTCATCTGTTTAAGGAGAGAGAAAATGAATTCCAGGAGGCAGCCATGACGGCACAAACAGTTCACATGGAATATAAATGTGTGGTGCATGTGTGTGTGTGTGTGTGTGTGTGTGTGTGTGTGTGTGTGTGTGATTTTCTGCACTGTGAAATGTGACCCTTTTCTACCACCTGAAGGACTTTAAGAAAGACTATGCAAAGATTTCAATACCTGGTGTGAATGGATGTCATCTGAAAATAGATGACGTGGCCAGATTTTGGATCTGAGAAAGGGTGGACGCATATACACATGTAGTTGGAAGATCCTCAGCTGTTTTCTGAATTACATGGGTGACACTATATTAATTGCTTAGTAAGTCAACAAGACAATATTGATTTAAATCTGGAAGCCAGAAACAACAATTTAGGATGATCAATGAATTCACAGATGGGGGCCAAAATGTTCCCAATTGTGTGTGTGTGTGTGTGTGTGTGCACGCGCGCGTGTGTCTTCCCAAGGCATGTAAGCAACATTATTTTAGAACAAGTACAAGAATCATTTCCATTATTTTACAACTCCTCTTACCAGAGCCAGAGGAGGAACATGTGTATCATTCTGGACTTATGCCAATTTATTAAATAAAGACTTTTGGTTGTGTCTGAATTTGCAGATTTTCATCTATATAATAGCCATTCTTCTGATCAGAGCTCACTTTTCTCAAGTAGCACTTGACTAAAAAACCTTTTTTTCCTAACTTCACCTGTATACCCGTTTTCTATTGCTGTGTAACAAATTACCGCCAAGTTAGCAGCTAGAAACAGCACACATTCATTACCTCCCAGGTCCTGTGGACCAGGAATTCTACCATGATTTTCTCACAGAATGAAATCAAGATATCATTAGAGACCATAAGCTGATTTGAGGCTCAGAATCCTCTTTCAAGATCACATGATTGTTGGCAGAATTCAGTTCCTTGCAATTGGAGGTTTGAAGCCCTTAACAGCTAAAGGCTGCCTGCAGTTCCATGCCACTTGAACCTTTTAATAAGCAGTTCATGTGTGTCATAGCAGCATGCTTCTTCAAGGCTTCTGATGAGTTTTTCAGTCCAGTCTGCTAAGACAGAGTCTTGCAGAATGTGTTGTAATCATAGAAGTGACATCATATCACCTTTGCCATATTCTCTTGGTTAGAAGCAAGTCACACACTCAAGTAAGGGGATTACACAAAGGCATGCACACCAGGAGGTCGGGATCATTGGGTTTCAGCAAGGGTTGGTATGCCATACCCTGACTGCTTTAGTAAATTGATCACACTTTATATTGTTCCTCAATTTTGTTCTAAATGCATTTCTATCACATTGCATATAGTAACTAAGTCATTATGTTTGTGTTTTTCTTCTCCAGCCAGTGCCACTTAAATTTCTATCTCCGAAGTCTGCTAACATTGGTATTTAGTATGTTTTTCTCAATAAATCACATAATGAATAAATGAATGAAATAATTAATGCATTAATCTTTTGCATTCATTAAAAGCATGAGTATATAACAACTTGAGTACTACAGATGTGAAATCATCTATGCCATGAAAACTTTTGGATTTGAGCAAAGTCTTGACATTTGTTAAGTTTTTGACAGATTCTATAGAGTTGGTGCTATAATGGGCTGATGAGTTGAAATGCATAATAAATAGCACATGTAGGAGCAGGCATAAACATGAAAGTTCATTGATAAGAGTAGAAGGTTCCTATGGGACATAAAATATATAATTAGAGTCATGTGAAACCCCTCACCACCATCTTCAGGAGTCTCCTTTTTATTTCTTTTTGACAGAGTCTCACTCTGTTTCCCAGGCTGGAATGCAATGGCACAATTAAGACTTACTGCATTCTCAACTTTCTGGGCTCAAATGACCCTCCAACCTCTGTCTTCTGAGTAGCTGGGACCATAGGCATGCACCATCGTGCCTGCCTAATTTTTGTATTTTTTATAGAGATGAGGTTTAGCCATGTTGCCCAGCCTGATTTCCAGTTCCTGGGTTCAGGTGATCTACCTGCCTTGGCCTTCCAAAATGTTGGGGTTACAGGCATAAGCCACCAAGCCCAGCCAAAATGTTTAACTGTAGATTAAATTTCAAAAAGATAGGACAAAAGGATTGAAACTATTTGGGTTTTAAGATTGTCCTTTGGGGACCTCTTTCTACTCAAGACAGCACTATTTCGAGAAACCTCAAGAAATAACTTATATATTAAGTGGATATGATGACCCCTGAAAAGCTATTAATTTTTTGCTCATTTAATTCCACATTTCATATATGGGAATCACTCAACATTTTTTTATTTTATTATATTACAAAGATAATAGACAATATCCTTTAGCTTAGTTTTTATTATTTAATAAATTAAATGTAGTCTTTACCCTTCTCTATGGCAACCTATATCAAGTATTTTGAATACTTAATTTACTAATTTGACTTCCTATTCACCCTTTCCTTTTAGCTAGCCTTTTGTTTAGAATTCCCACCATTATTTTCAATTATTTTTAAACAGTTTTTTTGAAGCATGTTGTTCCAGACCTTTAGATACTCAGAATTTCAAGCCAAGCAAGACTACCTGTGCATAGGTCAATTGAGAAAGCAGAAAGATCAGTTGTGCCTTCATACTTATATTGTGGATCACAGAACACCAGAAAGACAGCATTGCTTACTTTTCTCACTCCTCTCCTCTTTCTCTTGAATGTGTCTTCTTTCTCAGTATTTTCCCCCAACTTCATCCAATTCCCATCACATTTGATGGTATGAACAATCTAGTCAGTATAAAAGTTCAAACCCATCAATGCACTGTCTAGAATACTGTACATGCCAAAAAAGAAATCAATCTTGGGCTTTTAAATTTATTGCATTCAAACTGTAGGAGGAGATGCTTTTTGGATTCTCCCACCCTGCCACTCCCAACACCCACTCAAAAAATGAAAATCAAAACAACAATTTTGTTGCAGCATTAATCTCAGTAAGGAAAACATATCTTTAAAAATAAATTGCAAGATTACATTTTTTTATTGATTATTCAGTCAAGAGCTTGTTTTCTGGTAAATTCAAAGATGATCTAAAGCATCTTTTCTAAAGCATTTCAAAGACCTTTAATCTTAATTACTACTTCATTGTAGCTGTCAGCATTTCATTATAGGTGAGTCATTCTAAGGCATTGTTACTCTGATCAGCTTCTACTTGTCAGATCTTTGATTGATACAATCTTTTACTCACTTGACTTTTGCTTAACTATACCAACTAGATGTTGCATGAAAATCCAAACTGAAAGAACTTTATTTGATTAAGAATTGTTGAAGTCCATATATTTTCTATGGAACCGATTTTTTTCAATATACTCACGATAATTTTGCCTAATCGATGGATTAGTCCAAAATAATGGTCTCCCATGATATTGTTTTAAAAAATTCCCCCTTTTTGGTCAGGCTTTCACTTAGGTGAGAGTGTTGCCAAAACTTAGGGCCTTAGCTCTACTCACAGTTACCATCATCTAGGGTTTCTGGTCTCAGCATATCATTTATAGGTTACGGTGTCATGGTTGCAGATTTCTTTCAGCTCCTGTTATTATAGTGGAAGAGAGATCATATGATATTCTAGAGATGGCTGCATGCAAGCATTTAAAACTTTTGAGAGAATACAGAGCACTAGGGAAACTATTATTATGACTATTGGGAGGATAATACCAAGAGTTTGAAGTATGCTCCTTACCCAAGATCCCCATAAAACAAACCTCCTAAAATCAAATAGGTCAAAGAATGAGCTAAAGAGCTTACTCACTTTTCTAAGCAATTTATTTGTGAATCAACTGCCACTGGATTTCTATAATCTTCGTTTTATGTATTTCTCCATAAGCCACAAGTGCCAGCAGCTGCACAGGTACTTTTCTGTTTAGCTAATTCTATTATTTAACATAACTTCCACAAGAGAATTGAAAGACTAAGCTCATGCAGTAGGCCCCAACAAACAACCAAACCAAAATGGAGTTGCTTGTGCTAAGACTTTAAAGAACCACATAGATTCTAGAAGAGACCAGGTTTTGTTTTTTCTCCTGCAAATCTCTATAACAAACATTTCTGACAGCATAGGTTTTCACCCCCTGAAATTCCCATTAAATCTTTCAACAAAATTCATTTCCTCTCACCTAGAGAACATCAAGCTTCAGATGATCATCCAACAAAGGTTCCAGCCAGTTTCAGGTGAAGACAACATCCCTGGCCATCAAGGAGCTACCCTGCCTCCACTAGACAGAGCAGGGTAAGAGTTTTGCGATCCCCCATAGGTGGGGACTACGCTCCAAGCCATAATGAAGCAGTTACAGAAAAAAAAAAAAAAAAAAAAAAAAAAAAAAAAATCCTCTACCTCCCATAAAGATTTATGGGGATCACATCTCTCAGGGAGAAGATGAGGCAGGAAAGCGGGTCTGGAGGCAGGAAACATGAGGCCGATTCACACTTCAGCTATAACAGGAAATATCCTCTCCACAGGGCCTAGGCCAAGTAAATGACTTTCTAACTTCACTTCATTCTCTCCATTTACACAAAGCTTACTCCCAGTAACTAATGGAATCCTGTAGGGGGTATTTAAACTCCCCAAAATTCTGTAATGGAGCCTTTGAGCCCTGTACTTTCACTTTCAATAAATCCCTTCATTCCTTAAAAAAAATAAAATAAAATAAATGAAATCAATGGACTTAGATAATTAAACCAAATTTCATGCTATGGGCCTTGAATTAAATTTTAAAAATAAAAAGCAGTGTATGCTAGCATTTAGGATCAAATTAGGTGACACTCAATAAAAGTTGCATAAAGATTTTTTATACATTCAATGAGAACCATATCAGTTAAAAGAATAGAGAACCTTGATCGATCAAATCAATGCTACATGAGTGTTTTTCAAAATGAAACAAGTAGCTGTTTTTAATTTTAATATTTAAGTGTTTTTTCACTTTAAGAATTCAAACACATACAGATTATGTACATACATATGCAGGTAGCTCAGGTTCAGTACACAGAAGAAATTAGTTCTGAGACTTCTGAATAAATCACCAAGAGTCGTAGAGCTGGATGAATAGGTGAGCTGGAGAAGCAGGGTAGAAAACTTTGGAAAGAGAACTTGCCAATTCGAAACTTTTCTAGAAGAGACATTTTCAAGGAATGAGGTAGAGACTGCTTCTCTAATTGGTAAGAAACGCTTCGGTAGGATAGGACTGAGACAAGCAATTCGTATTTGGTATTAAACTAATTGCTTGGCCTTTTCACTCATGTGACAAGTAGCCAAATTATTTTGTTTGTGGTCTAATGTTCTCTTTTCTCAGGGTTATGTATAGAGAAACTTGTCAGTTGTTACTCCGACTCCTAGACAAAGATAAATTTGAGTTTGTACCTTTGCAGCATATGGTGTTATTCTCAGTATTTTCCATAATTTGTCTCCCATCTTTTTTTCTGCTAAGTATCTAAAATTCAAATGTCTCAACTTTGCACTGAGCTGTCCTATCCCTATTCTTCAACCAGTCTGGTCTCTGGAATTGGCATTACCAGGTAATTTCATTCCTATATTTTCAACATGTACCTGCCAATATATATGCATATTTCCCCCACAGATTACTGACATGCTAACATTTCTCCCATTGTAAAACAACGTAAAAAGAAGTGAACCATACAGCAACCTAACAACCACTATTAGATACTTTATTTCTTTCATCCTTCATCGCCGAGCTTCTAAGATCATGAAAATGATATGAAGGCTAATATTTCCCAGGGGAATGGTACTTCTATAAAAATTTCATGAAAATATTATAAGATTAAATAATTTGAAGAATGTTTGGATCAGAAAAATTGAAACATAGTTTTTCATTGCAAGATTTATAAGAAATCAAGTATGACAATTTTCATTGTGACCTTACAAGATATTGTCCAATGACCACAAAGATTTTCATTTTTCATTCATCCACTTATTTATTCACAGAGGAGAAAATAATTTTCTTTTAGTATATTTAAAAGTCTTTTTGAAAACTTATCATGTACATTTACAGTCTCTACCTTCTGACTTTAAATGTTCATCTCAATCTAGCAAAATGCACATTTTGCCTCCAACTCATTTGAATCTTCTGTGACAATTGTCAACAATATTTTCCAAATGGTAGAAAAAAACAAAGTAAAATAGGGACTAATGATCTTTTCAGTTCTTCACTTACTACATCACAATATTTCAAATCAGTAATTCTTCCCTCCACAGTTATCTTTCCCTTTGACCTTCATTTTTTTCTCTGTTATGATTTTCCTTTCATGTTTGTAAAGTTCCTTCTCAGCGTTTTTGGCAAGCTGCCTTATGTTTGCCCAATTATGTTCACAAAAATGCTCATCTCTGGTAATCTTACTGTATATATTCACTGGATTATCAAATGTGTTCTTTAAAAAGAAATCTATCTACATTTTCATGACAGTAAAATTATTCTCCCTGCATTTCTTCAAGCTTCCGGTTCTCATAGATGGCTGATTGCATCTCTTTCTGGGTTTTCCTGGGAAATCCTCAAATTTAATATGTATAAAAATATCTATTTTCTTCTCCTGTATCAGAGCACATGTCACTACCATCTGTTCATTCAGCCATGTCAGAAACCTAAAAATTGTTATTTCCTTCTTTATTCATTCTTCCCATAAATCATGACTAAGTTTTAGTGGTTCTGTTTTCTTTATATCTTGCAATTCCATCACCTTATGTAAAACTTAAGGGATACTAAGTTAGTTTAATCTGTTACCTGTCACTTGATTATTGCTGTATATTCCTCATAGGTTTTTCTTTTCCTAGTCTTAGCACCTAAGAAGGCTTTCCGAATTTTCTAATAAAAACACAAATCTGAACATGTGTCTTTGCAACTAAAATCCTTAGATAATCTCCATTATATAGAGGATAGTTCAAAGTTCGTTTGCAAGTAAAACAATAGTATTTCAGTTCTTACATGATCTTCCAAAAACTTGTCACTTCCAATCATTAGTTTAATCCTATTTGCCCTCCTATTGAAATGTGGTTCATTTGTTATTGAAGAATAGATAACTAGAACAATTTTATCCATGATTGACTTCCTATCTACTTCTGTGTCCTGTAAACTTACCTGTGTAAGGGTTGTTATGATCGAATCATGTTAAAGTACAAGCAGGATTTTTATGAGTTAGGCTTCACGTTTATCTGAAAAAAAAAAAAATTTAAATCCCAAGTTCAACACCTGTGAAAAGAAGGGGAAAAAAATTGCCGCAATACAAGTATGATTCAAAATTAGAAAATCTTTCAAGAGTTCAAAAGACCCTCTGTGTATCTAGGAATCATGTTTTCTTAAAATTGCTTTAATATCTTAATTATTAATATAGTCCCATCAATTTTTGATTAACTTTTGCCTGTCTTCACCTTATTCTTAACTTTTGTGTATATTTAGTTTAACACATATCTTTGTAAATAACATGTCAATATTTTTATAATCCATTTTAAAGCTCTTTTAATTGAAATAATTACCAAATTTAAATTATTCTTATCCATGACTTTTTTCTTTCACCTTATTTTGTGTTTCATTTTACTCACTTCTTTTCTATTTTTATTTTCTATGCTTTGTTTTAGTTCGATTGAATATATTATCTCATTCGATTCTATTTTGGAAATTATACTATTTTTTTTTCTTTTTGTGATGATCACAATTATATTACCATCCCGACTTGGTGTCAAAAGTCTGGAGTTCATAACTTTACCAATGATACAAACATATGTTGACACCTCTCAACAAACAGCTAACATTATACCTATTAAAGATTTTACCTCTCAATGATGGCAGTGGCGGCCTGTCTGCAGAGGCTGCTGTGAAGATGTCGGCTGTAGTAGGGTAGGCGTGGTCAAGATGGCGCCACTGGAGGCTGAGAACAGACAGGGGCCCTGCCCGCTGCTGAGCTGGCAGGGTAGGAGTCCTGCACTGCTGTGTGCAGTCTGCAGCCGCCCAGCTATGGCTTCAAACCCGGGCATCCCTGTTCTCTCGGAGGTCCAGTAAGCCACCCTGCCCCCGCAGGTTTGGAAGTGCCTGCTCCCTGGCCTCTCCCTTGCTCCTGCTGCCTGCTCTGATTTGTGCCTGCGCCACAAAACAAAGTTGTGTTCAAGCCCGGGAACTGTTGCAACCTGGCTAGGTATGCAGGAACTCAGGGTCGTGATGACACACCAGCCCCCTGCCGCCTCATCCCCCTCTGGATTTTGGGCACTGACTAGCACACAAGGGAGACCACAGGGACCCTGGGCGGCTTTGCATTGGCCTACAGGTGCCCTTTGGCATGAACAGCGTGGGCGCCATGGATAGCATGTTGATAGCAGGAGGCAGACAGGTTCCTGGGCAGAAAGACAGGTTCCTGCCTTGAAGGTGGCAGAGACAGCTTTAAGGCAGAGACAGCCTTAAGCCTGGGGCGGGGCTGCCAGTTTTGGGTGGAGTCTGTAGCCTAGAAAGAGAACTTATTGTGCTTTATTTGGCCTGCCCATGGCTGCCCACAGACCAATCAGCATTCATTTCCTCCCATCCGAGCCCATAAAGACCCCAGGCTTAGCCAAACTCACACAAACTCATGCCCAGCTGTGAGAGGTAGCTACCCACGTCGGGTCTCCTTGACTCTTCTGGACCACCTGATGGTGGAAAGGAGCTATCCACCACAGGTCTCCTCTTCACTAAGAGCTGGACACATGCCTGTATGACCTGCCTACCGAAAGGAGCTACCCACTTTAGGTCTTCTCAGAGCTATTCTGTCTCTCAATGAAGCTCCTTTCCACCTTGCTAACCCTCCACTGGTCCGTGTACCTCATTCTTACTGGATGCGGGACAAGAACTTAGGACATGCTGAATGGTGGGACTGAAAGAGCTGTAACATAAACAGGGTGGAAACACATCCTCTGCTCACCACATTGTGGATGACAAGAAGGAGAGAAGAGAAGGAGAGAAGATCTGCAGCCCTTCTGGGAGTGCAGACCTAGGGGCTCCAGAGCCAGGCCTATGACACACTGTAATACCCTTTGAAGCTTTGCAGTTTCTGGTGTCCAAGCTCTTGGGCATCACCATGTTCCCCTTGTCCAGATGCTACTGCCCTTGGTGGAAGTCACTTGCGGTATGTCTGGTCTAGCCACAGCCTCACACGGAGCTGCCACCTGTGACAGAGCCTGGAACTTTCCATTACAGCCAGAGCACCTGGCTGTGCACAGTGACCAGGCTCTCTGTACATTTGCTCACACACCCCTCACCGCTCCACACCTAGCTTGCCCTTGTCAAACATGGTATTCAGGGCAGTAGCGTGAGCTGAATGCAGCCTGCCAGGCCGAGTAGGCAAAATGAGCCCAGCAGGCACAAGCAAAACCCAAGCAGAGATAATGCTGGCCACAAGTCTTCTGGCTGGCAAAGCAACACCGCAGGGATCCTGTGACACTAATATTATTTTTATAATTTTACGTAGCTACAATGTTATTCAACGTTCAATGAGATGTTTTAAATTTGGTATCTTTAGCTTTAACTCTTTTACTGTAAAATAAAATATACGCTTAGAAAAGTATACAAAACTTATCAGTTCAGCTCAATTAGAAGAATCATTGTATAAAACTGTGATAAAACAACAAAAAAGAAACACAGAGCACACTAGTAGCTCCCTTCTTGCCCCCTACAAATTATAAACTCCCATTTATGAAATCACATTGAGATTTGTACCAATTAGTTTATAATCAAATTATTTTTCTAAACTTACTATTATTATTATTTTGAGACAGAGTCTCACTCTGTTGCCTAGGCTGGAGTGCAGTGGCACAATCTGGGCCCACTGAAACCTCCGCCTACCAGGTTCAAGTGATTCTCCTGCCTCAGCCTCCCTAGTAGCTGGGACTACAGATATGCACCGCCATGCCCAGCTATTTTTTGTATTTTTAATACAGATGGGGTTTCACCATTTTGGCCAATCTGGTCTCAAACTACTGGCCTCAAGTGATCCACCCATCTCAGCTTTCTATAGTGCTGAGATTGCAAGCATGACCCACGATATCTGGGACTTTTGATAGACATATACTTTAATTTCACCTGGATTTACATTTTTATAATTTTTTATTGCTCTTTGGTGATTTGTTTATTGTCAGATTCATTCTACTATATTACTTTTTATTTTCATCCTTTCATATATTGTATTAAGTTCACCATAATTTATTTATCCATCCTGTTGTTCTTGCATATTTAGATCATTTCCAATTTTAAGCAATTATGAGCAATACAGCCATGAATATTTCTTGTCTTTTCATGTACATATATAAACATTTCAGTTGGCTAAATAAGAGAGGGAATAATGGGCTATATTAATTTATATATGTAAATTTTTATAATTTATACATTTCTTATTTTAATATATTTTATATTTATATATAATTCATTTGAATTTACAATGTCTTCATATTTAGTGTTCTATTTATATTTTATGTATTTTATAATTGTTTATATTTTATATTAATTTAGTTTATGTATATTATCTGTGTGTATAAATGTATCCTATATTTAAATGCTATATATTAAAATTATAAATATAGGATGTGTGTATTTGGTAGATACTGCCTATATCAAACTACTCATAAGTTATATATTTCCTCAACTTTCATGGATGATGGCAAACTTTTTCAAAGAGAATCTGTTTCCACAGCAAGAGTATATGAGTGTTGTTGTTTCTCATCATCACCAGCTTCTAGTATTGGCTTTCCAATTATACAAGGATTTCATAATTATTGCCTTACTACTGATTCCTAGTTTTGTTGGATGTATCTAAAGAAAATATTATCTGTGATGTCAATAATTTGAACTTAAAAGAGCATTATCAAATGCTCCAGTATATTGTCAACTGTGCAAATATTCCATATGTTCATTAAAAGTATCTATTGGGTAAATTGTTTTATATATAATCACATGATTAATTGTATTGACTATATAAAAATTGTATTTATTTAATATTTTTATACTAACCATATTTTACATAACAAGATGTATAAAATCTTGCTTGATGGCTTATTGATTTGTCTATTTCCCTTTTTAGTTTATTAAATTTCCACTTCATATATTTTGATGCTACAAAGGTGCACAAAAGTTTAAGATGTTTATATCTTATTGGTGAGCAGAATTTTAAATTTTCTGAATCTTTCTTACATTTCTCAAAGCCTTATTACTTTTTTGAATTTTTAAGATTTAGTTTAGTGGCTGAGAGTTACTCACAATCAAATATCAACTTAATCTAACTCTGGAACTGAGATAAAATGAAGTTGGGTCATTCTCTCTGCAAATATTACACTACTGCCTCCTAGAATGCATCACTTCGATGTAGATGGATTTAAAAGGGCAAATGCCTTGTTATGTCTTGCTGCCCAACTTTTGATTTTTAAAACTGAAAATGATTGCTTAGTTCTTCAGTATCTTAACCACATTTTTATTTGAAGTGAGGGCAACAAGGATGAGAAAGGGAGCCAAATGTCCCTAAATGGAAAGGGGCAACTTATTTGATCCATATTATATTAACTTGCCTTAATAGGCAACTATTTTTACCTGTCCATATTTTCTTCCTTTTCTGAATTTGAATTGGAGCTTGATAGTTATTTACTGCCATCTTAGATTACTATATTCTTTCTAGTTGGCCCACATGCGGACATTAGTGGTGAATCGTTATCAGAAGTAGGATTTGTATAGATTTTTCAACACATTTGCAACTTTGTTCACTATATATTCCTGAATTTCAGACTTTGAACTAGAAAACACTTTCCATTACTCTGAAGTATGTCTTTTAGTGTTTTCTTTAATAAGGATCTGTTGGTAGAAAAATTTGTTTTTATTGGTATAAAAATGTTTTTTACTCTAATTTTAGAAAATAGTGTGTTATTTTATGTATTATTTATTGTATTTTATTTTATTGAAGACAATACACTCTCGTATAGCTTCCACTTTTGTACTGAAAATTAATCTTAATATTATTTATTTGACTCTACTATTTATCTTCTCTCTGTGTACTTCAAGGTCTTCCCAATTCATTAAGCAGTGGATTTTTATTTTTACTCTACTTGGGATTCTCTGGGATTCCTGATTAAGAGGAGCTTTCCTTAGTACTAGAAAATTCTCACTTATCATCTCTGCAAATACTACCAGTACTGCCATCCTTTATTTCCTTTCTGCAATTCTATTTGAACCCATGTGAGACTTCACTTTATCCACAATTTTGATAATTTTTTTTTATATTTTTATGGTTATGTGTTTATATTGTGCTTCACATAGATTTTTTAAAGCTATGTCTTCCAGTTAACTAACCATTTACTTAGCTTTTAAAATCAACCTTTAAGTCTATCCATTGAAGGTTTTATTTTTGGTAATATTATTAATTTCATTTTATTTTTATTTCTAAAAGGTTTATTGGTGTTCTCCACATCTCTTTTGTAACATGGGTAAACATGCCCTTTGCTCATGTTTAAAATAATGTTTTATATCCTTAAGCAAAATAATGTTTTATGACCCAAAGAGTATGAATTCAGTCCAACAATGCATGAAATGACTAGATTATAGTTACACATTCTCACGGATGACTTCTCTCCATTCAGTGTCAAAGTTGTAGAGGCAATTTTCTTTTGGTAAACAGGCTTGTTCCAAGTTCATCCTTTCTCTCACTGTATACTCAACAGGTTCCTGATTTACAGGCAAGGTAGTGAGTTTCCTTTTAGATTATTTGCCTCAAATATTTTTTCAACATTTAAATTTACATTTCTCATAGTCTTACTTGCATTTTCATACATATTTCAAATGTAATAAAATCTACAAAGCATGATTTGATATATTAACAGTATTGATTACTTCCACGTTTGTACCCACACTAAGCACAATGCATTCTAAAACACTGAACCTACGGTATTTTTAAAACTTGTTTTTTTATATATCTCATTTCCCCAACAGTTCATAAACTTCCTTAATTAAGACTGTGCTTAACTTACTGATTTATATTCATGACACCTACCACTGATTTTAGCTCATAAAATACACTCTGTAAATGGTTAGATAGCTATAGTTTTCAAGATTAGGTGCAGAAATGACTTCCATTTAAGATTTACAGAGATTCTTTCCATTAGGGTTCTTATAAAAACCACTGGTTCTTCTTTAGTGTACATGAATAATATTTTCTTAATTTTAAAATGGCTTCTATTGTTTGACCAGAGACTTGGTCTACATTCCATAGCAAGAAAATAACTGTCAATTGACAATTAATTTCTGGAGTGCTTATTATATATCATACTGTATATTGGATGCAGATATTACAGAAATAACTTTTATGAATCAAGTCTCAAGGATGTACAATGAAACCAAGATTATTATTCTCTCTTTTCTTTCCTCTATCAGTTTTTTTCCTGAGTCTTAGATAAATTCTAGGGCAAGTTTTATGTTTTATGCAGTCATGCTTAGATGACAAAAATTCCTCTTGTCACTTCTGCTTATAAATATAATCCCATTTCAGAAAGAGTCAAATATACAAATTTTGTTTGAATGTAATGTTTTCCTCTGTTCATCTTTTGTCAGCAGTGGGAAATGAGGGTCATGACTGATTTCTTCCTCACTTTTTTTCAGCTAGCTTTTTTACAAATTATACTTTAAGTTCTAAGATACATGTGCAGAATGTACAGGTTTGTTACACAGGTATACACGTACCATAGTGGTTTGCTGCACCCATCAAGCCATCATCTACATTATGTATTTCTCCTAACGCTATCACTCCTCTAACCCCCTACCTCCCAACACACCCCAGTGTGTGATGTTCCACTCCCTGTGTCTATGTGTTCTCAGTGTTCAACTCCCACTTATGAGTGATAACATGCAGAGTTTGGTTTTCTGTTCCTGTGTTAGTTTGCTGAGAATAATGGTTTCCAGCTTCATCCATGTCCCTGCAAAGGACATGAGCTCATCTTTTTTATGGCTGCATAATATTCCATGGTGTATATGTGCCACTTTTTTTAATCCAGTTTATCATTGATGGGCATTTGGGTTGATTCCAAGTCTTTACTATTGTGAATAGCACTGCAACAAACATCTGTGTGCATGTTTCTTTATAGTAGAATGATTTATAATCCTTTGAGTATATATCCAGTAATGGGATTGATGGGTCAAATGGTATTTCTGGCTCTAGATCCTCGAAGAATTGCCACACTGTCTTCACCAATGCTTGAACTTAGTAACATCTGCCCAGTAAAGACAGAGTTGGTTATCCAGGACAAATCTTATTAGATGAGTAATATTTTAAACTTTGATTTCCTTTTGCTATGGCAGATATTGAAGAATACCTTTTCTCTTTCACAGCATTTCATGGGCTCGTTGGAGATATGCTCAAATTGCTCGTCATCACTTACCTACTGCACTCTATGGTAAGTAAATAACTCTGCTGTACTCCTGGCCACTTGTTTTTCCCCATGGCTCTCTTATCTGGGCAGCCCAATTATACCCAGTGGTCTCTGTGGGGACCCAGAGTCTAGGAAGTCTTCCAAGTCAATAAGACAGTTATGGGAAAGTTCCTTTTTTTTCTCACATGGCCACATCTGATTTTTGGGAAACACACATTTGAACCACAATCTGCAGAAATTTTATTCATTTTAACACAATCCTTTATATGTTGCCACATGAAATATCAGTCAAATTCTTACCTTTGTATTTCTTATGCATGTAACAGTTTCTAGTTTTTCTTATAATGGAAGAAGACTTATATCAAATTCTTCAGATGGCCTCCTTATAGTCTCCAATGCCAGGCTTAAAGTGAAAAAAAAAGTAACCTTCTTGTTTTCCTTATTGAAATATGGATTGTTCTTTAAGGCAATATTCTATGCAAAATATAAAAAATCCAAATTTCTAAATCTTTGTTGAAACATCAAATTTACTTACATAACCAGAAGATGGGTGATGATCAGAAAACTCATTTTTATCCACTTCCTATGTGAATTAAATACTGGTTGCTTAAAATAGTCTTTAAAATATAAAAATATCCAACATCTCTTCTTATCTTAGGGTCTCAGCTGAAACAGAGAAAGAATCCCATGTTAGCATCATTTTATGCAAAGATGAATAGGAAGCTGCTGTATAGGAGTTCACATTGTAAGAGAAAATAATAGGTATACAATGTTTACTGAAAACCTGATATGTGTTTTAAAGACACATAATATGTATATGCTGAGATTCCCAGAGAGTAGGAGAATAACTGTGTCAAAAACTGTGTCTGGTAATATAAGGTAAATTTTAAAAGGCAGGTACTATTTGAGGGGTACTTGAAAGAGAGCACTTAAAAGTTTGGCAGGAATAGAATAGCTAAAGAGTATCTAATCATAAGGAGCTGTATATTCAGAAGCAAATAGTAATGGGAGAATACTTTTGGGGGAAGGAACAGAAAAGGAACAAGCTTTGGTAGTGGCAAGAGGTGGGGAATACAAATTATGCTGCTTAAGTATTGGGGGCAAGATGTGAAAGGCTTTATCCCATATTTTTAGAAAATGGAAAATTATTAAGGATTTTTAATTCTGGAGATTAACGTGATGAGATTTGGTTGAAAATAAAATACAGTGTTTCACAAGTTGTTTGGTATAAAGAAATGCTTCAAGACCGAGAAGTAGAAGATCCTGTAGAAACTTCTCAAAAATCAGGTTCAGTAGTTAAATATGTGTGAGATATCTATATTCAACTTACCACACTCATTAGCCTAGTGAATATTCTACAATTTTTGAGATAAAAGAATCTATTAATACTGAATTAATTCAACATCAATCAAATGTGTTAGCACATATAATTTTAAGAACTATTAATATCTTATGGAGGTATCAAATAGTAAGAAAATACCTTCCAGATAACCTGGTGTTGGTGACATTTATGAGAGTCGTCAACATTTGTGACAGAGGCTATTTAGAAAGTGATTGCAACTGTTTCCATGAAAGATTTTGAGAGTCTTTACTACAACAGTGACAGTTGGGATAATGCAGAATACCAACGTAGAGGATTTATTCTACAAGAGACATTGAGAGATTGTGCAAAAAGGAATAAAGTTTCACTCTGAGAGCTCCACCTTTCAATTGCTTGTGGATGTAAAACTATTCACAGAAAATAAGCAGGCACACAGAAATTATGTTTAGCTTTCCTTAAACCATCCATTTGGTTATCTTCTCAGAAGTATTATGCATTAGATCAAATAGTGTTTTATTGCCTTCCTGAATGTGGACACCACTTGCCAATCCATTTGCTAGATGTTTGATAATTCAACACCCACAGGATTTATCACTCTACCCCACACTCACAGCAGACTCCTTTCTCAATGATGGAAAAATATATCTGAATAAAAATAATCAAAATTTATTTAGCAAAGAAGGAAGTGTCCACTTTTATGAAGTAAGTATCCTGCTTAAATAAACAGTGATACACTATTAAATGCCTTAACTATAATGTATATTTTCTTTCTGATAATGTCTGCAACTTGGAAGGAGGATTTATGCTTTAAAAAAACAGCTATGTTTTTGGTTTGAAAAAATTTTCCATTTCTTGTTGAAAATCTATATCGTGACTTTCATTTCCAACCATAATGCTGACTATACATCTTGGGAGAAAAACACACACACACACACACACTGACACTGAATACATAGAAATGCTGTTTCTAAATGCATAGCTGATGTTGCAAGATATTGAGGAAAATCCCCAGAAATATAAAATGGAAAAGAATCTGAAAACCACAGCTAAAGTGAGACCTAAGACTGTGGGTATCTTGGGTATCTTGAGGGCATTTACTAAGTTTAGTAGCTGAAATCTTGGGTTTTAATTTTGGTATAAGTGAAAGGAAGCAAGGCTTTGGTTGTGTCTAAGGTGGTTACTTAGAAATAAGAGTTTTACCTAAAAGAAGAAAAGTGGAAAGGTTCAACTTTAGGAAAGTGCAATTTTAAAATGTCTTCCCATAAGCAACATGAGGCAATAATACATATCTGTATCAGCTCACATCCAAGGCAGAATTTTAAAAATAGAAAAAGAAAAATTTTCATAGCCATTTATAACGATATGCCTGGCCTCATAAAGATACTGGTTTGGGTTTACAATTTTTGAGTAGTTATTAAGTCAGTGACCAATTTAAATTAGGTTAATATTTTATAGCATTCTGAAGTGCCTGGCAGAGAGAAATTCTCTCTGGAAAGAGACCTATCTATGACCTCACCGAGTATCAAAATATTAGAGACAAAAATTAATACAATTGAAAGAAAAATAGATGATTACATAACCATAGTGGAAAATTATGAAACATCAGGTCTCATTAATTATCAGAACAAATGCATCCAAATTAATATGCATATTGGACATTTTATAAATCAGCAAAATTTGTCCAAATATGTATGTGTATATAAAACAGTGCATCTTTAAATTAGAAAGTGAACATTGTTATATGATTATTTGTCTAAATAAACACAATAATAATAATTTTAAAATACTGTAAAAAGCAGGATAATAAGAATACGACATCAAAATCCATGGAAAAGAGTTGAAAAAGCATTTAACAAGATGGTATCTTACGTTCTAATCACCAAAATATGAAATGAAAAACAATAAAGAGGCTCCAAACTGCCAAAATCTGTTCCATTGGATGTATCAATAAGATAGAAAAAATTGACATAGTTGATGAGACAGAGAGAAAGGGAGTAATTAATGAACTATATTAGAAAAAGAGCAAAGAATAACCACCGATTAAATTATTAACAATATACTAAAATAGTTTAGGCAAATAATTGTAAAATACTAGAGAAATTCACAATTTCTAGAATAAATAGAGCATCAAATAAGCAATAAGTCAATTGAAAAGTTGAGAAGATCCGACCATTAAGTACATTTTATCAGTATTTTAAAATATATACCTCTATATCTCACTCCTCAAAAATATTTCAGATACAGTTAATTTAAAAATAAGATTACAAAGTGGCAATTAGTCATCTAATATATATGATTTACAGAGTAATAACTAATAATTATATATATATATATATATATATATAGAGAGAGAGAGAGAGAGAGAGAGAGAGAGAGAGTCTCAAATCTTTTCATATTCTGTGAGGTCACAGATCTCTTTGCAGAGACGATTGTTCCTCTGCCAGGAACTTCAGAATGCTCTAAACTATTTACCTAATTTAAATTTGTCTTTGACTTAATAACTAATCAAAAAGCATATACATGTACACCCTTACAGATATTAGAAAAATCAATTAACTTTTTGAGGCTAGTATTAACTTCATACAGTACAAGATATTAAAAGAACAGAAAATCTCCAACATACTCTATATAAATGTTTATAGATGTAATTCCTAAATAAGATAATCACAAATAAAATAGACATCTAGAAACTGTATACGAATACTCCATAGAACATTTCTATTTAAACAAAATAATGCAGTGATAGCTTAACATTAGAAAATATATTTTAACACATTAAATCAAAAGAGAAAATGCATATAAGTATTTTAGCTATTATAGTTAAAAAAATAAAATATAGCATCCATTCATGATAACATCTCTTAAAAACCATGAGTAGAACATAACTTATTTTCCCTGAAAATAAAAGTATCATAAATTTATAATTAGTATCATATTTAATAATAATATATGTTAGAGACATCCTTTTAAAGTCAGGAAAAATCATACTTGCTTATGCCATGTGTATTTAACATTATAAAAAAGGCATTATACTTAGCATGTTAAGACAAAAAAGGAGTAAGCAATGGTAAGAATGTTACAAAAACGTAAAACTGACTCCAAGTATTACAAATTATATACTATTGAAAATAATATAAATTGCCTACATAGAAAACTCAAATAAACTGAAGAAAATTATTGAAATTATTTTAAAAATTAAAGAATTAAAGATAGTTTGCTTTGTAAAAAGTTACTATACAGCAACCAATTACATATTTGTATACCAAGAAGAAGTAGCTAGAAAACATAATTGAAAAAAAATGTAATACCAATAAAATTATGCACATAGTTTTTAACGGGTCACATTTCCTTTATAAGAAAAATGACTGCCATTGTAGGAATTCTTTGTTGTTGGCATTTCATCTTGGCTACCCATAATTTTTCCTTGGGCTCCCAATTCCTGGTTGCTCACATTCTTTGTATTACAGAAACAATCTGAGTAGAGTCATGGACTTTAATTACTTCAATAGATTTTAACTAAGTTTAATTAGATTTTAATCGGTTTAATTAGACTTTAATTTGTTAACAGTATGTAGCATTTCCATCCAATGGGATGAAAAGTTGAACAATCTTCTCCTCAGAAAGCAACTATAAAGGTGAACGAAAGTGTCAAAACAATTATTTTAGCATTCTAGAAATTAACCAAAGAGATGCATGCAAATGAAAAGAGAGTGTTATTCATGAAAATTGCTGAAGCATGGGCAGATATAGGGCAATTTTGTAGTTTTCTTGATGAAGTCTATTCCTGTGCCTCACCTATAGCTCTGCTGCTGGACAGTTCAACCCGGATGAGACGGGCTATGAAACCGAGAGTCTTACTGCTGGTACCAGGGAAACTCACTTGATTTAGAATCTAGTCAGTTCCGGAGGTGTTCTCATGAACAAGTAAATAAGGAGGATCTGCAGTTCTGCTAGTCTGAACTAGATTCTGTTTGGTGCAGGTAGCAGACTGGCAGACTAACAGAGGATTTTGTAGGAAAGACCAAGAAGTTAGGGATATGAGGAAGGCTTGTTAAATTCTTCACATATCTCAGGTTGACAGGAGTTGCTGACATGCAAACAACATTGTGTAGTTAGCCTATGCCACCACACATTCCTGGTTGATGAAGCCAATAACAAACACGTACACACACAGACACAGACAAACACACACACACACACACACACACACACACACACACACACACAAAAGGTAAGAGAGAGAGAGAGATTGAAACTGATTGACAGAATCTAAAATTATGGGGAAGAGTTGAGTTGAAAATGGCCTGGAATCTGAATGTTCTTTTCTGCACTCACATAGATCCATCTTTAGAGAGTGGAATCCTTATTGGCTTGAGTTGTTTGAGTGCATACTCTGGCCAACTTTTCGCTTAACACAGAATATGCAGACACAGGGGCAACCTCTAGGAAGCCAGGCATACAAATAAGCAGAAGAAAACAAACTGAGCAAGATATACACACAGAGATACATCATAGTCAAGCTAGTGAAATTCAAAGAAAAAAAGCAAGTCTTAAAAACAGTAAGAAAAATAGTAACTCATCACATACAAGAAAGCAAAGACATAATTAGTGATTGACTTCTTATTAGCAAACATGGAGGGTCAAAAGCAACAGAAAGACATTTTAAGTGGTAGAATAAAAGTACCTGTCAGCTAGGAATTATATATCGATAAAATTCATCATTAAAATATGAGGGTAAAATAATATTTTATTCAGATGAAAAACTGTGATAATTTTTTACCAGCAATTCGGTGTTAAAATAAATAGTAAAGGATATCTTTCAGTCTAAAAGACAGTGACAGTAGGAAATGACTTTAATCTATATGTTGAAATGAAGAACATCAGATACAGTAAATGTAGCAAAAGTACAATTTGGGAGGCCAAGGCAGGTGGGTTACCTGAGGTCAAGAGTTTGAGACCAGCCTGGTCAACATTGAAGCCCCATCTCTACTAAAAACAGAAAAATTAGCCAGGTGTGGTAGTGGGCACCTGTATTCCCAGCTACTCAGGAGGCTGAAGCAGGAGAATTGGTTGAATCTGGGAGGCAGAAGTTGCCAGTGAGCCAAGATTGTGTCACTGCACTCCAGCCTGGGTGACAGAGAGAGACTGTCTCAAAAAAAAAAAAAAAAAAAAAAAAAAAAAAAAAAAATATATATATATATATATACACACACACACACACACACACACACACACACACATACACATTTATATATTATATATATGAATCTATACATGTATTTTTGGTTCCTTTAACTTCTTATAAGAATCTACAGAGCAATAAACATAATACTCTTTTATGAAATTGTATAGATATAGTGTGAATGACAATAACGAAAAAAAAAAAGAGGAAGTAAAAGAACATATATTGGAGCAACATTTCTATATTTTTACCAAAATTAGGTCAGTATTATTCTGAAGTGGAGTATAATACGTTAAGACATTTTGTAAACTCTTTAGCAACAACTAAGTAAATAGCTAGAAAAGGGATTAAAAATGACAGAAGAAATTAAATGGTAGAGAAAAAATATATTTGACACAAAATAAGACATTAAAAGAGAAAGAGAGGAACAAAAACGTCATAAATAAAATAGAAAGCAAAGAGCAAAATGATGGCCTAAAATTTTACCAAATCAATAATGATATATTTTGAGCGCATGAACTTAGCATTTAAACGTAAAAGCTAAAACGCTAAAACTACTAGAAGAAGACAAAGATAAAACTTTCATGACATTGAGGTGGGTAGAAATTCCTTAGATAGGCCAGGCGTGGTGGCTCATGCCTGTAATCCCAGCACTTTGGGAGGCTGAGGGAATGGATAACTTGAGATCAGGAGTTCAAGACCAGCCTGGCCAACATGGCAACACCCCATATCTTCTTAAAAAATAAAATAAAATAAAAAAAATTAGCCAGGCATGGTGGCACATGTCTGTAATCCCAGCTACTCAGGTGGCTAAGGGACATGAATTATTTGAAACAAGGAAGTGAAAGTTTGCAGTGAGCTGAGATGGTACCACTATACACCAGCCTGGGCTACAGAGTGAGACTCTGTCTTAAAAAAAAAAAGAAAAAAGAAAAAAGTTTGAAAGAAAAAATATTCTTAGATATACCACCAAAAGCATAAACCTATAAACCTTAAAAGAAAAGACACCATTGTACTTCAAGAGACACCTTTAAGTAAATTAAAACACAAAATACAAAGTAGGAGAATGTATTGTATTTGTAAGTGATTTGTGGTGAACTGACCCTACATGGCACCCAGTATCTTCCTCCAGGTGCCCATGTCTTTCGTCAGTCCCTTCCCATTCAATGTAGGTAGGGCTTTGACTTGCTTGTAACTCATAGAATATGGCAAAATGATGAATTATCCCTCTAATTATTAGCTATGTTATATAAGACTTTGTTTCAGCAGAATGCAGCAAGAGATTCTCCTTGCTAGCTTGATAAACTAAGCAGCCATGATGAGGAAGCCCATGTGTCAAGCAACTATTGGCAGCCTTTAGGAACCATGGGTAACCTATAGGAACAGTGGATACCATTTAGGACCTTAGGAAAGCCTCCAGACAATGGCCAGTGAAAAGCTGGAACTCTCAGTCATATATATATATATATGTGGAAGAAGAATTATTCTAGTAACCTGAATAAGCTTGGAAGTAGATCTTTCCCTGATTGACCCTACAGAGGAAAATGCTGCCCTGTCCAAATGTTGATGACAGCCTAGTGAGATTGAGTGTGGACGACCCCGTTAAGCCATGCCCAGACTTTTGGTTCATAGAAATTGTGAGATAATAAATGAATATGTTGTTTAAAGCCACTAAATTTGTAGTAATTGGTTATGCAGTAATATAAATCAAATACAGTATATGTTTTACAAAATACATAAAATGGATGCAAATGATATAAATAAACTTTAAACTCAATATTAAGAAGTCAAATGTTTCGATTAAAATGATAAAATGATTTAATAAGCATGTATTTAAAAATATAAATGGTTAATAAACACACAAAGGGTGCTCAGCATCATTACTCTTTTGGGAAACCCAAATTAAAAGCATAATGAGATAACACTAACCACCCACTAGGAGGGCTATAATCAGAAAGATAGATAATGCCAAGTGTTGGCCAGAATGTGGAGAAATGAAAACTTGCACATAATGCTGGTGGGAATGTAAGTTGATATAACCACGTTGGAAAAAGATTTTCCTCAATTTTTTTAATAGTCAAGCCAAAACTCATCATATAAGCCAGCAATTTCACTCTTATACATATTACCTAAGGAAAAAACAGTATGTATGTCCACATAAAGATTGTATATGAATGTTCATAACCACATTGTTTGTAATAGCTGGAAGTAATTCAACATCAGCTAGAAAGTAGATAAGCACAATGTGGTATATCTATACGATAGAATACTATTCAGCAATACAAATAAGAAAATACTGATTCATGTTATATCTTGGACATATATCAAAAACATCATGCTATGTGAAAGAAACCAGGGAAAAAGTCTCCATATTATAAAATTATATTTACATAAAATTAGCAAGCAAATTTATAGAGGCAGAAAGAAATCAGTGGTTGCGTGGGTCTGACTGGAGTCAGAGGCAGAAATAGACTGCAGATTGAGCGACTGGTAGAAAATTTTAAGGATGATGGAAATGTTCTAAACGTTTCAATGTTCTGGATAATGCTGATGGTTGCACAATTTTAAAAACTGACTGAAAATCATTAACTTGCATACTCACCTGGGGGGAATTTTTGTACATAAATTATATCTAAATACAGCTGATAAAATAAAACAGAAGGGGAATATGAGGTAAACACATGTTGTTGTTCTGCCTGTTAACAATGGTCCTTTCCGATAGCTAGCTTCCCCTTCCTCTACCGATTAATTTGGAGCTAGAAACATACAACTCAAGCTAGTCCAAATAAAATATAGTTCTCTGGAATTTGAAACTTGAAATAAAAGACACAAAAATTGAGCTATATTTGAACTCAAACATAGTTCTCCTATTCCATCTCTTTCTGCTACAGAGATCCTGAGAGGCATTTGGTTTCTGCCTTCTCTAGTGATTCATGTTGTCATGTCTGTGAGTGGGTTTTCTCCCAACAAATTCATTTTTCCCTATGTTGGAGTAGTTTTCTATTATTTACAGTCAAACCAAACACAACTAGTGTAGAATTAAATTTAAAATCTACAAACGCTATATTTTAACAAGAGAACATATAAATTGCAAGTCACTTATTTCGTCTTTATAACAGCGTTTGTACCTTTAGTCACTCATCTTCAACATCTGTAAACAAGAAGGAAATTGACAAACGGGGATTTGCAAAGTCTTAAAGCTATAAAAAATGGGTATTCTTTGAGAGATTAGTAATAGACCCTTTAGAGGATTAAGGAAGTAATAATTATTATTCAAATACCTACTAAAATGACTGACAGAGAATTTTTATATATCTTATTTAATCATAAACAAGATAAGTTATGTTTTTATATTTTATAATTTGAGGAAACAGACAAAATAAGAATATGTATTTATACCGTAATAGAAAACATTTATGGATCAACTGCTAGGTATCAAGATTTGCTCTGAGAGCTGTATATAATTTATTCTTCACAAGAACCCTATGAAGTAAGAACAGTTATTATTACCACCCACTTTGAGAAGAAAACAAGAGGCTTGCAGATGTGAATCAGTTTGCCAGTGAAATCCAGTAAGTGGCAAAACTGTATTGGAATGAAATCAGTCTGGTTGGAGTCCTTAATTGTGTAACCCCTAAACTATAAATCCTCTTCCATTGCCTCATGTATGATAGCTGTAAACTGGCAGAGCTACAGTTGGAATATATTTATTTGCTTCTAAAGTCTATGATATTTACTTATCAACATACTCTTCAACATTTAAAGCAACATATCTGGTGGTGGGCAGGAAGTAGAAAGAAGAGGTGCGGTGGGAAAGCTAGATATAAGAATTATTTTTTTTCTTGTGCATTTTAGGTGGGACTGAGGAAACTGAATGAAATTGGAGGGTGGTACAGAGTGTGACTTCCTGATACTAGAGATGCAATTTGAAAACTGTTAGGTTGCAGAGAGAAAAGGATTTTCTCCCACACCATGTTCTAAGTTTCTCTGAAACAATCCTTTTGTTTTAGCCCTCCAGGGTCATGATGGTAATACACAAGGGTAAAGGTTAGTGTTTAGATGCTTTGGCTCTGCATCCAACTGGATATCCCTTCTCTGCTCCAAATTTTCTCTGCAATTAAAGTTTTTCCCCTCTGCTAGGGTCGTCTCACAATTCAAGCTGTGATCCTCAACATTTCTCTGCTCCATTTCACTAGTCTTTAGAACGTTATAACATAGTGATGCATAATTTATTTTCAAGAAAGTATTATCTCTAATGACCCCACATAAAGTAATTTTGTAATGTAAGAATGGCCTTTTTTCCATTACACAAAAGCAATTTTCTCTGACATAGTAACCTTCACTGAACATTTTTCTAATTTTATCCAGGCAGGATCGCACAAGTGAAATGTGAAGGATAAATGATGTCCTTATTTTTTTAGGGAGTTTTTTATGCCATTGAAACTTATAATAAATAAATAAATAAAGTGATTTATTTAAAGGATTAAAGAAAATACCTTGTAGAATAGAAACAAATTGCAAAATACTTTGCAATGTTTTTAGAAAGTGTTAACATCATTGAAAAGAATTGAGCTAACTTAGCAACCTTTTAAAAATTTTTTAAAGTTAAAACTATTTTTCTACAAATTTTTATTTCAAAAGAAACAAAGTCTCAAGTCCTTGGCCTTCCCCTTTCCTCACTAGGTGGTTCCTGAGATATTTCAGTGTAACTCAAGGACTCCATGGAACACAGTTTTAAAATCAGAGAAATAACTTACTATAAACCTTAGAAAAATTACCTCCAGTGTTAAAAGTAAGAGTTACCGGGAAACAAGGCAACACTGGGAGAATTTGGTCATAAAAATAGATTTTTGTGAGACTGAGAAAACAGGGAGAAGCATGTGCTCTGCTATGATGCTCACTGACCTGTAGCCAGTCAATGATGAACTAACATCTACAATAATTAGAACAATAACAATAACAACAAAAATATTATCCTTCTAACCTCTTCCCTATCCCTCCCTCACTTTATCCACCTCAAAATTTTTCTCACTGTCCTTTTTTAATTAAGTTACAGCCCTATGGACAGCCAGGCGCTGTCACTATCATAGCCATAAGGAATCCTTATTGAGAGAAAGTTGACCTAGTTTTGATGACCATAGCATTATAATCAAAATCAGAAAAGGTTCTCTCTTTCTGTAAAAAGCCAGATAGCTCTTTATTCTCTCTCTCTCTCTCTCTTTCTCTAACTCTCTCTCTTCCTAAGCCCAGTGTTATATATCTGCATCATATTTAGAAGATATATTGTCTGTCTAAGTGCAGCAGTCTCTTTGGGTGTAATTATTTAATTACCTTTATTGAAAAAGTCATCTCAAGTATAAAATTGATCTCCATTGTGCTATTCCATGATACCTCTAATATAACACAACTTAATTGCCCTCTGGCAGAAGTATATTAGAGTATTAATATTTAAAACGATGGTCCTAATCTCATAGATGTAGACTGCTGTAAAGAAATTTCACTCACCGTTTTCTTAGTTTCTTAGCACAACCCTCTCTTCAATCTCAATTTTGTACAAATATGTGCCAGAGACAGGAAATACTTAGTATTAATGTAAAGCAAAATATTAATATTAACTATAATAATTTTTACTTTTTGTGAAATAAGGTCAAAGGCAGAGTTAAGACCACTTCAAAGAAACAATGTCAATCACAGAATGTTAGATTGTTGTAATTTAAATCAACAAAGTTATATGTCAATAAGTAAAACGTTTGTTCCATTATGTTTCTTTCACAAATCTTTTGTCTTATGATGTTTCCTCTTACCTCTTACATAAAATAAATAATATATTTTTATGTAAAAGATATTTATTTTTATAAAGTACTTCACAAAAAATAAATGTACTGTAGTAGTCCAAGATGATGTACATAAGGAATTAGAGTTTTCAATTTTTACTAAAAAATATGCAGTGTAATCACAGAAGAAAAAATATCCTTATCTTCCAAAAGTAGGAAAGACATAATGTGTTTTTGTAACCTGGTAACTCTGTATCTATTACTTTCAGAATTAAAGTGGTTCCTGAATTGGTTTATAAATTAAGTTGATGTTATCATTTAATGCTTCAGCGTTTTCTAGCTTATCTTATGTTGCTCACAAATGTTATTTCATCCTTCCTTTGGAAGATCTTGCATACAAATAAAAAGTATGCACATGCAGTACAGTGTACTTGAGTAAATACACTTATATTTTCCCTCTACCTACAGTTTATTTTTCTTGGAATAATCTAGAAAACAATAATTATTATTTTTAAAGGTGTCAATTTCAAAGAAATAAAGGTCTTCATGGAATAAAAGAAGAAAAAAGCAATGTGGAGTTTATAATGTCATTGGAATCTAAATATATATATATAAGATATATGAAAAATTATAAAATAATTTCCAATTTACCTGATGCTCATGGCAGGAAGTTATTGTAGGCTTGATTGGCAGATGAAGTAGAGAATGATCCTGTTTAATGATAAATTCTAAGGACAATCACTCCACTGATATTTAAATTCCCTTGAACACTAGTAGTGAATTTCTAGTCTCTGAACATGTTCAGTCATCAGGAAATTAATCTAATGAAGTCACCTATGTCATTTTCAGAATGTTTTGTAGATTATAAAATTCTTCTCTATATTGAGTTATAATTTACTTCCATTAACTTTGAATCCCTAAATCTGACTTATAAAGAACAATGGAATAGGTAACTTCTTATTTGCTGAAACTATCTATTCCATTTTCAAAAAGTTATGTTAATTATAAAGTTATTTTCTATTTTGAGTTGGAATTCACTTCCACTACAGAACAAATATACTTCCTCTCTTCCTAATGACAGTTTACATTTTTGAGGCTCTAGTTTTAACCCACTATATCATTGTTTTTCAAATTTTTAGAGAGGCTTCTGGGAAGTGTTCAAGAAACTTGAGAATAAGAAGAGAAAGAGAGAAAAGGGAGAGGGTGAGATAGTGGAAGGGAAAGAGAAAAGGGGAGAGAGGGCAGAAAAAAAGCCAATAGAGACGGGAATGAATGGAGGGAATAATATTTTCCACATCCCTAAACTCTGCTTCATCCAAAGCAGCTCTGCAGTCAGCTCTTTTCTAAATTAGGCTCCCATGTGAGATTCAATTTTATTTAAAAAATTAAAAATCAATAATTACATGAAAACCTTAACCATTTCCAAATTAAACACAAATTTAATTCTGTGATTTATTGTTAGTGATTTTTATCACAATATGAGAATGCAGCTACCTTAAAACATTGAAATTAATGTGAACATTAAACCTCCTATACCTCCAGTTTAGAATAGAATCTCATTATCAGTTGTTTGTTGGGTTCTTTAGATTTCCCTCAATTTTCTTCCAAATGGTGTTAGAGTTTCACAGAAGTCCCCCATTGGTTCATCAAGAAATAGCTCTCTTCCATATTTAAAGTACTAATAATTGTTTTCTGCAGCAATTCTGCCTACCCTATGGACAATATACCTTTTGCTCCTTGCAAAACATGGAGATTCTGTGGCCATTGACCACTGAGGACAATCTGCATCATTCTGCACAACTGTCAGAGTAACTGTTTTGTTGCTGCTGCTAAGTCTACTGATGTCTATGACAAAGCTGTCAGTGTTAAAACCCAAGATATTGTTGTCTCAGCTAAGGGCAATGATGTCCATGAACAGCACATTTAGCACCTCACTCTCCATGTCATCACTAATGGCATTACCATCTCACTCATCACTGTCTTTACACAGACACCACTAATGTGGCTGTTTCATAGCTAATACGCTCACTACTATGCTGCTACGCCTACTCTCAGCATTATGACACCATGATGTCATCAATACCTTTCAAAAAACGTTTTTAGGGTTCATGAAAATCTAAAACTCTATCAAATTGCATTACTTTGAACAAAACATCTCTTGCTTTTTGACCACTAAGGACATTTTAAACATTTTTTCTACAGTTTCAGTACACTTTTCAGCTTACACACATACCCATGAGATTTGATGAGCAGGAGAGGGACATAAAAGAGATACTGCACAGAAACCATTATCATGAGTGTAGTGGACATCGAGAGACCACAAGAATTCAGATTTAGCAATGGCAAAAGTCTCGGTAGCATTGGTATACTAGTAGCTATTATTCTTATGCCCAGCAGCAGCTGAAGTAGATTGTTCCTTAGGGTGACTGACAAGTGGTGTAATCTGGTCATTTTTCTTGATTATGTAGATGCTTTGCCTGATTCTCTGGCATTGCAGAAAATCTAATGGACCCCCTTTGTAATTCAATGCATTTATATTTTACTCAGAGTAGCTACAGCAGATTATGACGTGACAGATAGTCATCATGCTAGACATTTGAGTAGAAAGGACTTAAACTAAAAAGAAAAATACACAAAAAGCAAACTTTATATTTTGTAGAAAAATTTCAAGGTAGTTGACAGTGTATTGCTTTGAAAGGAAGAATATTATGTATTTAAAATATAACTGTATTAATATTATCAGTGATGATAACTGCAGTCTTTTAAGATAAACTTTGAATTTATAGGTCACAAATATAATGTAAACTTAGAATAGAAAAACTTAGAGTAAGTATACTGCTGCTTATTTTTTTTATTTACTAGCTTCTTTACATGAAAAAAAGATGAAAAGAATAGAGGATTATTGGGACCATCTAATAAAGTAATAGTTTTAGAATTGTTTTAAAATATTGTTTATCCTAATTGGATATCAGGAGGTATTATTCCTTAATATTCAGAATAAATTACAAAAAGTAATCAATAAAGCTAATAGAAAAACAACTGAGGTGAATTAAAACTACTTTTATTTATCATGTAGTGAATACTATATTAACTCCTTCATTGTCAGTTTTCTTAACAATGTCATGGGTGTTATATCTGTTTTAGCAAACTGCATATGACTTTAATGATAAAAACCAATAGTAGAGATCATATTTATTTGCTGTAAACTTTTGTCTGACCAGAATTAATTTGCACTAATTGTTTTTATCACCAGAAACAGAATGAATAATGCTGACATCACATACGTTCACCAAGAGCTCAGTTACTTGTCATGATGAATGTCAGACTGAATTTTTTTTTTTTTTTTTTTTTTTTTTTTGAGACAGAGTCTCGCTCTGTCATCCAGGCTGGAGTGCAGTGCAGACTGATGTTTAACACCCTTTGTTTTTATGTTGAAGTAGAGCACTAGTGAAGGTGTCCAATTAAAATATATCTGACCAGGAGAGAGGAGAGATTTCGAGCAAGACAGCAGAATAGAATGGTTCAGCAGTCATTCCCCATGTGGGAACACCAAATTGAACACCTATCCACAAACAAAATAAGCACCTTCATAAGAGTCAAAATCAAGTGAACAGTCACAGTACCTGGTTTTAACATTATATCAAGGGAAGAAGCACTGAAGAGGGTAGTAAATACAGTCTCGTGTTGCCTATACTACCCCTCCCCCATCTACCCTGGAAACATGGGGAGAGAGAATCAGAGAAAGAGAGTTTGCATACTTGGGGGAGTGAGAGTGAAGCAAATCTGGGACTTTGCACTGGAACTCAGAACTGCCCTGTCACAGCAGAAAACAATGCAGGGCAGAATTCTGCTAGTTCCTACAGAAGGAGCATTCAAACTAGCCCTGGACAGAGATGAATACACCACCCCAGTGGTAGAAACCAGAGTTCCAGCTATCCCCACCACTCACAGATCAAAGAGTCCTAGACCGGGCACAGTGACTCAACACCTGTAATCCCAGCACTTTGGGAGGCCGACTCGGGCAAATCACAAGGTCAGGAGTTCAAGATCAGCCTAGCCAACATGGTGAAACCCCGTCTCTACTGAAAGTACAAAAATTAGCCAGGCATGGTGACGTTCACTTGTAATCCCAGCTACCAGGAGGCTGAGGCAGAAGAATCGCTTAAAACCCAGGAAGTGGAGGTTGCAGCGAGCTGAGATTATGCCACTGCACTCAGCCAGGACGATAGATCGAGACTCCGTCTCAAAAAATAAAAAAATGAAATAAATAAAGAGCCCTGGGGTCCTGAATAAATTCAAAAAGCAATCAGGCCACAAAAACTTCAGTCCTTGGGCAAGTAAGGGTGCTGTGCTGGGCTCACAGCCAGTGGAATTGGAGTACAAGTGACCAAGCAAGACCCAGTTGTGGCAGACAGTGTAGTGCTTGCATTGTCCCTCCCCCAACTCCACCCAGAGTAGCTCAGGGAAAGACTTCAGTTTGTGAAAAGGAGAGGGAAGAGTAAACAGAACTTTGTCTTGCAATTTGGGCATCAGTTTGGCCACAATAAACTAAAGCACAGAGAAGATTCATGAAGCCCCTGATTCCAGGCCATAGGTCCTGGACAGCATTTCTAGATGCACCCTGGGCTAGCAGGTAATCTGCTGTGCTAAACAGAAGAAAGTAGTCCTAGCAGGATTCACCAACAGCAGACTAAAAAGTCCTTGAGCTGTGAATAAACATCAGTGGTAGTGAGGCAATAGTCACCATGGTCCTGAGGTGAAACCCAGTACTGTGCTGGGTTCAGGTTTGGCCCAGGGCATCCTGACCGTAGTGGCCAAGGAAGTGCTTATATCAATTCTCCCCTGACTCAAGGCAGTCCAACAAGAAGAGAGAGAGAGACCGCTTCAGTGTGGGGGATCATGAGGGAAGAGAACAGGAGAATTTGCCTGGTAATCAGGGGAATTCTCCAAGATCTTACCTAAACTCGCAAAGGGTACATGAGTCTGCAAGACTTGCAGCATTAAGGAACTGGTTGTGCCCCTTTTGCAGATACACCTGCAGTGACCAAAGACTTAGATAACAATATTTAATTCCCTTTTAATTGAGACTTAAAAGACTTCTCAAGAAAGATAAGTACAGAAGAACTCAGACAGTGAATATTTCAATAAATACCTAACTTTTCATGCCCAGACATCAACAAACATCCACAAGCATTAAGTATATGCAAGAAAACATGTCTTTACCAAATCAAGTAAATAGGGCACCAGGAATCAACCCCAGAGTAGCAGAGATTTGGGATCTTTCAGGCAGATAATTCAAAATAGCTGTTTTGAGGAAGTTCAGAAAACATTAACAAAACAGAGAGAAGAAATTCGGAATACAGTTAGAAAACATTAACAAAGAGACTGAAATAGCTTTTACAAATCTAGCAGAAATTCTGGAGCTACACGATTCAATTAACACACTGAAAAATGTATCAGAGTCTCTCCATAGCAGAATTAATTGAGCAAAAGGAAGATTTAGTGAGCTTGAAGATAAGCTATTTGAAAACACACAGTCAAAGGAAAAAAATACAAAGAATGCAACACCCTTACAAGATCGAGGAAATAGGCTCAAAAGGGCAAATCTGAGCGTTGTTGGCCTTAAGAAAAGATAGAAAGAGAGAGTGGGGTAGAAAATTTATTCAAATTAATAACAACAGAGATCAATTCCAGCCTACCTAGAGGCAGATATCAATATTCAGGTATAAGAAGGTCATAGAACACCAAGCAGATTTAACCCAAATAAGACTATCTCAAATCATTTAATAATCAAATTACTAAAGGTCAAGGATAAAGAAAGGATTCTAAAAACAGCAATAGAAAAGAAACTAATAACAGTTAAAGTAGTTCTAATACTTTTGACAACAGACATCTCAGTGGAAATCTTGCAGGTCAGGACAGAGTGGCACGACATATTCAAAGTTCTGAAGAATATAAAACTTGTGTCTTATAATAATATACTCAGTTAAAATAGCCTTCAAACATGAAGGAGCAATAAAGACTTTCCCAAAATAACAAAAGCTTAGGAATTTCATAAATACAAGACCTGTATTAACAAGAAATGCTAAAGGGAGTTCTTCAATCTGAAAGAAAAGTGTGTTAGCAAGCAATAAGAAATTACCTGATGGTACAAAACTTACTGGCACATGTATCATTCTCAAGTATAGACCGTAAGTTAGGCCACAAAATAAGTTTTAAAAATTCCAAAAAGCACCATAAAATCATTTCAAGTATCTTGTCTGACCACAAAGAGATAAAACTAGAAATTAGGTGAGACCATCCTGGCTAACATGGTGAAACCCCGTCCCTACTAAAAATATAAAAAATGAGCCTGGTGTGGTGGTGGGCACCTGTAGTCCCAGCTATTCAGGAGGCTGAAGCAAGAGAATGGCGTGAACCTGGGGGAGGGAGCTTGAAGTGCGCCAAGATCGCACCACTCCAGTGTGGACAACTGAGCGAGACTCCGAGAAAAAAAAAAAAAAAAAAAAAAACTAGAAATTAGGAATAAGAGAAACTTTAGAAACTGTGCAAACACATGGAAATGAAACAATCTGTTTCTTACCAAGAAAGAAGTAAGAGATTACTAAGAGAGAAGGCTATAACACTGTGACAACATCAAAAAACAATAACAACTTCAAATAAGTAAACTAGCCGTATGTCTTAAAGAGATAGAAATATAAGAGAATACCAAACCCAAAATTCGTAGTAAAAGAAATATTTAAGATCAGAGCAGAAATGAACAAAATTGGAACAAAAAATACAAAAGATCAATGAAAAACAAGTTGGTTTTTGAAAAGTTAAACAAAATTAACAAATCTATAGCCTGAACTAAGAGAAAAAGAGAGAAGACCTCAATCAGTAAAATCAGAGATGGAAAAGGAGACAATACAAGTGATACTGCAGAAATTTGAAGGATCATTTGAGACTACTATGAGCAACTATGTGCCAATAAATTGGAAAACCTAGAAGAAATGGATAAATTCTTAGACATATACAACCTATTGAACTATAAGGAAATACAAAACCCAAAAAGACCAATAATAGATAACAAGATACAAGCTTTAACAAAAGTCTCCCAGCAAAGAAAAGCCCAGAATCTGATGGCTTCATAATGGCTTCACTGTGGAATTCTACACACATTTAAAGAGAAACTATACCAATTCTACTCAAACTATTCTGAAAACTGAGGTAAGAGAGAATACTTTTAGCCTAATTATATGAGTCCAGTATTACCATGATACCAAAAGCAAAGACACAACCAAAAAAGAAAACTACAGACTAATATCTGCAATGAACATTGATGGAAAACTTATCAATAAATACTAGCAAACAAATTTCAACAATACATAAAAAGATGATTCATTTTGATCGAGTTGAATGCATCAAGAGCTGTAAAGGTAGTTCAAAATATGCAAATCAGTGTAATACATCATATCAAAAGAAAGAAGAACAAAAACCAAATGATAATTTTAGCTGTTGCTGAAAAAGGATTCGATAAAATTCAACATCCCTTCATGATAAAAGCCCTAAAACCAACTGGGTATTGAAGGAACATACCTCAACACAATAAAAGCCATGCACAATAGACACATAGAAAGTATCACACTGAACGGGGAAAAACTCTTAGGCTTTCTTTTTAATATGTGGAAACAAGACAAGGATGCTCAGTTTAATCCATTGTTATTCAATATAGCACTGGAAGTCCCAGATGGAGACAACATGACCTTACGTTTAGAAAAACCTAAAGCTGCACCCAAAACTCTATTAGAACTGATAAATTTAGTAAAGTGACAAGATACAAAATCAACATACGAAAATTAGTAGCATTTCTATGTGCCAAAAGTGAAAGAAATCGAGGAAGTAATCCCATTTGGAACACTTACAGATAAAATAAAAAGCCTAGGAATAACCTTAATTAAAAAGCAAAAGATCTCTATAATAAAAGCTCAAAAACATGGATGCAGGAAGTTGAAGAAAATGCATGAAAAATGAAAAGATATTCCATATTCATGGATTGAAAGAATTAATATTTATAAAATGTCCATACTACCCAAAGCAAACCATAGATTCAATACAATTCCTATAAAAATACCTATGACATTCTTCACAGAAATATACAAAATAATCTTAAAATTTATATGGAACCACAATAGACTCAGAATAGTCAAAATTATCCTAAGCCCCCCTAAAAATAAAAAAAAAAAACTGGATGAATTACATTACCTCACTTCAAATTATACTACAGAGCTATAGTAATCAAAAGAGTATGGTACTGGCATAAACCAGACATACAGACTAATAGAACAGAATAGAGAACCCAAATATAAATTTATACATTTATCACCAACTGATTTTTGACAAAGGTGTCAAAAACATACATTAGGGAAAAAACAGTCTTTTCAATAAATGGTCCTTGAAAAAGTTAATATCTATATGCAGAATAGTGAAACTAGACCATCTTTCACCACATACAAAAATTAAATCAAAATAGGTTAAAGACTTAAATATAAAACCTCAAACTATGAAACTTCTAAAAAAAACAAAAAAACAAAATCTAAAATAGACATTTCTTAAAATAAGACATAAAAATGGTCATTGGTGAGAACGTAAATTAGTACATTCCCTATGAAGAACAGTATGGAGCTTCTTCAAGAAACTGCAAATAGAATTACCATATGATGCAGCAATCCCACTGCTAGGCAAACATTAAGAAGAAAGGAAATCAGTATATCAAAGTGATATCTACCCTCCCATGTTTACTGACACACTATTCAAAATAGCCAACATTTGGAGTCAACCTGTGTCCTACAACAGACAAATGGATGAAGAAAATGTAGTACATATATATCATGAAATATTCAGTCATAAAAAATGAAATTCTATCATTTGCAACAACATGGGTGGAACTGTAGGACATTATGTGAAGTGAAATAAGCCAGGCACAGAAAGACAAATTTTGCATGCTCTCACTCATATGTGTGAGCTAAAAATGAAAACAATTGAACTCATCAAAATAGAGAGCAGAATATGGTTACCAGAAGCTGGGAAGGGTAGCTGTGGGGTGGGGAGTGGGGGGGAGCGGTGGTGGAAAAAGTAGGGATGGCTAATGATTATAAAAATATAATTAGGTAGAACAAATAAGATCTGGTATTTGATAGCATAACAGGCTTACTACAGTCAACAATGATATTCTATACTTTCACTGAAAGAGTGGAATTGGAATCTTTCTGACACAAAGAAAAGATAAAGTCTTGAGATAATGGATACACCAGTTACCCTGCTATGATTATTATACATTGTATGCCTGTATCAGAATATCACATGTACTTCATGAATATACACACCTATTATATACCCATATATTTTATTATAAATAGTAAAATAATAAATTATATAACCCACAAATATAATTTATTACTTTAATAATTAAAATAATATTTAAAATGTATTTCATGAAAAATGCATTTATTTACATTTCAGAAAAATTTATTCTTAATTCAGTCTAACTACATTTGAGAAATGTGGCAGAGTAAGAGATCATAAAATTAAACCTTTGAATGATGTTGATTATGATGATTATGATGATAATATATTTTGACTATAAACTCTATCTCATAAAAAAGCATTCTGTAACACCAGTAATTAATTTAACAAAATAATTTTTATAAGGCAAATAAGAACCTATATTATGACATAAAATTTACATACACACAATGTATTTTTTACAAATATAGTATAAAAAGAAAGAAAATGTATGCATACCCTTAACTGAAAATCTAAAATCCAAAGAGCTCTGCATCCAGTTTTCTCTTCAAATTGTAGTTTTTAGTAAAGCCTGATATGAGCAATCTATAAATGGTCTATTTGTAGTTCTTTGTTTAGAAAATCTTTCTAATTGTGAGTGTTCATACATCTTGCAGCAGAAATATTAATGAGTTGAATTACCGGTTACTGTCACAGATATTTCTGACCGTGTTGCCTTCAATTATGCAGTATATGCATTGCATCTTTTGTTTATAAATGGAAAACTCTGAATTTAAAGCACACTTGCCCTCTGACATTTTAGAGATAGATTGTCAACCTATATTGCTAAACCTTATAACCCATAGACTGGAGGAATTATTTTCCCCAAATTGGGGGTATGTTACGAACACAAATGATCCTCCATTTACATGAGCTATGTCCTGATAAATCCATTGTAAATTGAAAATGCATTTAATACACCTAACCTACCAAACATCATAGCTTGGCCTAGCCTAGCTTACTTAAACATGAAGAGAATGCTTAAATTAGCCCACAGTTTGGCAAAATCATCTGGCAGTACAATAAGCACAATATGCTGTAAAGCATGGATTATTTACTCTTGGGATTGCATAGCTGACTGGAGGCTGCAGCTTGCTGTACCTGCCTAGCATTGTGAGAGTACAGTATGCTAGCATGAGAAAATATTGAAATCCAAAATCAAGTACAGTTCCTGCTGAACGTGTATTACTTTTGCAACATCATAAAGTTGAGAAATTGTTGGGTCAAACCATTGTAAGTTGGGGACCAGCTGTCCGTGAAAATCCACCTCAAATAATCTGAAATAGAGGAAATGTATTGCTACAAATAATTGAACCAATAAAAAGCTTAGAAGTAGGGTGGGTTTCACTAGCATTAAATCCTCCCCTGGGAATTTCTGGGCTCTGCCTCTTTCCAGTGCCTTCTCAGGCTGGCTCTAAGAACAACAAATATCAGCAGTGGTAATGGCCTCAGTACAACTACATAGAGTGGCAGTGCCTTTTGCCCCCACGTATTAAGCCTGTGTCCTGACTCATTCTGGATTGGATCGCTTGAGTCATATATATGGATAGGGGATAAGATGAAGTAATTTGTCAAGTCCCTCTCACATGCTCCATGCTTGGAAAGAAGATAGAATCATCTTCCTATAACCACCAGAATCTGAAAGTTAAAAACATAGACTATTGGAAAGGTACAAGGAAAAATGGTTTTTGGGGACTCACTCAACATGATGTCAATATAATCCCCATTGTAGAATGGTGTAGACTGAAATACAAACAGCTTAAAATAGTGAGAAAAAGAATTTAGGCTAAGAATCACATGACAACAAATCTGCCCTCAATTTTTCGGTGCTGTATTTATGCTTTGTTTTCGGACTTACTGATCTTTGATTTTCTTCAGTTGAATCTGTTTTAGGATAAATTCCAGTATAAGTACAACTAGTTTCCAGCTACATTTCTGAAATATACACAAGAATTGTTTGTATTTGAAACACTTTCGGTATCTTAAAATATAAAACTAATTTTTAATGAATCTGTCCTGATGTAATTTAGAACATTTTTCAGATCAATAGGTAATGAAATGGTAATATTGGTAGCAAATTTCAACAGTAGTAATATCAATAATAGACAGATTTTTTGTAGCAATAGTGAATAAGAAAAGTACAAGAATAATTTGCAGGTTTTTTGTGAATGAATACTAAACTATACAGAAAAAGAAAGGTGTTTACCTTTGTAAAACTATTGTACTGGGAAATCAAAGGTGCTAAAATAATATTAAGAATAAGTGAGATAAGTTATCCTGCTTATCCATTATAAAGACTATTTAGTAGCGTAATTTTTAAATCTAATTTATACTTCCCTGAATGTCAGCACTTCAAGAAGTGTGTAGTGGCATTACAACTAGAAAACTCACAAACTCTATATATTCACTTTTCCTTTTTCTTTTTTCATTATACTAGTGCTTCAGCTAGCAATTTTCACTGTGTCACTGTAGTATTTTGAGGTAAAATGATAGATCACCTGTCAGCAACTGCAACAGCAATATGGAAGAAGAGAGTTATTGCAAGAAATGGATTTGCTGATAGTCATTTTCAGGGAACTTTTAAAATCTCAAATAGTTCCAATAGTTGAGCATGGCAGCTTTCAGTCATGAAAATCAGTATATTTTCATCTTTTGCTCAAAAGGCATAATGTATAAGGCTCACATTCTTGAAGTTTATAATTATCTAATAAATATATATTACATTTATTATCCATATATATATGGATGACAATTATATTGGATCCAATATAATTCAACCAATATTTGTTGATGCTAACTATGTAAAATTCAATATTTAGGATTTGAGTGTGTAGGGATGACTAATATGAACTTACACTGTGATAACAGAGGAATGAGACAGGCCCAAATTGACCTTAGAAAAACCTAATCTCATATATACAAAGAGTAACAGGAGGAGAGGCAGAAAGGTATCTTTTAAAAGAAAGTTAGAAATATTGAATAAATTTGCTTTGACAAAAGTCGAAAATGTATATCTTGCAGTCAATATTTACACCCCGGTAATGCTGTTTTATAAAGTTCTTATTACTTTGATAATATCATTTGGCAAATATTTAGGGCCTCCTTTTTAAACGTAACAAATAGTTTCAACTTGTGGAGATTATCTGCCCTTCACTGAGTTGGAAAGGACATATGTACTAAAAAAGTACCTTTTTTTTTAGTCACTGCTGTCATAACAATCATTACACTCGATGAGACATTTCAATTCACTGTGGAGTGAATTGAAACTACGATGGCCTTCCTCTGATCTCAAATTTTAAAATGTGATCTGAAAACCTATTAAAGACCTAGAGAGCTCAAAAGTGGCATAACTATCACTTTACTGATGGCCTGTATTCAGGGGCAGGGGCAGTGGGTATGTGTGGATATGAGTGACATTTACAAGAATTAGACTTTACTGAATCTATGGGAGGGACTACGAAGAGCCTTTGTTATTTCTGGCAGATTTTAGGCACAGTCTTCCCGTCCCTGCCTTCTCTTTTGAGTAATAGCATCATAGTTTCACCATATAAAAGATAACAAAAAACTTAGACAATAAAAATAAAAATGATGCTTTGTAGTAATAGAGTGCACTGTAGTTTCATTTTTGATATACAGTATTTTATACAGTACTCACGACTATTCTATGGGACATAGGACAGGTATTATTAATCCCAAGTAAGACTAGAGAATAAAGAATGTGTTTAATGGCATTCCATTTCAGGGTTAATGCTTTTACATTCTTAGTTAAAAATTTTTCTGATATTTATATTGTTAAATGTTTGTGGCATGGGGCAGCTTTTAGGTGATGATGAGGACTGAAAGGTGAGATGTCCCTAAAAGTTTTAATGAAAATCAGCTTGCAGCTCTGGCTGTATATCTGTTTCAATTTGCATTTATATACATTTTAAATATCTACTTTTCCTCATCAGTGGTTTTCCTTATTTTCTCTTTGAATGGTGAACTAGGATTTCCAGGTAAGAAAGTAATTTTATTTCTAACTTAAAAGTATAAAGTTAGCCATTTTTGAAGAACAAAACAGAAAAAGAATTCTATCTGAATGGCAAGATTCAATCAACACGTCACGTTATAGTCTGGAAGAAAGACAAACAGATGGTAAAAAATTGAAAAAATATCACTTTATAAAATGGGAGAAACTCGAGCAATGTTCAGTTAATTCTTCCTTCATTAAAATTTAAAATTTTAACCCTTCATTCACAAGCTTTGCCTTTAATAATGCCAAACAATTAACTCCATGTGCACAAACCACATTAATCATAGTGCTTGCAAATGGAAGTTTTATGCTTTGTTCTTTCTTGCATTGCATTTTCTTTGTTTTTGAACCAGTTGATTTATTGGTTCTGTTATGTGTCTTAGCTAATCGTGGTTAATTTTTGTCTGTATTACCAACATCTGTTTGAAGTATAGATCCTATGAGTCTCATTTGAATTAGTTCTGTTTAAAATTCTTTATTTTCTTTTGTGTTTATTGTCATTTGAAATATGAAAATCAGATTGGTATATGACTCTAAAATTCTAAACCCACCCACACAAGCTAAGGACCTTCACATACCACTACTAGGTTCTTTCTACTGAGTTTTGTGGGAGAAGCAAGCATTTGGTGAAAAAGAGAGAGAGAGAGAGAGAGAGAGAGAGAGAAAAAAGTTATTATTAATCGTTCAAAAAAGTAATCAATAATTCTTAAAAGTTAAAAATGTGAGTATCTTTGTTCTCACTCATAATTGTTCCATAGATCCACTGAGTAAGTCACTCAGGGGCAGATACTGTTTCTCTGAGAAGTCATCATGTTGCCTAATAAAATAGGATGATGCATTTAAGGAATAAAGTGTTTTAATTTTAACCAGAGCAGCTGGCAGCTACAGTACATAATGATGTTAATGGAGTGACCTGTGCCTTCGTTCTTTATTTGTTTTTTTTAAAAGTCTTTTTTATAGCAACCACAACGTGGGTGGGTCATTCACTAGTAGCAGATCCTAACACCAATTATTTCAGATGCCTCTTTTAAAAACATTCTTACACTCCGAGAAAACTAAGGGAAAGAAAAGCAAGACAAAACATAGCAGGGGTTCTTTATTTCCTTTAATCTATTACTCTAACTATACAGGAAAAGTACTTCACTTGACAAAATACAACCTTCTCTGTGTCAACTAACTAGATTTAGAACCATCTTTCTTTAATTTGTTGTACATTAGTTTTCTTATTCTGAAATGCTAACAATGAACGAATCTAAGAATCTTGTGGTGCTTCCTATCTGTGCATCTCTGTGTACCTATCTGTGGATGTCATATTTGGTATCTACTTTTATCAGGAACATAGTCTATTATTAATTAGACACCTAATTTTTTGTAAGAAACAAAACAGCACTTTGAAAATCTACATTTTGACTTACATGAAGTAACAAAACTCAATATTTAATGTAATATAACATAAATGAAAACTTGCATAATATAAACACTAATTGTTTAATATAAATGAAATATAAATGATGATATAAATGAAAACTTTCATAATATAAAAGAAATATAAATGAAATGTAATGAATATAATGTTAATGTAAATGAAAACTTGTATAATATAAACACTAATTGTTATTTTTAGATCTTCCTAGATTCCCAATTTTATTCCTAACTCTAAAAAATTATTTCTACTGACAATTTACTTCACTTCTAGGCAAAAGCTACCCTAACATTTTGGTCTGCAGTCTCTTTCATTTTCCTTTTCCTAAATTATACACATTTTTAAATAGCAAAACACTTAGAAAGAATTTAGAAACATTGTAAAATGACAGCTTTGATTTGCTCTGTAAGGTATTTGACAATTTGATTATTTAATCTATTCAACACTAATATTGAAAAGCAATATATATTGTCTAGGAAGAATATGGAAGGAATATTTATTACGAAAATACAGAAACCATATAAAAGTAGGCTGTAGGGTATAAGACATAATTATCATAAAACAGGCTATGTTATTGAATTAAAAGGTCAAACTCTACTTACCTGATTTCTTTTCCCAACAAAATCTGTCTCTTTTAATTAGTGACTTGTCTTTCTTTTTAGACAATATTTTATTTTCTTTTTTATTTGATAGATAAGATTGTATATATTTACTAAGTACTACATGATTTTAAAATATAGTGGTGGAATCACAGTAATCAGCATATGCATCACCTTACATAGTTATCATTTTTTGTGGCAAGAACACTTAAAATCTATTTTCTTAGCATTTTGCCAGATTAGAATATATTGTTATTAGTCACCATGTTGTACAATAGATCTCTTGAACTTCTACTTACTTGATTTAAAGGAACAAACTATGCCCAGCCTAATTTGAAGAATAACCATGATTTTAAATAAATAGTCTTCTGACATTGGGAGGCCAAGGCAAGTAGATCACTTGAGGTCAGGAGTTCGTGACCAACCTGGTCAACATGGTGAAATCCCACCTCTACTGAGGCAGGAGAATCACTTGAACCTGGGAGGTGGAGGTTGCAGTTAGCCAAGATTATGCCACTGTACTCCAGCCTGGGCAACAAAGTGAGACTCTCTCTGTAAAGCAAACAAACAACAAATAAACAAACAAACAAATAGTCTTCTGAATACATAGCTTCTGGATGAGAAAAAGAGAGAAAGAGAAGGAGGAACCACCATCTGGCAAATAGATGGTGAAGATGCAAGAAGACAAAACAGAACATTTGATGTGATGGAAGGCAAAACATCACCACAAAATCAGAGGATGAGCAATCAACAACTCATCTCCTATCACCAGAGGAAACAACTCTTCTAAAGATCCTGGATGTTAATAAATTCTCAGAAAAGTAGGTTATTAAATTACAAATCATGAAAAACTCCTCAATATCATGAAATGAATAAAAAAATAAGACTCATAGAAAATTGTATTGCAGAAAATCAGGTAACAAATGTTCATATAAAGCAAATGAGGAAAAGTATCCCTTGGAGTAACATTCATAAAAATATAAATGGTAGGTCTACTAATCAAACAGAATTAAGTATATTCAATGAGTATTTGAAGATATTAAAACTTACTGTGTACCATAATCTTTAAAACAAACAAAAACAACTATGAACAAAAAGTAGAAATAAGTGAGAAAATATTTTATTTAATTTAGAAATGAAATGGAAGGAAACATAGAATAACATTAGAAATCAAGAATAAATTAGAAGATATCCAATGGAGAATACACGCAAATGAAAATTTAATACACTATGTCGAAGCAAGGTAGGAAAACAACCAAGAGAATGAAAGAAGCAGGCAAAGAAGGAATGACATTTTGTCCTACCAGTCCCTGACGAAGAAAAACAAAAGAACAAAGCTAATATTTATCACTGTAATCTATAAAAATTTATCAGAATCTGAAAGTTGACAAGGGTTCCAGATTACCCATAATCAACCTAAAGCAATGATCTCTGAGTAAAACTTTTTGTTTTCAAATATAAAGATGCAATCTTCCTGGTCTTAAAACAAAAATATAGATACGTTACAAAAGAATTATGTTAGCATCAAACTTTGCAAAATCAACATACAAAACAAGACAAAATTAGACTATACATTTTATATAGATGAAACAATGTGTGAATTAAGTATTTTATATCTAGCTAAGCTATCCTTCAAATATCAAGTCAATTGAAAAAAAAATCTGGGCAACATGATGAAACACCATCTCTACAAAAAATACAAAAATTAGCCAGGTGTGGTGGTACATGACTGTAGTACCAGCTACTCAGGAGGCTGAGATAAGAAAATCACCTGAGACTAGGAGGTCAAGACTGCAATGAGCCAAAATTGTGCCAACTGCACTTAAGCCTGGGTGACAGAGTGAGAGCCTGTATCCAAAAATAATAATAATAAATTAAAAAAAAAATAAAAATAGAAAACCAGTTTGTGGTCATCAATACTTCTTATGAAATCTAGAAAATGAGCTTTATCCAATCAAATTGTGATGGGGAAAATTCAGCAAAAATTATACTTAGCATGTTTATATACATATAGTGACATATGGAACCAAAATGAAGATGACATGAAGGTAGAAGACCAATTTAAAAGTGTCATGTATTGTGATAAAATAGAAATAATGCAAATGAGTGGAAAAAAATGAGAGGAGAAGAAAAAAGGAAAGAATAATTTAGGAATAGCATTATATAGGTAACATACACATCTTAAGTGATAATGAAGACCATGAAAGTACTTTTAAAAATCTGACAAGATATACAGTCAATGACCAAATAAGAAAAGCAACTAGGGACATAAAAATGATGTATATACCAACATAACAAATTGTAGTAGACAGATCATTGGCCACACAAAGATATCCAAAACCTACTCTAGAATTTGTGAGTGTTATCTTAATGGTAAAAATGACTTGCAGATATTATAATTTTGGGAGGATGTTGAGATAGAGTGATTATCCTGTATTGTCTGCGCAGAATATAATACACGAATCTTAGAAACTGGAAGAGGAAGGCACAAAAGTATTTTAGAGAGGTGAGGTGTAGGAAATACTTGACCAGCTGTTGCTGACTTCAATGATGGAAGAAGGGAGATGTGAGTCAAAGAATGAGGCAATCTCTAGAAGCTGAGAACAAGCCCCAGTCTATGGGTAGTAAAGAAACTGGGAACTCAGTCCTGCAACCACAAGGAAGTAAATTCTGTCAAGAAACTGAAGAATCAGGAAATGGATCCTCCACTGTAGTTTCCAGAAAGGAATGCGGCTTGCTAACAATCTGAGTTTAGCCCAGTGATACTTTAATCTAACTTCTCATTTACAGAATTTTAGAATAATAAATTTGTGTTGTCTTCATACACTAAATTATGATAATTTGTCATGGAAGCTATAGAAAACTAATACACCAATAAAAAAATGCAAGCCTTTCTAAATACCAAAAATTTTACTGTAAAGACCTAGATAATTAATAGATAATGGTTAATTGACAACTATCTTGTAGAGAAATAATAGAAACATAGGAGGAAAGATGAACAGATAATACTTAAATTCAAGGTAATAAGAAAAATGGCTATCAAGCATGAAAAATGTTCAAATTCAATCATAATTAGAAAAATCAAGTTAAACAACACTGAGATTTCATTTCCCAGTTGTTAGACTGGTAAATAGTTTTAAATACGACAACATATTATGATTGTGAGTCTGCAGGATTATAGGCATTCTTATAATTTCTGGTAAGTATGCAAACTGATACAACTTCTCAGGAGAGACATTTGGCAATCATAGCAAAAGCACATGTCGACTTAACTTTTGACTCAACAATCTAAACTTCTTGGTACCTATCCTAATAATACATATCCAAAAATATGAAAATACATATAAACACATGTATGTACTCTTGTTTGTGATTGTAAAATACTAAAGCCAAACTAAATGCCCATTTATAAGAGAGTGAATACACACATTATGATGTATTTGCAATATAGAGTTGCTTTAAAATGGACCACAAAGGTCTCCATGAACTGATATAAAGTGATTTCCAGCACATGAAAAAATAGAAAAAAATAGTGAAAAACTTTAGTGAAATCCTTTATGTGGAAAAATATACAAAAGTTACATGCATATCTTTGCACAAAAAATACAGAAAGAAGAAATCCAAAATTAACAAATTGATTACTTATAAAAAATGATTGGGAAAGAAAAAAAGAGGGAAGGTGGAGATAATTAGAATGGGATAGTAAGGAGAGGAAGAATTGATACATCTTCAAGTGTGACTTTCTATATACCAAAACAAAACAAAAGCAAAACACTGTTAGAATCATGTTTCATATACCTTTCACATCTTTAAGGATGCATAAAAATAATCCTCACTTTTTAGTCATTTAGTATAACTTATTTTGTTTTGAGATAATAGAAATATGAACACAGTTATGACTCCTTTAATCACATAAATCTATATTCTAAAAAACCTGGCCTGGCAACAATATTGCTTAGGATATATTGCTTTAGGACAAGCATTGAAACATACACACACCCACACACACACACACACACATCAACTAAGAATTCCAATAACTAAGAATTTAAAAGATCCATTACACTATATAACAAGCTGATAGAGAATCATTATTTGATCAAGTGTATTTATTTGTTCTCACAGTGCTATGAAGAAATACACAAGACTGGGTAATTTATAAAGAAAAGAGGTTTAATTGGCTCACAGTTCTGCATGGCTGGGGAGGACTCAGGAAACTTACAATCATGGTGGAAGGCACCCCTTCACAGGGCAGCAGGAGAGATAATAAATGCTAACAGGTGAAATGCCAGACATTTATAAAACCATCAGATCTCATGATAACTCACTCACTATCATGAGATCAGCATGGAGGAAACTTCCCTTGTGATTCAATTACTTCCAACTGGGTCCCTCCCATGACACATGTGGATTATGGGAATTACAATTCAGATGAAATTTGGGTGGGGACAGACCCAAACAGTATGCTTTCATCCCTGGCTCCTCCCAAGTCTCATATTCTCACTTTTGAAAACACAATCATACCTTTACAACAGTCTTCCAAAGTCTTAACTTATTCCAGTATTAACTCAAAAGTTCAAATTCAGTCTTAGCTGAGAAAGCAAGTTATTTCTGCCTATGAGCCTGTAAAATCAAAAACAAGTTAGTTACTTCCTAGATACAATGGAGTACAGCCGCTAGGTAAATGCAATCATTCCAAATTGGAGAAATTGGCCAAAACTAAGGGGCTACATGACCCTTACAAATCTGAAATCCAGTTGGGTAGTCATTAAACCTTAAGGTTCCAAAATGATCTCCTTTGACTCTAAATCTCACATCCAGGTCATGCTGATATAAGAGGAGAGCTCCACCCCCATGGCTTTTCAGTATACAGCCCTTATTCCAGCTGCCTTCATGGCTAGCTTTGAGTGCCTGTGGCTTTTCCAGGTGCGCAGTGCAAGCTGTCTGGAGTATGGTCCTCTTCTCACAACTCCACTAGGCAGTTCTCCAGTGGAGACTCTGTGTGGTGGCTCCTACTCACATTTCCCTTCTGCTCTGAACTAACAGAGGTTCCCCATGAGGCCTCTGCTACTACAGCAAACTTCGGCTTGGACATCTAGGAATTTCCATACATCCTCTAAAATCTAGGCAGCGGTTCCCAAAACTCAATTCTTGACTTCTATGTATCCACAGGCCCAAAACCACATAGAAGCCACCAAGGCTTGCAGCTTGCATTCTCAGAAGCAATGTCGTGAGCTGTACCTTGGCCTCTTTTAGTCATGGCTGAAACTGAAGCAGCTAAGTGTCAGGGCACCATGTCCTGAGGCAGCACAGAGTGAGGAGACCCTGGGCCTGACCCACAAAACCATTTTTTCCTCCTAGCCATCTAGACCTGTGATGGGAGGGGTTACTGTGAAGGTTTCTGACAAGGCCTGGAGACATTTTCCCCATTGTCTTGGTGATTAAATTTCTGCTCCTTGTTACTGATGCAAATTTCTGCAGCCAACTTGAATTTATCCCCATAAAATGGGTTTTTGTTTTCTGTCACCTCACCGGGCTGCAAATTTTCCAAACTTTTATGCTCTGCTTCCTCTTGAACATTTTGCAGCTTAGAAATGTCTTCTGCCAGATATCTTAAATCATCTCTCTTAAGTTCAAAGTTCCACAGATCTCCAGAGCAGGGGTAAAATGCCACCAGTCTCTTTGCTCAATCATAGCAAGTGTCACCTTTATTCCAGTTCACAACAAGTTCCTCATCTCCATCTGAGACTACCTCAACCTAGACTTCATTGTCCATATTACTATCTGAATTTTGGTCAAAGCCATTCAACATGTATCTAGGAAGTTTCAAAATTTTCCACATTTTTCTATCTTCTTCTGAGCCCTCCAAATGGTTCCAACCTCTGCCTGTTACCCAGTTCCGTAATTGCTTCCACATTTTCAGGTGTCTTTACATCAGCACCCCACTCCTGGTATCAATTTAGTGTATTAGTCTGTTCTCACAGTACTATGAAGAAAACTGAGACTGGGTAATTTACAAAGAAAAAGGCTTAATTGATTACACTCCCACATGGCTGGGGAGTCCTCAGGAAACTTACAATTATGATAGAAGGTACCTCTTCACAGGGCAGCAGGAAAGAGAATGAATGCCATCATGGAAAATGCCACACACTTAATAGATCATCAGATCTCATGAGAACTCACTCACTGTCGCAAGCACAGCATGGGGGAAACTGCCCCCATGACTCAATTACCTCCCACTGGCTCCCCCCGATGACGTGAGGATTATGGTGATTATAATTCAAGATGAGATTTGGGTGGGGACACAGCCAAATGATATAATTCAGTGTGCAGAATATGAAAATATGTAATGCATTAAATAAGGCTCATGTGTACACACACTTATTCTCATCTTGGAAGTATTATTTTTGCTTTAAAATAAAGCAATCTACCTTTATTACAAAGCAATAATATTTCACTGAATTTGCTCAGTTCCTATTGAAGGAATCCAGCTTCTTGCAAATAACCTCCAGCTGGTAGTATTTTTAACAGTTGTCTTGGAGTGGCACAAAGTGTGCATGCACCAATATAGCACTTATTAAAGATAACTTTAATTGCTGATCTAAGTTGTTTTTTATCAGCCAATAGATGTTAAGCTCCAATGTGCAAATAATGCATTCTATTAATAGTGCATATACCAAATCCTAGCATTTTTACTATGCTTGGTACTTACATTTGTTGAAAATATAAGAACAAATATCCTCAGAAACTAGTCATGTAATTCCCATGTGTCTGCCACATTTTACTTGTCTCTATTTCTTACTCCTAATAGAGGGTGAAAAATTATTGATTCCATCAAGAACTTCTGAGAAAGATCTCTCTAACTTGCTAATGCATATTTAGTTTATCCAACTGCTGATGCAATCAGTTCTGTGGTAACTTAAGAAATACCTGCATCCTCTCCTCATTATAATTTCTTACAGGAGTCCTAAAATGTTGTTATTTAGATCATCATGTATTAAATATATTTTTATAACTCAGAATTTAACTTTTTCCCAAACTCTCTTTATTCATAAGACATGGACATACTTTGGCTAAAGGCATAGCTAAATGACATAGTGTTGTATTCTATATTTTGGTTGATTTTTTTCATTTTCTATGATCAGAGTTTTAATATTCAATGTGTTTTATTACTTTTTCTCTTCTAGAGTAAAATCATCCACAGTAAATGTATTAGCATTTGTGCACATTGAATATACCCACAATTTGTCAAATATGCTCAGCCTTATCTGATTCTCCATGATACATACACTTAGGACCAAATTTTAGGATTTTTTCCACCATCATGTATAAGAGATTAATGATCACTTATTTGACTAATGGCTTTTTTATTAGTGAATTCCCAAAGAACAAGAATATATTTTAATCATCTTCATGAACAAAGTCCTTGAAACCAGTTTCTTTCAGCAATAATGATATTACTGCTACAAATTGTAGCATGTTTAAGAGGAAATAATTTATGATTTACCAGTCTCAATAAATATGTTCATACTCCTGTTTTTATTTCACTAGCCACTGCATAAATCCAAAAGTGCAAACAAGTGTTGTCCTACCATGTATTTAGAAAGAAAATGAGAAGTATTTGTTAGATAATAGTAATGACTAATACCAATGGTATGGAAAGTAAGTAAACACTACTAAAACAACCAGCATAAGAAGAGTTCATGAGCAACCAACAAACTTTAGCATAATTTAGTTTTAAGGGAAACAGTAAATAAAAGTTATAAAAAATGTGTGTGTGTGTGTTTGTGTGTGTAGGGAGGTAGTGAGAGAGAGGGAGGTAGGTGGGGAGAGAGAGAGAGAAAGAGGATGCAAGTGAGAGATAGCGCACTTAAGGACCAGACACAAAATTTAAAAAGGCATTGAAAATTGATTCTGTATGTTGTGACAGACTAAATTACCCGTTCTCCTTCCAGGATTCCAGACATTTTGTCAATCAGGTGTTTATTCTCTAGAATAACTAACAAATACATTTTCCAGATATATTGAACAAATGATTAAAGCAAACTGGGGAAGATACTCTGCAAGTTAATGCTGATATTTAGTGACATTAGAAACACTGTCGGCTTTCTTTTATTCACTATAAGAAACATACATGTACACAGGGTTTAGGGATAGCTTTGTTCATATTCAAAGATGAAAGGCAAAGATTGCAAAATATGAGAAAAAGTTCATAATAAACAAATTGTTAAAATGTCTCCATATAAACAAGATAAATAGTTTTACAAAAATAAATGTATTTATTTTATCAGTAAATAGGTAATAGATTTATAATAGATTTTATAAAAATATTATGTATTTTAAATAAGAAACGTTAATATCCCCAGAGATAATTTTAACATGTTGAATTTATAAAATGAGAAGTGTATAATAATAAAAAGTCAATAGACAAAACATTGGGAATTTAAATATGCATATATACTCAGAGAAGACAAAACAATTCAGAGTCACAAATTTTCTAAAAAACTTTACATTAGAAAATTTTTAGAGGATAGAAAGAGGCCGGGCGCAGTGGCTCACGCCTGTAATCCCAGCACTTTGGGAGGCTGAGGTGGGCAGATCACAATGTCAGGGTTCGAGATCAGCATGGCCAAAATAGTGAAACCTCATCTCTACTAAAAATGCAAAAAATTAGCTGGACATGGTCGGAGGCACCTATAATCCCAGCTACTTGAGAGACTGAGGCAGGAGAATTGCTTGAACCCAGGAAGTGGAGGTTGCAGTGATCCAAGATCGCGCCACTGCACACAGCCTGGGCAACAGTGCAAGAAACCATCTCACAAAAAAAAAAAAAAAAAAGAAAAGAAAAGAAAGAGACTACACATATGTATATATGTGTATATATAATATATATTTAATGCTATATATGATCAATAAGATTTATAAATACAGAAAATAACAGAGAAGTTATTTATTATGCAAAAATGACAGAAAATGCTTTCCAGTAGATTCAGGATACAGGTACATATGTTTGTATGTAATTATTTATTGATTTATATTGAAATTACCCAGTACAAGAAATAAAAATAAATACCTTAGTCACAAAAGAGATCATCTAGAGAGGAATTAGAATATGACTAACCTTGACTTTCACATCTAAAACAGTATTTTAGAAGAGAAAAAAACATATATATTTCAAAGATCAGAGGAAAAAATATTTTTAATTCCCAATTCTATATCCATTCAGCCATGGGACAGAACCAAAAATATGTTAAATATACAAGAAATAAGAACACTTGCCTCTGAAGCATTCTGGGTTAGCAAATTCTTCAGGAACCCAAACTATCAAAACAAGTGAGTAAAACAAGAAAGTGGTAGAAATGGGGATTCAGGAAAATTTGACTTCATTTAAACTGAGCAATAAAGGGAGTTCCCAGAACAATATCTTTGTACCCGACCTAAAAATCAATCATTTCAGTTTGTAGAAGTAAAATGGTGAGTATGTGGATATAATAGGACTAATATGAGGAGATTTCACAATATATGAAAATATTTAATGATATAACATGTGCATATTATACAACTTATAAAGTAAATTCAATAAAAAATGGAAAATAAAAAATCAATGCAAATAAGAAAATGTAATATTCTCTTATTTATTTTTGCAGAATAAAACAATCCCAAATTTTAATAACTTAAAACAACCACCACTTTATTATATATCACAATTTTGTAGATCTAGACTGTGAGCTTTGTTTAACTGAATAATTATTCTATTCCAGGTTTCATCAACTGAAGTCACTAGGTGATACTTAGATGGTGGATAGGCTGCTATGAGAGATACAAGACTGAGTCACTCATATGTCTATTGCTTTGGAAGAAATAGACAAAAATATGTATCTCACTGTAACTGTTAAAAGTCCTTACACATACTCTCTTTATCATGGTGGCCTCAGGGAAATAAAACTTGTGTACTAGCTGTTGAAGGATCCTAGATCACCTTCCAAGATACAGAAATGGAAACTGCCAATCTCTTATATTCTAGGCCTAAAAATTGACATAGCATTACTTCTGCCATATTCTGTTTGTCAAAACAGGCATATTAACCAGTCAGATTCAAGCAATGGGATCCTCAATCCCATTGTCAATAGAAATAGTTTGAAAAACAATGTATGGCCATCTTTATTTATCACAGTACCTCATTTAGTTTAGCCATCGCTGATTTTTGCAAACACATATATAGGTACATAGTTTTCATTAATTTCAAAATTTTAGAGTCAGCCCAGCCATAAAAGCTAGAAGATTTCCTGTGGTTTCTAAGGAGAACGGAAATATTTTTGAATTCAAGGATATTAAAGTAAAAGTATATATGATAGAATTTAATAAATAATTAAAGGAAAACAAAAATTGTATTATTGAAGAATGCTACCAAATTGGATCTTAAATATTCTCACCACAAAATTGATAATTGTGGGACTTTAAGCATTTGCTAATTAGCTAGAGTTAATCATATATATTTCAAAACATCATTCTATACATACTAAATACACATACATTTATTGATCAATTTAAAAATAAATAAATAAAATTGATTTGAAAAAAGAAAAGAAAAAAAGCGAAACTATAGAAAAAGAACTCCATTATCTTGCTTTTTTAGAGAAAGTGGCAAAAGATATTTGTAGTTTGCACAAGGGATACAAAATATATTGAAGGCCGGGTGTGGTGACTCAGGCCTGTAATCCCAGCACTTTGGGAGGCTGAGGTGGGCAGATCATGAGGTCAGGAGATTGACACCATCCTGGCTAACATGGTGAAACCTCATCTCTACTAAAAATGTAAAAAATTAGCTGGGTATGGTGGTGGGCGCCTGTAGTCCCAGTTACTCAGGAGGCTGTGGCAGGAGAATGGCGTGAACCCGGGAGGCGGAGCTTGCAGTGAGCCAAGATCGTGCCACTGCACTCCAACCTGGATGACAGAGCAAGACACTGTCTCAATATATATATATATATATATGTGTGTGTGTGTGTGTGTGTGTGTGTATATATGTGTGTGTGTATATATATA
>NC_045441.1:86373289-86398026 GCF_002776525.5 Piliocolobus tephrosceles
ATATATACACACACACATATATATATACACACACACACACACACGTAGAAAATATTTAAATATGTAAAGCTCATGAAATAATAATTTTTTTAAAAAATGATGTAAGTATAATGGTAGGAGTTATGGAGGAAAGGAATTAATGTTTAAGTGAGCTAAATCCTCATCCAACATAGAAGAAATTTAGTACATAAAATCTGAACTAGATTACATAAAAATAGTGCTATAAGATATTGTTTTCAGAGATTTCAATGTAGCTATCTCAAAAAAACAAATGTTTAAAAGTAGCTCTCAGACTAGAGTGAGACTAAAGATAAGAGAGAAGTCTGGCAGAATGATATTTCTGTTAAAGTAAGGCCTTTGGTTCTACTAGTTTGTAGGCATTTTAGATTACATGTGTATGAATTCAAAATAAAAAGGAAGCTGGTCAAAATGAAGGTGTGTACTAACCCACATTTCTACCTCTCTAAGACCCATTCAGATGAGGCAGCATAATATCAGGGGTACCAGCATCCTGAAATGCCCAGAGGAAAGGCCATAATATAAGCAGTGTTGCTGGTTCTAGTGAACAGGAGGAGGAACAGCTATCAAGTGACTGAATCTAGAGCAAATATAAAAATAGATTTTATCTATTCCATTATCCCGGGAAAAAAGTAACCTTTATATGGTGAAATAAGACACATTGCTGATACCTGGATTTTTTGTATGGAAAACAAAGATGTACTTAAGTGTGTATTGCTGAATAAAATTAAAGAGTTAATAGCTAGTAATCTTCAAGTCAACATAGTCATAATTATAATGGGGTTGTGACATGCATTTTAGCGATTCCATATTGGGTATTGAGAAAAAAATTTTAGTCAAGAGATGCTTAGAAAATAGGTTTTGTTGTCCCATTATCAAAATTTTTCCTATCCCTTACTTCGATGCATCCAATCAAATATCTTTTCAAATGGTCAAGTCCTTGGATGAAGATCGGCATTGTAAACACAGAGAAATTTCAGTCACTAAGGTTGAAATTGATTCAAGTTCCGATTTTAAGAACTTTTTTCAAGTGCATTCTATAACTCTAGTTATTTCTGTTCCTATTTGTTATGCACAGATCTTTGCAAATTCTAGAACTCCAGGAGGTAGAACTCCCCCCCAGTTCTGCTAGCTACAGCTGCCAGTAAATACCAAGGAACTTATGAATCTAAATGCCTGCTGTTGTAGGAGGGCTTATGTAAGATTTCTTGGCTCTTGGTGGAAAGAGAAGAGTCTCTAATTTGAGAAGACAGGAACTACTCTCCATCTCTTCCAATTTATCTAGCCATAATAGTCTTAGAAGTGATTTACACTATATTCTTCCTTGTAGTTGGGTTATGGAACTTATCGTTTTGGTTTTTCCTGCAGTTTTACAGTTTAAATGTTTCAAGCATGTTTGTAATCTAGCACCAACTTCTTCTAAAGACCCTGGAATATCTAAAGATCATATTCATTTTCAAATAAGAAAATGACTTTCCTAAAAGCTTTTAAAATAAATCATGCAGAAAGAAATATGCTATATTTTCATGTCTTACTTTTCTTTTAGGTTTACAAGACCGACTTTATCATTTTTTTAATGTCTGTTATTTATTCTATCAGCCATTACTTCAGTACAAACATATATACAGAGAATTTACTCATTGGAAAATAAATATTTGTTAGCAGTTAGTAGTAGTTAGTATATTAGTTGTGGATACAGTAATGATTTTTTAGAAGCTCATCGTTTGGGGAGAGGTGGATACAAAATAATAAATTATACATTACAATGTAATGCATTGTCATAAATATACATTATAGTAGCTGTAAGTTTCCAGAGAAGGAAATACCTAACTGTTAAGCAGATGTGGAGAAGAGGGTATGATTATGAGTTTTATTTCAGAATATCTTTGAACGGAGTTATAACATTGATATACAAAGCTCTCCTATTTTCATAAAAACAAACAAGCCAAAAAGGAAACAAAATCATGAAATGACAGAATCCAATACTCTAATTTAAGAGATGCTGTCTTGGTTAGTGTATAAAATTGGGAAATCAGCTATAAAACCAATGTCTTTCAAGCTGAGACAAATCTGCCAAACCATATGCCATCAGTGTTTTACATAGAGTAGCTATCTTATCAAAGCTCATGAGAGAAGCCTCACTCTATTCTCTCAAACATTTTTAAACTAAAAGGGATTACCTGATCTTTAAGCCCTGACATCAATGACCACAGCTTTGGTACTTGTTCAGGTATATGTTCAATCAAATTGTAAATATAGGGTGTGTAGAAAAGAGTTAACACAGAGATCTGACTGCTCTCCTTTGAAAGGCCTGCTTACAAGGTTGGCCTTTGTTGGCATATGAGAACTTAGATTTTGATAAGGTTCCCAACACTAATTTATAAGAGTGGTTCCTCAGAACTTTGGGAGGCCGAGGCGGGAGAATCACGAGGTCAGGAAATCGAGACCATCCTGGCTAACACAGGATGTGTGAAACCCCGTCTCTGCTAAAAAAAAAAAAATACAAAAAAATTTAGCTGGATGTGGTGGCGGGCGCCTGTAGTTCCAGCTACTCAAGAGGCTGAGGCAGGAGAACAGAGTGAACCCAGGAGGCGGAGCTTGCAGTGAGCCGAAATCGCACCACTGCACCACAGCCTGGGCGACAGCGCGAGACTCAGTCACAAAAAAAAAAAAAAGTGATTCACTGTGTCTAAACTGTTTGAGCAAACAATATTGTTTATGTGGAACACCTGATTTTATTCTAGGAGATGGTATCTGTGTGCTTACCAGGCAAGACTATCTATGTGATCAGCCTTCAGTGAAAGCTCTGGCACTAAATGCCTAACGAACTTTCCTACTTGGCAACATTTCACATCTGTGCTCACCACTTGTTACTGGGCTAAGTGTATCCGGTGTGACTCCCCTGGAAAAGATTCTTCGGAACCTGGATTCTGGTTTCCCCTAGACTTCATCTATGAGACTTTTCCCTTTATTATTGTCCTTGGTATTCTTTTACTTCAATAAATCATAGCTGTGAGCGTAACTATTGGCTATGTTCTCAAAGCTCTCCTAAGGAATCATCTCACCCAAGGATGATCTTCAAGACCCCCAGGAAATAAGGTATATATAACATTGACATAATTATATTCTGACACTTTCTCTGAAGTTTTACCCAAAGGAAACTCATAATATAGAAAAACTATATGCAACAGGGGAGAGCTCTTGCTTCACAGAAAACATAAAGGGGTTCAACTAGTTTCCCAAAAGTAGTTAGATTTCTACAAAATCAAATATTTAAATTGACAAATTACATATAAATATATGTATTATACATATGTGTATGAGTGTGTGCTACAATCAAGCTACAAACTCATAAAGAAAAAAATACCATTCTGACTGTCTAACCTATAGTTAATAGAGTTTGAACACTTTAAGCTCAGAGAATACTGCTTTTTCTAGTCCCAGTCCTCACTAACACTAGTGAGTAAACTGTAACAGTCGCTTAGCTATCTTCAAAAAAGTCATACATTCCAATGGCCACACTTGTAGCTCAAGTTTAAGATTTTGAAGTAACTTTTGGTATGACTTTTTTGCTGAAATGCCAGTTGTTTTGAGAATAAAAGTGCCCTGGATGTTAACTCTGTTTTCTGCTTTTGCATAAGGTTTGACTTGACTGACCCATTTTTACATGTGGGTGATCTTGTTCTCCCTCAAAGAACCATGTGTGTCCTTCTAAACTCTTCATTCTTTCACAAATGAAGAATATCCCAGTGAGATAAGGAATGAATTATCTTTTGGTGATATATCAGTCTAGGTCCAGTGAAGGAAAGAGAGCAACTAGAGGAATTAGACAAATAAAGCAGTTTAATATAAGGATTAGAGTTTATCCATATGTGGGAAGGGCTGAGGAACGGTGGGAGTGATTGTCTGGAAGGAAGGAATGGGAAGATTGTAGAAGGAGCCATGAAAGACTTTTCAGCCTGAAGTACAGAACAGGGTGGAGAAAGCACCCCAGTTTTGAAATGGAAGCTTGTGGAGAGGTCTGCACTGCTCTAGCCACTATGACCTCCTAAAAGAATGGCCCTACTTCACTTTCTTTTTCCAAAACTGAATCTCTTTCTCCCATTTAAAAACTGTAATGGCTAGCCACTATGACCTCCTAAAAGAATGGCCCTACTTCACTTTCTTTTTCCAAAACTGAATCTCTTTCTCCCATTTAAAAACTGTAATGGTGACTCATATAAGCAGAGAAATAACAGGACATTTAATTCCTAACCTTAGAAAGAATGTCAGGGGTAACTGGTTGAAAATTAGGAAGCTCTGCAAGACTCTAAACACATAAAAGACTTCTAGAAACCGATGAATCTGTATTTTTCAAAAATGTTTCAGTATGCTTGATGAGACTGTAACACTAATCACTTTTCCAGTGATATCTGTGGTTTGTGCTATGTTAAAAAAAAAAAAAAAAGGCGGGGGAGAATCAGATTTTCAAAGGTTTATTAAAAAGCTTTTTTTAAAAAAGATGAATTTTATTTGACCTGAATAAATGTATCTAAAAGAGGCAGCCCAATATCTGTTGTATATTACAAAGATAATGTTGTAATGAGTTACTTTGAAAATGAAATGGAAGTCTCATAAAATTATTTCTACTGTTCAAATTGAACTGTCACTTATTCATGATCAGCATAGAAAACTATTAATTGATATTATGCCTCTGTTTAAGTGATCTCATATTTAGATATCCTTGCCCACTGAAAAGCTTATTTTGCACATAAATTTTTCTTCAGCGATTGTTAAACTTATGAGTTTTTTTTTTTTTTTATTATACTTTAAGTTCTAGGGTACATGTGCATAACGTGCAGGTTTGTTACATATGTATATATGTGCCATGTTGGTGTGCTGCACCCATCAACTCATCAGCACCCATCAATTCATCATTTATATCAGGTATAACTCCCCAATGCAATCCCTCCCCCCTCCCCCCTCCCCATGATAGGCCCCATTGTGTGATGTTCCCCTTCCCGAGTCCGAGTTTTTAAGCTAATTGATGAATTTTTCAGTGTATTATTAAATTGTGGTATCATATTTTTAAAGAAGTCATATTTTTAAGTTCTAATTAAAAAATTAGTTTTCTATGTATGATTTCTCTAGGTTCTGAAGCTGCAACTCTCAAGCCTCAACATGTACGCTTTATTATATTTATCAATAGACATAATTTAGAAGGAAGTATTACTAGCCATGTTTGTGTTCTAAACAGTTTTCCAAATTTCTCTAACTGTATTAAATTTTTACAGTACAAAGCTGTTACAGACTGAACAAGATCAGTATGACAAACACAACTATTTAAAGAAATGAGTAACTAATAATTTGGGCCAACTAACCTACCTAGGGCAAGAATTACAATGACCTGGATTTGCAATATAATGAGTATAGCAAATGTAGGAATGCTTGAAATTGTGATGGTTGTCCCCAGCCAAGGTCAGAAACACTGTAAATAGGAGTTGATATCCTTATTGTAAAAATCAATGTTCTGGCTCATAAGCTAAGATGTTTAAAGTAGAGAGACGATCAAAAGATGAGTGCCTGTGAACTTTAAATACATTGTGAAACCTCGAGTCCTTCTCTTCATTTGGTTCGTGGATAAACACTTCTGAGCAACATGTACGTTTTTCTTCTTATCTGTACGGTTCTGATTTTTATTAATATACTGATTGGATCTTCACTAGGTTTTACATTTAAAAACTTACATATTAAAGGAAGATAGTATTATCTCAAATACAGTACAATACTATATTCAGTTCATATAATAATATTTCTATTTCTTTGTAGAGATGAGGTCTTGCTTTGTTGTCCAGTCTGATCTCTGACTCCTAGCTTCTACTGATATTTTTGCCTCAGACTCCCAAAGTGCTGGGATTACAGGTGTTTGCCACTATGCATGACCAATAATATTTCAATTACTTAATATTATAGTAAACCTAAGATTATTCCTATTTTTTATTCATTTATGATATGGCCATTTACTCAATCTGAAAGATAATCATACAAAAACACAATTGTTTTATTAAATGCTATGTAAGCAGAGGAAGGCAGCGTTACAGTGGAACGTCTAATGTAGACATATGGGAGAAGAGCACGTTAGGTAGCATTTACTAGAAGAGATGATATTTACTCTGAGTCTTAAAAGGTGCACAAAGTGATGAAGCATGGGCAATGAAGCATGGGCAAAGCAGAAAAGCAGACGATGCAAAGAATAGAGAATTCAGAATGTGGAGGGCTCAGACTTCTGTAAGTACATCAGCTTTGCTGGAACAATGGCAGAAATGGTGGCTGGAATCGCGCCTGATTCCTAAAGAAAGAGACAAATCATGAAAGGCCTTGGATTTTATTTTGAGAAGTTTAGGTTTCTTTTTTAAATGATAAAAAGCCACCTAAGAATCTTGGATAAAAGAATATAAGTATTAACTATTTACATTAAAAATAATTAACAATTTTTCTGAGAACATATTTAAAATTAGGCCAAAAAAATGTTAAAAGACTATCAGAGTAATCCAGTGGAAAAATATTACTATGAATCTAATGTCAAAAGAGAAAAATTAATACATATTTAGTACATAAAATACATAGGGTTTGATCAGGTTGGGAATGACAGAGAGACAAAAGATGAATCTTAAATTATCCTCAAGTGTCTTGTGTGTTTGACTGGATAGATCATGGTATTATTATAAAGACCTGGACTGGAAATAGATTTGGTGAGAAGAGGAGGAGGCTTTTGTGTGATAAATTTGGGATGTCTATGTGGAGGTAGTCAATAGATGGTTTTATAAATAGACCTGGAGCTCAAGTAAGTTTTCAAGGAAAATGTTGACTTGAGAATCATCAACATAGTGGTAAAGTAATGGTTCTACACAATCAGGCTTTGACTAATGTATTTCCTAACTCCCTGAATAGACAGCAGTATTTTTTAAACCTGTCCCCAAACTAGTAAAATTTATAGTCCTCCGCTTACATCAACTTATACTCAAGCATATTCCCCACATCTACATATAGAGCCTTACATCTCCCCCACACATCAAAATTCACGCCACACAGTATGATTTTCCAGAGTTATTTAAAACTCAAAAGCCAATGGCACATTTTGCCCTTAAAATTTTCTTTATAGGAAAAATTGGTCAGAATGTTTAACAACTCAATTTTACAAATGACTAAACTTTCCAAAAGCAGAGCTGATTTCAATTAAAAGGTGTCATAGGTCTTGAGACTATAATGACAGATTTGAGTTCCACAAAGAGCAACTCATTTAACAGACTAATAAGACACTTTCAATTCCCTCATATAAAATGAGGTGCTAGGAATAGCTCAACTCTAGGATTCATTCCCAACACTAAATTCCAAAATTAAATTAGAGCATTATGTAAACAATTCATTTCTATTGTATGTGTAATATAGTTTATGCAAATTATAATAATATGTGCACATTTTTTCCTGCATTAGATTTATCAACATAGCATAGCTATCTGAAGAAATCAACTTAGTATATTTTTTAAAAAACATTTAACGGAGCACGGTGGCTCACACCTGTAATCCCAGTACTTTGGGAGGTCAAGGCGGGCAGATGACCTGAGGTCAGGAGTTTGAGACCAGCCTGGCCAATATGGCAAAGCCCTGTCTCTACAAAAATACAAAAAATTAGCCAGGTGTGGTGGTGGGTACCTGTAATCCTAGCTACCCAGGAGACTGAGGCAGGACAATCACTTGAGCCCAGGAGGCAGATGTTGCAGTGAGCCAAGTTCGCACCATTGCACTCCTGCCTGAGCAACAAGAATGAAACTCTGCCTCAAGAAAACCAAAACCAAAAACAAAATATCCAAAAAAAAAAAAAAAAATTAAAACTATTATTGAATTAGTCAATTTAGACTATCAAGCAACACATTATGGATATGAATACCCCTTATTTTTATCAATTATACTTTCAATAATGTCTAAGAAAGTAGTTTTAGTCTAACACAATAGAAACTGTATATGTGCATCATAAACAGAAATGTGTTACAAATGAAATGACAGTATGTGTACAAGTTTAATTACAAATTCCCTCTTTTGAAGTTATCGATGATTTGTTTCCTAAATGGCATACAGATTCAAAATTATTTGGGCCTTAAAACTAATGCTTAATTTAGTTCAATGAGCATTGTAACAGTTTAAGATGTATATATTTTTCCATTCAAAATAGCATGTATTCATTGAACTCACATATGGTTTTCTTTAACATCATCACAGTTAAAAACAATAACACTCTCAAAAACAGCACTCTTTCTAACTTATTCACACATATTAACCACCATGCACAGACATGCACAACTTGTACGTGCATAAACACTCGCATTCATGTGAGCTCCTTCCCGTACGTGCACACACACACACACACACACACAGACATACTCGGGATTTTCTTTCTCCTGCTGTTGCACTCAATGCTACACATTCAAAATGTATGGCAGATTGAGTAGTCCAGCCTCAATAATAAACGAAATTATTGTATAGAAAGAGCAACTGCCCTCAATCCTTGAATCTTTTCTTATGCTGGCAAAACAGTCTCAACAACTTCAAATAAATAAATGAATGACATTTTTAACTATCCATGACTTTTTGACTAAGATCAAATGTGCCAAAAGTAATTTTTGCTTAAGTTTTGCAGAGTTCTGTTTTAACTCTGCAATGTATACTGTGGACTCCAAAATCTCTAAAATAGTTCCTCAACCATCAGCAAAAATCTCACCCTTATCAAATACTCTTAATTTAGATGGGGATGCCTTGGAAGCCACAAACTTTCCATAGGTTAAAACCTACTCATTCTTTCTGAAGGTTTTTTGTTATTGTTCCTCCTAGTGAAGTTTACTCTCTTTGCTGAGGCAAACATAGAAAAATTAAGAAACAGAATCTAAACTGATATCTGACACCTATCATGCACAATGATAAACTACTGTATAAAAAACCCTGTTGTTTTTCAGTAATTCAGCACTTAAAATTGTTGTTAGTAGATTTTATTTTAGTTTACCAACTCAGAAAACTGAAGTACCATGTTTTCTTCTGTTCAATGTCACTTAGCTGCTAAGTGACGTTGTTGTAATGTGGAAGCAATCTACTGTTCCTAAATTTAGAGATGTTTCTAGTATTACACAGATAAGAAAATATGCAGCAAGTGTATTTTTTCAGTGTTATTTTAAAAATCCATATAATCCACATAATTTGATCACTATTTAAATAGAGAAACCTAAAACCACTCCCTGGTGGATTAAAGATATTTTGATATACCTAGTCTTCCCAGCTCAAGAGAATCACTGGGCATCGGTAACCTTGGGAAGATAATAACAACATTAGTTTCAATGTGAGGGGTAATTCAATTCAACTCATCACTTACTTTTTGGACAATACACACTTATTTTATTGACACACTGAATTTGCACATATTCAGGGGTATCATTTTATATATAATTATATATAATGTATGCATATATTATGTAATGTATAAATGTATAATATAATTCATATGATGTATATAAATATAAATGTATATTAATATGTATTATAATGAACTATACATATATGAAATTATATGGTATGATAAAATGATCAATAGATGGTATAACGATCTAAGCAAGGTATTTGGCATATCCATCACCTCATGTATTTATACTTTCTTTGTTGTGAGAAAATTTTTAAGCCTGTCATATAGCAGTTTGTGTTATACAGCATTTTACTGTTAACGATGGTCACCCTACCATGCCACAGAGCACCATAACTTATTCCTCCTATCTAACTGTAAATTCATGCCAAATGATCAATCTCTCCTCATCCTTGCCTCATCTTGCTTCTCCCCAGTCCTAGTAAAAGCAATCAAACAAAATAAATAAATAACAGGCATCTAATTGAAAAAGAGAAAGTCAAATTGTCCCTCTATTCAGATGACATAATCTTATACAGAAAAGTCCTAAAGACTTCACCAGAAAACTGTTAGAGCTAATAAACAAATTAACTTTTGACTTTTTACTTGAGGCTTGTGTTGAAAATGAATGTGTCTCCTTGGCCTCTGGCATCTTTACAGACACAATATTCATCTCCTGTGAGCCAACACCCAGATTTCTCATTGTGCTTGTAAAATAAAAGAAAATTTCAGGACTCTCTCAATTTATTATGTCAATGGAGAAGTTAAGTACTGGAGACTAAGTCATGTGGCATGTTTGGCATTTCTGGTTCTTGGATTATAAATTAACATTCTTCCTTATCATTCTTGTTATTTAAATAACTTAGGATAGTTAGTATAATACAATAGTAATGCCATAAACTACCATAAAATGATTCTGTTCAATCCATTCTTTAATAATTGGTTACTTAGTTATATTAATGTCCTCATAATAAAATTATTTAGGCATATAATTTATGCTGGAGAGATTTAGTTCAAGAGTTTGCTTGTTTTTTTTGTTTTTGATTTTTTGTTTTGTTTTGTTTTGTTTTGTTTTGTTTGTAAATTGACAATTTTGTCACCCCATGAGTCTATTCCCTTTGTGCAACGAATAGATCAATAGATGTATCTGTATTGGCTTTCTTCACTAACTGAAACTTAGACTCAGTAGAACAATATCTTATGTATTACTCTTAAAATTTAGTTCATTTCCATTGAGAATTGTACCTTCTAATTCTAGAAAAAGCAGGCAGAATATAGCTAACAGTTTTCTTTTGTTCAGGACAGAAGAAAATGTGCCTGGGTGATGCATTCTTTATTATGGTAACTATTAATAGACATCTGGAAACAGTTTAGTTTTCTAAATGTTTAGAAGAACTACTCTTACTGAAAATGTTGTCCACGGCATATTTATAAAATATAATTTTGGCTATAATTAGATACCACAGAGTGTATTCTTAAATATACCATGAAAATGGTGGGCTTTTTAAAATTGGTTTACTTATAACTCAAAGGACTAGCACTTCCTTAGGAGTTGAAACTTGGAGAAACCATTATTAACAATTCCTTTAATTTTATTTTAAAGGGATTAAAAGAAAATTAATTTAAGTTTCAGGATAACCTCTTGTATTTTATTGTTTAGATTTTCTTCATATTAATTTCAATCTGTAGGATGAAACATACAGATTTAAATATATATATATATATATATATTATCTTGTATATATATCTTCTGCAATACCTGTATCTTGCAGAAAAAGTGCTATTTGCACAATCTTCTTGCCAGAAGATATGTGATCTTACTGCTAGTGCCTGAAATTATTTTGACTATCAGACTGCATTAAACCACTGAAGCACTGAAGTGACATTTATCCTTGGCAATAATCATCCATTAGAAGAAGAAAAAAACAAAATGTACATTTTTATTTTTGTATTATTTATTTATTTATATAGTTTTTGAGACAGAGTCTTGTTCTGTCACCCATGCTGGAGTGCAGTGGCCTGATCTCAGCTCATTGCAACCTCTGCCTCCTGAGTTAAAGCCATTCCCATGTCTCAGTCTCCCAAGTAGCTGGGATTACAAGCGTGTGTCACCATGACCAGCTAATTTTTGTATTTTTAGTAGAAAGGAGGCTTCGCTGTGCTGGCCAGAATGATTTCTAACTCTTGACCTGAAATGATCTGTCTGCCTCAGCATCCCAAAGTCCTGGGATTACAGGCATTAGCCACCACACCCAAACAGATTTTTTAACTTTTGCTAACAGAGAAAGTAGTTGATACAACCTAGTGAGTATCTAAATTGTTAGTGGAAAACAGAATATAAGTTTAAAAGATTTAGAATTTAAAAAGGTATCTTGTTACAATCTAAAATAAAACATTGGATTCAGATTCCTTGAGCTAAAGTAACATGATCCGAAAGAATTATTTGTAACCAAATGTATCAATCTTCACATTCTAGAAGTGCAAAAAACCTAAGAAACTCATCAATTCCACTTTTCAATGTTTTAGACAAAATATCATTATTTTGGCTATATATGTGCAGTTTTGTCATTTGGAATATTATTTTAACTAATTATTGTCTCCAAGTTGATTTCATACAACTGCTCAGTAAATCATTTAGAAAATAAAATTTTAAGGCATGCTACTCTAAGGTAAATATAATAAAAGAAATGATTCATCATGCAAATTAATTATAAATAAAAGGATTAGTTGTTCTGTTGGTGTGCGCTTATTGTAACATTATTCAATATAGAAAACTATCCAACATCTGTCTTTCTCCTCATTCCTTTTTTCAGAGGTCTTAATGCAAAACAGAATAGGTATTTATTGCTGTTACACTCCTATAAATCCATATGCATTGTAATTTTTGTTTGGTCACAGGCCTGTCAATAGGGAAAAAATGTAAAGAGTGTTCAGTGTTGTGGGGGTTGTGTGTGTGTGTGTGTGTAAATTAGCATATCTACAAAGTGCATTTTTAAAATTTTATTTTAGGTTTGGGGGTAAATATGAAGGTTTGTTGCTTAGGTAAACTCATGTCATGGTGGAATTGTTGTACAGATTATTTCACTAGCCCAAGTATTAAGCCCAGTACCCAATAGCCATCTTTTCTGCTCCTCTCCCTCCTCCTATCCTTCACCCTCAATTAGATCCCAGTGTCTGTTGTTCCCTTGTGTTCATGAGTTCTGATCATTTAGCTCCCACTTATAAATGAAACTATGCAGCGTTTGGTTTTCTGTTCCTGTGTTACTTTTCTAAGAATAGCCTCCAGCTCCATCCATGTTCCAGCAAAACACATGATCTTATTTTTAATGGCTGCATAGTATTCCATCATGCATATGTACCACATTTTCTTTATCTAATCTGTCGTTGATGGGCATTTAAGTTGATTCCATTTCTTTCCTATTGTGAATAGTGCTGCAACCAACATTTGTATGCATGTATCTTTATGATAGGATAATTTACATTTCTCTGGGTTTATAACCAGTAATGGGATTGTGGAGTCAATGGTAGTTCAGTTTTTAGCTCTTTGAGGAAATGCCTTACGGTGTTCCACAATGGCTGAACTAATTTTACTGTCACCAATAGTGTTTAAGTGTTCCATTTTCTCCATAACCTCACAGCATCTGTTATTTTTTGACTTTTTAATAATAACCATTCTGACTGGTGTGAGATACTATCTTAACTGTGGCTTTTGTGTGCATTTCTGTAATGATCAGTGACATTGAGCTTTTTCTTATATGCTTCTTGGCCATATATATGTCTTCTTTTGAAAAGTGTCTGTTATATCTTTTTCCCACTTTTTAGTGGGGTTGTTTGTGTTTTTCTTATAAATTTACTTCAGTTCCTTATAGATGCTGGATATTAGACCTTTTCACATGTATAGATTGCAAATATTTTCTTCCATCTATAGGTTGTCTGTTTACTCTGTTGATAGTTTCTTTTGCTGTGCAGAAGCTCTTAAGCTTAATTAGATCAGACTTGTCAATTTTTGCTTTTGTTGGGATTGCTTTGTTGTCTTCGTCATGAAATTTTTGTTGGTTTCTATGTCCAGAATGGCATTGGCTAGGTTATTTTTCAGAGTTTTTAATAGTTTTAGGTTTTACATTTAAGTCTTTAATTCATTTTGAGTTGATATTTGTATGTAGTGTAACAAATGGGTCCAGTTCTAATCTTCTGCATATGGCTATCCAGTTATCCTGCAGCATTTATTGAATAGGGAGTCTTTTACCCATTGCTTGTCTTAGTCAGCTTTGTCAAAGATCACAAGTTTGTAGGTGTGTGACCTTATTTCTGTGCTCTCTACTCTGTTTTATTGGTCTATGTGTCTGTTTCTGTGTAAGTGCCATGCTGTTTTTGTTACTGTAGCATGGTAGTATACTTTGAAGTCAGGTAGCGTGATGCCTCCAGCTTTGTACTTTTTGCTTAGAATTGCCTTGGCTATTCAGTCTCTTTTTTGGTTTCAAATTAAATTTAAAATAGGGTTTTCTAGTTCTGAGAAGAATGTCATTGGTAGTTTGACAGGAATAGCGTTCAATCTGTAAATTGCTTTGGGAAATGTGGCCATTTTAATAATATTGATTCTTCTTATCCCTGAGCATGGGGCGTTTTTCCATTTGTTTGTATCTTTGATTTCTTTGAGCTGTGTTTTACAATTCTCATTGCAGAAATTTTTCACCTTCCTGGTTAGCTGTATATCTTGCTTATTTTATATATTTTTGGGGGGCAATTGTGAATGGGATTGCCTTCCTAATTTGGCTCTCGGCTTGGCTGTTGTTGGTGTATAGTAGTCCTAGTGATTTCTGTGCATTTATTTTGTATCCTTAAACTTTGCTGAAGTTGTTTATCAGCTGAAGGAGCTTTTCCACAGACTATAAGGTTTTCTAGATATAAAATTATACCATCTGCAAACAAAGATAGTTTGAATTCATCTCTTTCTATTAGGATGCCTTTTATTTCTTTCTCTTGCCTTATTGCTCGGGCTAGAACTTCCAGTACTAAGTTGAAGAGGAATTGTGAGAGACTGCATCCTTGTCTTGTGCCAGTTTTTAAAAAGAATGTTTCCAGCTTTTCCCCATTCAGCATGATATTAGCTGAGTGTGTGTCATAGATTGCTTTGTTATTTTGAGGTATGTTTTTTCAATACCTATTTTATTGAGAGTATTTAAAATGAAATGCTATTGAATTTCATCAAAAGACTTTTCTACATTTATTGAGATAATCATGTGGGCTTGCCTTCTGCTTATATAATGAAATCACATTTATTCTTTTGCATATGTTGAACTAACCCTGCATCCTGGGGATGAAGCCTACTTGATCGTGGTGGATTAGTTTTGGACATGCTGCTGGATTTGGCTCATCAGTATTTTGTTGAGGATTTTTGCATCTATGTTCATCAAGGGTATTAACCTCGTTTTATTTTTTGTTGTGTCTCTGCCAGGTTTTGATATGAGTATGACGCTGGCCTCATAGAATGAGTTGGGGAGAGGACCCTGTGGCTCAATTTGTTGGAGTAGTTTCAGTAGTAATGATATCAGCTTTTTTTTTTTGTACATCTGATAGAATTTGGCTGTGAATCCACCAGAAGCTGGGTGTTTTGGGTTGGTAGGCTATTTATTACTGATTCAGTTTCAGAGCTTATTATTGGTCTTTTTAGGGAATCAATTTCTTCTTGGTTCAGTCTTGGGAGGGTGTATGTGTCCAGGGATTTAATCTATCTCTTCTAGGTTTTCTAATTTGTGTGCATAGAGGTATTCTTCATATTTTATGATGGTTTTTACTTCTGTAAGATCAGTGATAACATTCCCTTCATCATTTCTAATTGTGTTTGTTTGGATCTTTTTTATTTTCTTTATTAGTCTAGCTAGTTGTCTATCTATCTTAAAAGTTTTTTTTTTTTTTTTTTTTTTTCAAAAAAAGCAACTCCAAGATTTGTTGATCTTTTGAATGTGTTTTTGTGTCTTGATTTCTTTCAGTTCAGTTCTGAGTTTAATTATTTTGTTATCTGCTAGCTTTGTGATTGATTTCTTCTCACTTCTCTAATACTTATAGATCTTTCTAAATTTTTGATGTGGTCATTTAGTGCTATAAATTTCCTTATTAACACTGCCTTATCTGTGTCCCAGAGACTCTGGTATATTGTATCTTTGTTCTCATTAGTTTAAAATAACTTCTTGATTTCTGCCTTACTTTCATTACTTACCCTAAAGTCATTCATGAGCATGTTGTTTAATTTCCATGTAATTGCATGGTTCTGAGCAATTTTCTTACTCTTGACTTCTCTTTTTATTTTGCTGTTGTCCAAGAGCATGTTTGGTATAACTTTGGTTCTTTTTCATTTACTGAGGATTGTTCTATGTCCAATTATGTGGTTGATTTTAGAGTATGTGTCATGTGGCAATGAGAAGAATGTATATTCGGTTGTTTTGGGATGGAGATCTCCACAGAGGTCTATCAGATTCATTTGTTTCAATGTTGAATTCAGGTACTGAATATCTTCTTTAATTTTCTGTCTTGATGACCTGTCTAATACTGTCAGTAGAGAGTTGAAGTCTCCTACTATTATTGTCTGGGATTCTATGTCTCTTTGTAGGGCTCTAAAAACTTGCTCTATGAATTTGGGATTTCCTGTGTTGAGTGTCTATATATTTAGGGTAGTTAGGTCTTTTAGTTGTACTGAATCTTTTACCATTACACAATGCCCTTCTTTGTCTTTTTTTACGTGTGCTGGTTTGAAGTCTTCCTTTGTTTGAAAATACTTTTATTACTTTTTTCAATTTTCTTGGTAGATTTTCCTCCTACCCTTTATTTTGAGCCTATGGGTATCATTACGTGTGAGATGGTCTCTTGAAGATGGCATATCATTAGGCCTTGCATTGTTATCCAGCTTGTCCCTCTGTGCCTTTTAAGTGGGGGCATTTAGTTTGTCTTTATTAAAGATTAGTACTGATATGTGTGTATTTAATCCTGTCATGTTGTTGTTAGCTGGTTATTATGCTGGCTTGTTTATGTGGTTGCTTTATAGTGTCACTGGTCTGTGTGTTTAAGTGTCTTTTTGTATTAGCTGGTAACATCCTGTGGTTTGTATATTTAGCACTCCCTCATGTAAGGCAGGTCTGGTGGCAACAAACTGCCTCAATATTTGCATATCCAAAAAATATCGTATTTCTCCTTTGCTTATGAAGCTTAGTTTGGCTGGATATTAAATTTGTTATTAAAGATATTTTTCTTTAAGAATGTTGAATATAGGTCCTGAACCTCTTCAGGCATGTAGGGTTTCAGCTGATAGGTCTGCTGTTAGCTTGATGGGGTTCCCTTTGTAGGTGACCTGCCCTTTTTCGCTAGCTGCTTTTAAGATTCTTTCTTTCAGCTGGGCGTGGTGGCTCACGCCTGTAATCCCAGCACTTTGGGAGGCTGAAGTGGGTGGATCACAAGATCGGGAAATCGAGACCATCCTGGCTAGCATAGTGAAACCCTGTCTCTACTAAAAATACAAAAAAAAAAAAAAATTAGCCGGGCATGGTGGCGGGTGCCTGTAGTCCCAGCTACTGGGGAGGCTGAGGCAGGAGAATGGTGTGAACCCTGCAGGCCAAGCTTACAGTGAGCCGCTATCACACCACTGCACTCCAGCCTGGGGGACAGAGTGAGACTCCATCTCAAAAAAAAAAAAAAAAAAAAATACTTTCTTTCATTTGACATTGAAAAAATCTAATGACTGTATGTCTTGGGGATAATCTTGTGTAGAATCTTGTGGGAGTTCTCTGTATTTTGTGAATTTGACTCTTGGCCTCTCTAGCAAGGTTAAGGAAGTTTTCATGGATGATATCCTGAAATATGCTTTCCAAGTTGTTTTTTTTTTCTCCCCCTGCCTTTCAAGTAGACTAATGATTTATAGATTTGGCCTCTTTACATAATCCCATATTTCTTGGAGTTTTTGTTTATTCTTTTTTATTCTTTTTGTCTTATTTCTGTATAACTGTCTTATTTCAGAGAGTCAGTCTTCAAGATCTGAGATTCTTTCTTCAGTTTGATTTATTCTACTAATACTTGTGATTGCATTGTGAAATTTTTTATTGTGTAATTAGCTGTGTCAAATTTGTTTTTGGTTCTTTGTTATTACAGCTATTTTCTCCTTCAGCTCCTGTATTGTTTTATTGTGACTTTTAGTTTCCCTGGTTTGGGTTTTACCATCCTCCTGAATCTTCATAATCTTCATACCTATTCATATTCTGAATTCTATGCCTGTCATTTCTGCCAGCTATTGGTTGGCAGAAAGCCTGGTTATGAAGTCTTATGAATCCACTCAGACCACTTGAGTGACTGGAGTTCTTGTGCGTAGTGCCAACACTTAGGATTATTTAGAAGACATCTGCTTTAAGAACCTAAGACATCTTTTCCTAGCAGTGAAGAACCAAAGAAAAATTGTAAATTAATCCAGTTTTGTCTTGAGAGCATTATCCTTGCAACTGTGTGACTTTATTGATTTTTTTTTATTTGTCTCTTAGTAAGTTTGGGCTGCTACAACAAAATATCATAAATTGGGCATTTTATAAACATCCAAAATTTATTTCTCACAATTCTGAAGATTCAGAAGTTCAAGATCAAGGCATTCATCGATTTAGTGTCTGGTGCGGGCCTGCTTTCTGGTTCATAGGTGGTGCTTTCTTTCTGTGTCCTCACATTTTGGAAGGGAAGAACGATTTCTTTGGTGTCTTTTTATAATGATATTAATGACCTAATTACCTCCCAAAGACCCCATCTCCTAACACCATCCCTTTGGGGGTTGGTATTTCAACATGTAAATTTTGAGGGTACACGAACATTCAGACCATAGCAGTCTCTTGTCAAGACTTTGTTAATGAAGGAAGAAGTATTTTACTTTACACTCTTTACATATAGACAAACACTCCTTAGATTTAGAGAAATTGCCCCTTGAATCCTTTCAGATAGTAGAAGTAGACCCCTAACAGTAATGGTTACTTTTGGTTTTTCCATTTTTAACTAAAGATCCCAAATCTCAGGTAGATAATCTAGTCTGCCTTTCTTGCTTTTCTCTCCCTTCCTTCCTTCCTTCCTTCCTTCCTTCCTTCCTTCCTTCCTTCCTTCCTTTCTTTTTTTTTTTTTTTCTTTTGGAGACAGGGTCTTGCTCTGTTGCCCAGGTTGGAGTGCAGTGGTGCAATCACACCTCACTGTAACCTCTTCCTCCTGGGCTCAAGTGATTCTCCCATATCAGTCTCCCAAGTAGCAAGGACTACAGGCATAGTCCACCATGCCTGGCTAATTTTTGTATTTTTTGTAGAGATGAGGTTTCACTATGTTGCCCAGGCTGATCTAGAACTCCTGAATTCAAGCAATCTGCCTGTCTCAGCTTCCCAAATTGCTGGGATTACAGATATCAGCCACCGTGTCTGGCCTATTTGTTTATTATTGTTAAAAAAAATGAAATCTCAATGTGTTTTGAAGACTACAGTGCAGTGGCTATTCACAGATGCAATCATAGTGCACTGCAGCCTCAAACTCTTGGCCTCAAACAATTTGCCTCAGCCTCCCAAGTAGCCAGGACTATAGGCACGCATCAACGCCTCCAGCTTATTTACTGAATCTGTGTTTATCATAATATTATTTTTGCTTTGTTATATGATAAAAGTATTAACAATATCATATTTTTCTATATTCCAATGAATGTTACATATTTATAATCTTATTTTATTCTCTCATTAAAGGTAGACAATAGGTTGCTTAGTCTTTATATCACCATTTGAGACAAAATGAAACTATAGATATTTCTTTCAACTCAAACTTATATCCATATTGGGGGGACAGTCTCTTACACATTATTATGGATGAGGAGAATGTCTAAGTGCTGTCATGGATGAAGTGCCTTGGTGTACTGGTGCAAATAATAAATGTATTGCTACTTCATTACATACTCAGTTAGGGGTAGCTCTGAAAAGTGGGGCTGAAGTGAAATCTCCCACTATGCTGCGCTTTAGGTGTTGTACCTAGCCATTATGTTTTGCTAAATAGAAGCACCTCACACTAAGTATATACATGAAATAGCGGGGAATGATAAATGGCTTGGATAGCTGCATATTATCTTGGAAGGGGAATGACAAGATGGTGAAGGATAAAGAGGTGTGAAGAAGAGTTATTCAGTTGTTCATACTTGAGTGGGCACAAAGTATGATGACCTTTGATTCACATGTTAACACACCAATAACTATTTAACATGGCAGAAGAATTAAAGAACCATACAGATACAATAACCCATCCAATTGATTTCAATCTGCCCCTTTCATCAACTGTCAGAGTATGAATAAAATTCCCATGATTGCCAAGGGTGGAAACTATGTATATTGAAAGAGCTTAGCCTTCTGTTTTCCAAGATGAATTTAGCTGCCGTTATTGTCAAATGTCAAAACCTGCAGTAACATAAATCAATACTGACTTCCTCACTGGACATCATTTTTTGATGAGGCCAACTAGTCATTTAATGGTTAGTTCATTACATCAGATAGTTTATACCCTGAAAAAGCAATGCAGTTGACCTATGAAGAATATGGGGGTTAGGAGTATTGAAGCTCCTACTTCGTTAAAAATCCACATACATCTTTTAATTCCCCAAAAATGTAACCATTAATAGCTTACTGTTGACTGGAAGCCTTACTGATTACATGAACATTGATTCACATAGATCGTGTACGTTATATGTATTATATACTGTATTCTTATAATAAAGTAACCTAGAGTAAAGAAAATATTATTAAGAAAATTATAGGGAAGAGAAAATGTATTCACTTTTCATTAAGTGGAAGTGGATAATCATAAAGGTCTTTATTCTTATATTCACAATGAGTAGGATGAAGAGAAGGAGCAAGAGGAAGGGTGGATCTTGCTATCTCAGTGGTGGTAGGTGGCAGAGGGCAAAGAAAATTAGTGTATAAATGGACTCATGCAGTTCAAACCTGTGTTGTTCAATGGTCAACTGTAATTATTATTAACTGGGATAAACACAATAGATATTCCAGATATGGGTTAGCTTTTCCTATTAATACTGTCATGGCAGAACCATAATATAAGCTCTTATAAAATGTTGTGTCTCAGCTGTGATGTATTGGCAACCCGAACCCCCTGAGCTAGAGGGTCTCAGTCTAAAGGGGAAATCATTATATAATCATGGTAGAAGAAAAATTACAGCTGGCACATGACCATTAGATCTGGTAGTCATATCACAATGGCCAGAAGCCTGTAGCCTGATGAACTAATGTAAGGCTTTCTGACTTCTTTACTATGGAAATTTTGGACCAGATAATTTTTTTGTGTGTGAGTGGGTTTTACAGTGTTTTCTAGTATATTTATTAGAATTACTAGATCACAAAATCGTCTCACTAGATTTCAGGGTCACCCTAACCCAACTGTGAAACCAAAAATATTCTCAGACATTGCTAAATGTACCTTGTGAGATGGGGTAAGGAATGGCAAACTCACTCCTGTGTGTGTGTATGTGTGTGTATATGTGTGTGTGTGTGTATATATATATGTGTGTGTGTGTGTATAAGTATATATATGTATATATGTATGCATATGTGTCTATATGTATACATATGTGTGTATATATATGCACACACATAAATATATGTGTGTGTATATATGTGTATATATGTAGTGTATACATATATATGTATACATAGTATATTCTAATAGTGTTCCCACTGAGGATACAGAATCATATAACATTAATTGACTTATGTACATGCATGATGTGTGTGTGTGTATATATACACACATATAAATATATGTGGGTAGAATATTAGAATATATGGGTCTAGGAACCGGTGAATATTGGAATCGTCCTAGTTACTGTCTTACCCACTGACCTACTGGAATAATTTGTTACTCTGGACTCTATGGGTTTACTCTGGCTCCCAGAGTAAACATAACTCTGTTGAAGAGTGTATTAGTTCATTTTTACACTGCTATAAAGATACTATCTGAGACTGGGTACATTATAAATCAAAGAGGTTTAATTGGTTCACATATCCATATGGCTGGGGAGGCCTCAGGAAACTTACAATCATGGTGAGAGGAGAAGGAGAAGCAAGCACCTTCTTCACAAGACTGCAGGAGAAATAGAACAGGGGAAACTGCTATCTTTAAACCACCAGATTTTGTGAGAACTCACTAACTATCATGGGAGAAAGCGTCCCCATGAACCAATCACCTCCCACCAGGTCCCTCCTGTGACACGAGGGGATTACCATTCGAGATGAGATTTGGGTGGGGACACAAGGACATATCAAAAAGTTTAAAGCCCTCTTAAACTTTAAGCTAGAGTTACACTGGGTTCCTCAGGCAGTAAGACTAACAAGAAAGAGAGGAGTCACCTTTGTGAAAGGGATAATGAACTCAACATTAGGAAGAGGTAGGACTGAGGTGATAAAACTGGAACACCGAAGAATGAGTTTTATGTCCAGATCATCTATTTGGGTATCTCTTGGTAAGCTTTCACCCAATTTTTATGATAAAAAGATAAATGCAGTAGGATATGGTGACCAGGGTCTGACCTCCTCAGGGATGAGAGTCTAGATTACTCCACGTATTAAGCTAAAGCAGATGTGCTAACCAAGAGTGGAAGGAGCTTAGAATGATTTACAGAAGAAAGAGGTGATGAACATTCACTGTGATCCTGAGAACAGCTATAGTGTAGGCCTGAAACTCATCCCAGTAATCTTCCTCAGATGTTTCTCAGGAAAAGAGATTAATGAGAATTCCGAATGAGCTGTTTTTCCCAGATCCTATGAATTTACCATATGAAACAAGTGAACATGAACAGCATGGTGGATGGACTGTGGTGCAACACCCAGATCTGCCCTTCAGGAGTGAGGCACTCAAGTTCTAGGGGTTTGGGTTGCCAATAGCCCACAGCTCAGACCATAGCAGAAAATTGCACTTAGCCAAAGAGAGCTGCTTCACCCTAGGTTTCACACTCTATCCAGGGGCAAACTGCATCCAATAACTGGTCATTGTGAGTGTAGAAAGACTTTTTCTCCTTGCCTCAACCTGGGACAAGTTTTAAGGGCCACCCCAGCTTCAATGCTTCTCCTAAGATGAACTGTGACCTCTTTTTCAAATGCAATGGAGTGTAACTTCTGCCCAGTTCTGCTTCCTTCACTCCCTTGAAACAGTTTTCCCAAGAACACTGTCTTTCCTAAATAAAAGCTCCTCCTCCCATCTTTACTATGGGAAAGCTAACCTAAGACATGGATATACATCAGAATATTTCTTTCATGTCACACTGAATAATTTGTCTATGTGGATAAAGAAGGGGTGAGTTTTATATAAAATGTTGGAATTTGGCCTCCAGTGTTCAAACTAAGTACTATATTACAATTGTAGTTAAGAGTTTCTCTAACAACAACAAAAAAAAAAAAAAAATGGAAAAAATGTCATAATTTTATAATTTAACACAAAATATTGTATAATCATCAAGGTCTGAAGTTAGAGTGCTAATTATAATAACTTTCCTCTGAAATCTAACTGAAATGAGGTAGAAATTGTTAATTATTAATTTGTTCTAAAAGATTGTTCCCTGAATTATGCCTTGTGGTCACTAACTCAGGTTTTACTCTATGTTGAGTCTCTGTAAATAGGGAAGCAAAATTGAAATATAGCCAAGTATAAGAATAGGAAATGGTTGAGAATCTTGCTTGTATCAATAACAGAATCTCTTAATTAGATATTTACTTATAGTTTTTATTACATTGAATATATATTTATACTTCTGAAATATTTGAAGTTATATATATATTCATTAGAAATAAATCATATCATTTTGGGAAAAAATTAGCATTGTTAATATAACGAAGGAGAGGTATATTATTCACACTTTAAGCTAAATTTTGAAATGTATTTCTCTCCTACAAATCTCTATAGTTTAAACTATTTTATGCTTGTAAAATGAATTTTGAAACCTGTAGATATCAAACTCAATTATCTTAAAATTGATCTTAAACATGGACAATTGAGATCTCTGTGGGTCCAATGCAAGAATTTTCAGGTATTGATAATGTGTCTCAGAATTATTCAAACATATTTACTTTCCCCAGCAAATAATTGACCTGAGTGCTTTTGGAGGTGTTTGTAGGCTCCATAAATGAAGAAAACACTATATTTCCACACATTAACATGCGGAATGTAGCAACATGTTACAATGGAATTTCCAAAATTGTTCCCAATAATCCTTTATTATATCTAAATCATGATTATACTATTCTTTTGAATAAATTAAAATTATATACTTATAGTTAAAAAAGAAATTTAAATAGAATTGAACACACAAACATTTGAAGAAGTAAATTGAGCATAGCAAAACTCAGTCCATTATCTGAAGTTGGCAAGGGTATTTCATTTCACACATCATTTGGAGACTAATTCACTGTAGTGATTCTATAAATTTAATTGTTCTTAAACTGTTAATGGAATGAAAGAAAAAAATTAAAAAACAAAACTTTGTTTTCAACAAATATCTATGCCAAGGTGCACAGAGCTGGTGAACCCTTTAGTCCCAGCAGGGATATATTCACTGAGCTGATATCCTTTACTTTCCGTAAGCTCAAAAATGGGATAACACAAACAACAAAAAGATTTACTTTATTTTAACAATGAATCCATTTTCATTTCATTTGAAAGCTCCATAATAGATTTAACAGTACATAAACTAGACACTGGATTATAATAAATCTCTTGTTGCCAATATTTAAATTCATAATTACATTGCTTTGGGAGCCAATTTAAAAATAAAATAAATGGAAAAAAAACAGGTTCAGTGTCCTAGAAAGCTAAGTCAATATCAAACCTTGGTTACAAACCAGAACTTGCAAATTACATATGAGGTATAAGATAGAAATAATTCGTGAAGTACATTAATTACTTGTACCAACATTGGACAAACTACCTAAGATACCCATCTTTTTCAAATGTATCTATATTATCAAAGAAGAAGTCAATTAAGAATGCTTTAGATTAACCAGATCATCTAGGACCCTGGTGCAATAAAAAAAAAAAAAAAAAAAATCTAAGTCCTTGTCTTAAAATATTTATAATTTAAAATGGAAGATTTACATAAGCATTTAAATATCAAAATTGTAGACAAAGAAACTTAGATATGATAAATAGATATATAGAGAGATAGATAAATAATAGATAGATATGGGTGTTTTTGAATGCGTACTTTTCAGGCAACTTTCTAAGCAATTTAAATTTTTAACTTAAGTCCTCACCAAAT
>NC_045441.1:86398126-86403126 GCF_002776525.5 Piliocolobus tephrosceles
TTTTTTTTGTATTTTTAGTAGAGACGGGGTTTCACCGTGGTCTCGATATCCTGACCTTGTGATCCGCCCGCCTCGGCGTCCCAAAGTGCTGGGATTACAGGGATGCTACTTTTAACGCTAAAATGCTGAAATCACTTGAAAGAAACCTCAAATAATTTTCTGGAGACCTTTGCTATGCCCCGAGATTCTGGGTAGCTCAGAGGTACCGTGTAGAGCTCTGCATTGCTTCCTAAACATACCAGGTAATTTTGTTACAGATGGTCCATCATCCACAATATGAGAGCACTTACAGAACTTGCCCATGGCTATAATTTAAGGCAAAGGTAAAATATCTGTTGCTAAAGGCAAATAAACATCACAGGGAATTAACTTCACTTTTGCTTGCAGCTCAAGCTGCTCCAATCTAAGAGAATAAAGAGTAATTAAAATGATGTGATCTGCAAAATCAGAAGCTAGCTTTTCATGGCTTTTCTCACATGAAAAGCCATAATTTACACTGTAGCTATTCAGTCTGTTTTACCTTCTCTTCAGGATGCCAGCAGCAAATTAAAAAAAAAAAAAAATTATTTGAAATGATTTTAGATGTACACGAAATTGTGAGAAATGATATGGAGAAGAACTGTATACCACTCAGGAAGTTTCTCTCAATTGCAACATTTTGCATAACTGTAATAATACAATATCACTACCATAAAATGAACATTGATCCACTGGCTATAATCAGATTTTGCCAAATTTACCTGTCTTATTTTGTCTGTGTGTTTGTATCTAGTTGTATAAAATTTTATTTCATTTATAGATTTTTTTGTGACCACCATCATAGTCACAAAGGTTTCCTCACAATTGTAACATTATTTTTATATAATTGTATAATCGTATTTATACATATACCACATCAAACTCTTATAGCCACAGCCACATCCTTCGCTGCCCTATTCCACTAATCTGTTTTCCATCTCTATGTTATTGCTATTTTCAGAATGTTATATAAATGTAATTACAGGAATACAACATTTTGAGACTGGCTTTTTTCATTCAGCATAATTCCCTTGAGATTCATTCGAGCTGTTGCTTGTATCAATAACTTCTTGGCTTTTTTTAAATGTATTTTTGATATTTTTAATTGACATAAAGTTGTATATATTTATCACATGCAACATAGTGTTTGGAAGTGTATATATATATATATATATACACACATATATATATATACACATATATATATCGCGAAAAGACTAAATTTAGCTAATTAACATATGCAATACCTCACATGATTATCATTTTTGTGGTAGAAAATTTTAGTTATGCAGGAGGATTAAGTTCAAGCTATCTAGTATACAACGTGATGATCATAGTTAATAATAATATATTGTGATTTTTTCTTGTTGAGTAGTATAGTATGTATGCATCACATTTTGTTTAACTTTCGCTTGTTGAAGGCTATTTTGGTTGTTTCCACTTTGGAACTATTACAAGTAAATTTGCTTTGAACATTAATGTACAGATTTTTGTGAGCCTGTTTTCATTTCTCTGTAATAAATGCCCAGGAGTGTGATTATGCTGGTTTTTACAGCATTTTCAATTTCATTTTTTTTTAAGAAATTGCCAAACCATTTTCCAGATAAACTGTACCCTTTTACATACCACCAGTAATGTAAGAGTGATGCAGTTTTTCTTTATCTTGTTAAGGACTTGATCTTATTTCCATGTTTTTTTGTTAGCTATTCTGACAGATGTGTAGTGATATTACATTGTGGCTTGAATTTGCGTTTTATTAATAGGTAAGGATGTTGAACACTTTTTCATGCAATTACTTGCCATTAGTGAAATGTCTTTTTCTATACTTCCCATTGTTTTATTTGATAATTTGTGTACTTACTCTTGAGTTTTAAGAGTTCTTTGTATATTCTAGGTATAAGTCTATCATTGGATATGTGATTTGGAAATATTTTTTTCCCATAATGTTGCTTGATTTTCCATTCAGAGAGTAAACAACTTTTTTAAAATGAGGTCTATTCAGTTTTTCCTTTAATAGATTGCAAGCAGCTAATTTTATTTCTTGAGTTATTATCCCCAAAGTGAGAAAAGACCCTGTGCCAATCATTCTCCTTGCTGGTACGTAAAACAAGCAACCAGATTATTTTAGGAATATTTTTCTCCTAATGATCCTAATGAAACGGAATTTTTAAAAAGTGTTGTGAAAAAAATGTCCTGTCAATATTGCCCTGTTCTATAACGACTTGTAATGGATTCTAGTGTTATGTACCATATAAAACTTTATTCTTATGAATACCCATGTTATGTATTATTTCTCCATATTTTCTAGCCTAGAAAACTAAAGAACCTACTAGAATGAGGAAGTAGGTCACTTAAAGGGCCCAGAATTAAGTGAATCACTTGTATTTTGGGGGAATTAAAGCTAATTGTTTCCAAAGCATTACATATCGCTAAATTACTAATACGTCTTTATTTAGGAAATGTAAAATCAGGCAACATCTGAAAGATATTTTCATGTCTCCCAGGAAAATTTTAACAGAAAGCTATATGTTATCCTTGACACTAGTCTTCCCCGTAAATCTAGTTTGTTCTGTACAATGTTACCAATGTTACATTCATAAGAATTAGATTTGATTGATACTTCCTTACTTCACCACTTCTGTTGATACCCCTTTGCTGACAGAATACATTTAAATCCTACAAAATGACAAGTGGGTCCCTTGCAACTCAGGAAAGTCACCACATTTATCTAATGGCTTAAATAAAAAGCCAAGAGTCATTCTTGATTTAAAAAATTTCCTCAATTCCTACATTCAATTATTGAGAAATTCTTATTAACACTACTTGCAAAACACATTTCAAACCTGTCCACCTCTGTCTGTCTTCATGGGACACATAGTCCAAGGCATCATTATCTCTTTCCTACACTGCAGCCGCAAGTCCTTTAATTGGCAACTTTTGTCTCCCTAAAACCCACAGGGATTGATCTCTTTAAAATATGAAATCAGGTCAACTATATCCCTGCTGCATTTCTTCCAGTGACTTTTCACTATGCAGAAGATTAAAGCCAGTCTTCTTCCTAGCCTGAGAGTTTCTCCATGACCTGGCTTCTGCTTATCTCTCTGCCATCTCTTATCAGCTCCATTCTTTGTCACTCTTTGTCAGCAAGGTTTATCCAGGCTGGTCTTTCTTTTTCTTTTTAAGCTCTTTTTTTTTTTTTTTTTTTTTTTCAGATGTTGTTCCTCTGCCTGAAGTGTCTCTCAGCACCTGGTGAACCCAAATGTCATCTCCTCAGACAGGTCTTTTTTAACTCCTATCTGATGTTGCTCACATCCATTCCACTTGTTTGCTATCATAGGAGCTAGCTTCAATTTCTTTTGTCAAATGTAGCACTGCCTGGAATAACTGAACTTGTTTATTGTGAAATATCCACATAAGAATGTTAGTTCCTTAGTATCATACAATGTATCTTTCTTTTTCACTGCTCTATTTCCAGAACCTTGGTTGTACCTGGAATATAGTGTGCACTAACTGAACATTTGTTTAGTAAATAAATGCATTAGTTTATCTATCTGTATAACTAAATCTATCAAATATTCTTTAAAACATGAACCAAAGTTAATCTGAAACTCTTCCTGTGGAAAAAGTCATATATTATATGCCTTCAGCACATGATTTGTTATTATTTCCTTACTATCCTATGCCCTTTGTCATGTGCTTTTTTTTCCCATAGAGCTTTGTATTCCTTCAGTTCTACCACCTTCCTCTGAAGAACTCTTATTTATCATTTCTTGGACTAAATTAGGAAAACTATTCTGTGATCTTACAAGGTTTGAAATGCTAATCAGAAAAAAGTCAACTTTAGATTTTTTTCTGAAGTCAGTATCTCAGCTCTTTAGCTGCTTAAGAGTCAAAAGGTACATCATTATATTATAATATACTCATATTCATCAGGCTGAAATTTATTTGTCATGTTGTGACATGCCTTTCAAATTCAGGTTTGAAGAAGTTTCACCTGTCAGAATTTGGTTGAGGAAGGGGTGAAGGAATTTGAGGAGTCTTCAAGCTCTGAAGTTCTTCTTAGTCACAGCTCATTGCTTGTAACCTTATTTCTCACTGGGCATGCATTTTTGTTACCCTCCCTCTTTTTGTTTTAGTGCCAACCTGCTGGGCCAGCTGTTCCACCATCATTTAAATTAGGCTACCACTATCCATGCAGTAGAGATGTGAACACAGAAAAAAAAACACTCTTTTTAAATATCAGTGTTAGAAAGAATGAGATATTTCTAAGAACGAATAAGGACGTAAAGAAAATTGGTTTTTAAAAATTGTTGTGTATAAATAGAGTTTTGAGAGCAAAGTACCTTATGTCAGCAGCCTGCTTTACTTGGAGAAAACCTTTGACAGTCCTTATGCTTTGGTTGCCTAATGGTATTCCATCAGGAGTAAATTGAGTTTCTGGTAACAGATTGGCTTTAAAACAGCATGAAACCTAATGACCACGTCAAGCTCTGTTTGCCAGGATAATTGCCTAAATTTGGATTTCTGATTCTCTCACTCAATCAAAGACCATGCATTGAATGTTGGCAGATCAGACAATGAACTTATTGTACATTTTGTGGATAGATACAAACTGAGTCACAGGCTTCTCTCCTCTCAGACCTCTGATTATTTCAGCAGTGATAACGGCCCCAGCGTTTTCCAACCCGATACTGAATTAAAGAGCACAAAACTTAAAAACTATAGTATGAAAAATGTTAGGGATAAACCAACTTAAAGATGGCTTTTTTGGGGGTAATAAAAGACTTATTAGCTATGTGCTACACTCAGTTTTTAATGAAAACTATTATTATACTTTAGAGGAGAAAAGTTACATTTGAATGCTAGCAGATGATAAAAATGTGAACCTATTTAACCTCAGTTCCTAAAAAGGCATCTCTTCTCCTCTTGCATTTATTCTCAGAGTCATTAATACTTCCTTTGTACTTTCTGTTACGTCTTCC
>NC_045441.1:86404925-86460841 GCF_002776525.5 Piliocolobus tephrosceles
GGGTTTCACCATGTTGGCCAGGATGGTCTCGATCTCCTGACCTTACATCCGCCCGCCTCAGCCTCCCAAAGTGCTGGGATTACAGGTGTGAGCAACTGTGCCCGGCTGGACTTTGTTATGTTCTAACCTATGGCTCAAGTTCTTATCAAAATGTATTTTCCTACAAAAGCTTTAATTTCTCAAAAAGAATTTCAGTAAATGTGAAAAACAGTGCTTCCAGATACTAATGAATTTGAAGTAAAAAGAGGGAATTCGATGATCTTAAGAAATTTATTGTTGCACCAATCTAATAAGTGCTCCCCCGTTCTGGTGACACCAATGCCGACCAGATGGTGTCTTTTTCCCTTTGTCAGTTTTCCTGAAAAGTTGATATTTAATTCCTGCTTTTGTAGCATGTGTACATACCTCAGCACATGCTTCTACTTCTTTTTACTTGATGTATTTTTCCTCTGGAAACACCAAGGTGTGTTCCAGCACTGAGGATACTCTTATTTTCATCCTGATATTTTCCAGTTCTCTTCATTTACACAATTGTAGACATTGTTTTGTGACAGATGACTGAGTGAAATAGCAGCACTCCTTCATTATATATTATTATCCATTTAAATATCACAAAGCAACTCATTTTCAATCTCTAGAGTAAATTCTCGTAATTTTTTCTGTGCTGACCACACAATAGGTTCTTCAGGCATTATTTTAAACTTTCTATTCCACGGAAAGCCCTAGCAGTGGCTCTTCATGGCTTCTTATTTTAAATCACATAACAATACCATGAATCCACAATGATAATATGCAAAATATGTTCCAGAAAACATATTCTCAAAAATATAATGAGCATGTTTCTGACATTATTTGTAATCATCAGAAAAAAATTCTTGTCATATAATAAAGTTGTTATTTTATATGTGGTATGTATTATGTGTGCATGTATGTATGTATTTATAGCCTACCTTACATTTCCTAAAGTGCATTTATATACTATTGAAAAATAGTGTATTTACTTGTTTACCTTTAATTCTGGGAATCAAGATAACAAGGTCTACATTATGGATTTGTTTGACCAGTTTTAAACCGTTGAAACATTCTACCAGAAAAACAGTCAAACTCCAACTCTCATTTTCTAATCTTTCTTTGTATCTTTTCTTTGTACTTGAAGTCTTCTTTGAAGTGGGTGTAAGGGATATAAAGGTTAAGAGGAGACAGAAAACCTAATGCTTTAAAGTTCACTTATCATTTATCCAACGTAAGTTCTCAAGAAAAGACAGCTCACTGAATGCTTATCAGTCATTTCTATTGTTTGATATCTTGGCACCCAATTAACTAGAGATTCAAGAGTTCAGTTAAACTTCCAAAAAAGTAAAACAAGATTATTTTTTTTTTTTTTCTGCACTTGGGACACTGTCCTATAGAGATCTATTTTATAACATCATAAGTCTGCATTTTTAAAAATTTCAAGTTTATTCGCTTTGTAAAAATTAAACATCTGAACTAATGGTACCTAGTAACACTCACAGTAGCCTTATAGTAGAAGCGAAGTATTTGTAATGGAGGCCAAGTTGGACAACCCAGCTGGTGTGAGTAAATTCAACTACTAAAATCTTCAGTGCCATGAGCTTCAAGGTCTAATTAATACCTGTGAGAAATGAATATTTCCTGGAAATTCACTTGCTTCAAATAATTCAATCCCTCAAAGCTAATAAGAATGGGTAATCTCAGATGGAGCTAGGTCAGGGATCATAATGTCAGTTTTAATTGTTCAATTTAATTAATTTAGAAGTCCTACACTTGTTGAACAAAACTACTAGGTGAAATGTATCAGTTGTAACGTTTATTATCACCAACGTATTTTATTTACTTGAGATTTTCATGTTACCTATACATGAGTGTCAGGATTTTTTATTTCTCATGCTTCTCCAGAGGAGTCTGCATCTTGGACTTATCCTTTTGAGTGTTTTGTGGCCAGATTTTAAAGGAGGATACATGGAGCATGACACATATTAATGAATAGTTTACTTATGGATATGTCTTATTTCCAATATTTTCAGTATATTTAAAATGGAACTTTTCTTGTGCCAAGAAATGATCATGATAGCTAATAGACTTGGATTTTTGTTCCAATTCTATACAGTTACTCCTTCCTGAAACAAAATGTATCAATCCAAATACTGCATCTTATTATGGCTTCTTTAGTGTCCTGTGATACCTCCTGGGTCCCAGAAAAGAAATCCAACAATAATTATCGAGTATACACGAATTTATGTGCTGAACCTCAGTATGATTTGATTAACAGGGGCTGCATACAACTTACAGCATGATTTTTGTTTTGTTTTGTTTTTGTTGTTGTTTTGTTTTGTTTTTCTTTTTTTAATTTTATTTTAATTTTTTTTTTATTATACTTTAAGTCCTAGGGTACATGTGCATAACGTGCAGGTTTGTTACATATGTATACATGTGCCATGTTGGTGTGCTGCACCCATCAACTCGTCAGCACCCATCAATTCATCGTTTATATCAGGTATAACTCCCAATGCAATCCCTCCCCCTCCCAATGATAGGCCCCGATGTGTCGATGTGTGATGTTCCCCTTCCCGAGTCCAAGTGATCTCATTGTTCAGTTCCCACCTATGAGTGAGAACATGCGGTGTTTGGTTTTCTGTTCTTGTGATAGTTTGCTAAGAATGATGGTTTCCAGCTACATCCATGTCCCTACAAAGGACGCAAACTCATCCTTTTTTATGGCTGCATAATATTCCATGGTGTATATGTGCCACAATTTCTTAATCCAGTCTGTCACTGATGGACATTTGGGTTGATTCCAAGTCTTTGCTATTGTGAATAGTGCCGCAATAAACATACGTGTGCATGTGTCTTTATAGCAGCATGATTTATAATCCTTTGGGTATATACCCAGTAGTGGGATGGCTGGGTCATATGGTACATCTAGATCTAGATCCTTGAGGAATTGCCATACTGTTTTCCATCATGGTTGAACTAGTTTACAAACCCACAAACAGTGTAAAGGTGTTCCTATTTCTCCACATCCTCTCTAGCACCTGTTGTTTCCTGACTTTTTAATGATTGCCATTCTAACTGGTGTGAGATGGTATCTCATTGTGGTTTTGATTTGCATTTCTCTGATGGCCAGTAATGATGAGCATTTTTTCATGTGTCTGTTGGCTGTATGAATGTCTTCTTTTGAGAAATGTCAGTTCATATTCTTTGCCCACTTTTGGATGGGGTTGTTTGTTTTTTTCTTATAAATTTGTTTGAGTTCTTTGTAGATTCTGGATATTAGCCCTTTGTCAGATGAGTAGATTGCAAAAATTTTCTCCCATTCTGTAGGTTGCCGGTTCACTCTAATGGTAGTATCTTTTGCTGTGCAGAAGCTCTTTAGTTTAATTAGATCCCATTTGTCAATTTTGGCTTTTGCTGCCGTTGCTTTTGGTGTTTTAGACATGAAGTCCTTGCCCATGCCTATGTCCTGAATGGTACTACCTAGGTTATCTTCTAGGGTTTTTATGGTAATAGGTCTAACATTTAAGTCTCTAATCCATCTTGAATTAATCTTCGTATAAGGAGTAAGGAAAGGATCCAGTTTCAGCTTTCTACTTATGGCTAGCCAATTTTCCCAGCACCATTTATTAAATAGGGAGTCCTTTCCCCATTTCTTGTTTCTCTCAGGTTTGTCAAAGATCAGATGGCTATAGATGTGTGGTATTATTTCCGAGGGCTCTGTTCTGTTCCATTGGTCTATATTTCTGTTTTGGTACCAGTGCCATGCTGTTTTGCTTACTGTAGCCTTATAGTATAGTTTGAAGTCAGGTAGCGTGATGCCTCCAGCTTTGTTTTTTTGACTCAGGATTGTCTTGGCAATGCGGGCTCTTTTTTTTGTTCCATATGAACTTTAAAGCAGTTTTTTCCAATTCTGTGAAGAAACTCATTGGTAGCTTGATGGGGTTGGCATTGAATCTATAAATAACCTTGGGCAGTATGGCCATTTTCACGATATTGATTCTTCCTATCCATGAGCATGGTATGTTCTTCCATTTGTTTGTGTCCTCTTTAATTTCACTAAGCAGTGGTTTGTAGTTCTCCTTGAAGAGGTCCTTCACATCCCTTGTAAGTTGGATTCCTAGGTATTTTATTCTCTGAAGCACTTGTGAATGGAAGTTCATTCATGATTTGGCTTTCTGTTTGTCTGTTACTGGTGTATAAGAATGCTTGTGATTTTTGCACATTAATTTTGTATCCTGCGACTTTGCTGAAGTTGCCAATCAGCTTAAGGAGATTTTGGGCTGAGACAATGGGGTTTTCTAAATATACAATCATGTCATCTGCAAACAGGGACAATTTGACTTCTTCTTTTCCTAACTGGATACCCTTTATTTCTTTCTCTTGCCTGATTGCCCTAGCCAGAACTTCCAACACTATGTTGAATAGGAGAGGTGAGAGAGGGCATCCCTGTCTTGTGCCAGTTTTCAAAGGGATTTTTTCCAGTTCTTGCCCATTCAGTATGATATTGGCTGTGGGTTTGTCATAAATAGCTCTTATTATTTTGAGGTACGTTCCATCAATACCGAATTTATTGAGCGTTTTTAGCATGAAGGGCTGTTGAATTTTGTCAAAAGCCTTTTCTGCATCTATTGAGATAATCATGTGGTTCTTGTCTTTGGTTCTGTTTATATACTGGATTATGTTTATTGATTTGCGAATGTTGAACCAGCCTTGCATCCCAGGGGTGAAGCCCACTTGATCATGGTGGATAAGCTTTTTGATGTGCTGCTGAATCCGGTTTGCCAGTATTTTATTGAGGATTTTTGCATCGATGTTCATCAGGGAGATTGGTCTAAAATTCTCTTTTTTTGTTGTGTCTCTGCCAGGCTTTGGTATCAGGATGATGCTGGCCTCATAAAATGAGTTAGGGAGGATTCCCTCTTTTTCTATTGATTGGAATAGTTTCAGAAGGAATGGTACCAGCTCCTCCTTGTACCTCTGGTAGAATTCAGCTGTGAATCCATCTGGTCCTGGGCTTTTTTTGGTGGGTAGGCTATTAATTGTTGCCTCAATTTCAGAGGCTGCTATTGGTCTATTCAGGGATTCAACTTCTTCCTGGTTTAGTCTTGGAAGAGTGTACGTGTCCAGGAAATTATCCATTTCTTCTAGATTTTCTAGTTGATTTGCGTAGAGGTGTTTATAGTATTCTCTGATGGTAGTTTGTATTTCTGTGGGGTCGGTGGTGATATCCCCTTTATCATTTTTTATTGCGTCTATTTGATTCCTCTCTCTTTTCTTCTTTATTAATCTTGCTAGCGGTCTGTCAATTTTGTTGATCTTTTCAAAAAACCAACTCCTGGATTCATTGATTTTTTGGAGGGTTTTTTGTGTCTCTATCTCCTTCAGTTCTGCTCTGATCTTAGTTATTTCTTGCCTTCTGCTAGCTTTTGAATGTGTTTGCTCTTGCCTCTCTAGTTCTTTTAATTGTGATGTTAGAGTGTCAATTTTAGATCTTTCCTGCTTTCTCTTGTGGGCACTTAGTGCTATAAATTTCCCTCTACACACTGCTTTAAATGTGTCCCAGAGATTCTGGTATGTTGTATCTTTGTTCTCATTGGTTTCAAAGAACATCTTTATTTCTGCTTTCATTTCGTTATGTACCCAGTAGTCATTCAGGAGCAGGTTGTTCAGTTTCCATGTAGTTGAGCGGTTTTGATTGAGTTTCTTAGTCCTGAGTTCTAGTTTGATTGCACTGTGGTCTGAGAGACAGTTTGTTATAATTTCTGTTCTTTTACATTTGCTGAGGAGTGCTTTACTTCCAATTATGTGGTCAATTTTGGAATAAGTGTGATGTGGTGCTGAGAAGAATGTATATTCTGTTGATTTGGGGTGGAGAGTTCTCTAGATGTCTATTAGGTCCGCTTGGTGCAGAGATGAGTTCAATTCCTGGATATCCTTGTTAACTTTCTGTCTCGTTGATCTGTCTAATGTTGACAGTGGAGTGTTGAAGTCTCCCATTATTATTGTATGGGAGTCTAAGTCTCTTTGTAAGTCTCTAAGGACTTGCTTTATGAATTTGGGTGCTCCTGTCTTGGGTGCATATATATTTAGGATAGTTAGCTCTTCCTGTTGAATTGATCCCTTTACCATTATGTAATGGCCTTCTTTGTCTCTTTTGATCTTTGATGGTTTAAAGTGTGTTTTATCAGAGACTAGGATTGCAACCCCTGCTTTTTTTTTGTTCTCCATTTTCTTGGTAGATCTTCCTCCATCCCTTTATTTTGAGCCTATGTATGTCTCTGCATGTGAGATGGGTCTCCTGAAGACAGCAGACTGATGGGTCTTGACTCTTTATCCAGTTTGCCAGTCTGTGTCTTTTAATTGGAGCATTTAGTCCATTAACATTTAAGGTTAATATTGTTATGTGTGAACTTGATCCTGCCATTATGATATTAACTGGTTATTTTGCTCATTAGTTGATGCAGTTTCTTCCTAGCCTCGATGGTCTTTACATTTTGGCATGTTTTTGCAATGGCTCGTACCGGTTGTTCCTTTCCATGTTTAGGGCTTCCTTCAGGGTCTCTTGTAAGGCAGGCCTGGTGGTGACAAAATCTCTAAGCATTTGCTTATCTGTAAAGGATTTTATTTCTCCTTCACTTATGAAACTTAGTTTGGCTGGATATGAAATTCTGGGTTTAAAATTCTTTTCTTTAAGAATGTTGAATATTGGCCCCCACTCTCTTCTGGCTTGTAGAGTTTCTGCCGACAGGTCTGCTGTTAGTCTGATGGGCTTCCCTTTGTGGGTAACCCGACCTTTCTCTCTGGCTGCCCTTAAGATTTTTTCCTTCATTTCAACTTTGGTGAATCTGGCAATTATGTGTCTTGGAGTTGCTCTTCTGGAGGAGTATCTTTGTGGCATTCTCTGTATTTCCTGAATTTGAATGTTGGCCTGCCCTACTAGGTTGGGGAAGTTCTCCTGGATGATATCCTGAAGAGTATTTTCCAACTTGGTTCCATTTTCCCCCTCACTTTCAGGCACCCCAATCAGACGTAGATTTGGTCTTTTTACATAATCCCATACTTCTTGCAGGCTTTGTTCATTTCTTTTTCTTCTTTTTTCTTTTGGTTTCTCTTCTCGCTTCATTTCATTCATTTGATCCTCAATCGCTGATACTCTTTCTTCCAGTTGATCAAGTCGGTTACTGAAGCTTGTGAATTTGTCACGTATTTCTCATGTCATGGTTTTCATCTCTGTCATTTCATTTATGACCTTTTCTGCATTAATTATTCTAGTTATCAATTCTTCCACACTTTTTTCAAGATTTTTAGTTTCTTTGCGCTGGGTACGTAATTCCTCCTTTAGCTCTGAGAAGTTTGATGGACTGAAGTCTTCTTCTCTCATCTCGTCAAAGTCATTCTCTGACCAGCTTTGATCCGTTGCTCGCGATGAGCTGCGCTCCTTTGCAGCTGGAGATGCGCTCTTATTTTTTGAATTTCCAGCTTTTCTGCCCTGCTTCTTCCCCATCTTTGTGGTTTTATCTGCCTCTGTTCTTTGATGGTGGTGACGTACTGATGGGGTTTTGGTATAGGTGTTCTTCCTGTTTGGTAGTTTTCCTTCTAATAGTCAGGACCCTCATCTGTAGGTCTGTTGGAGATTGCTTGAAGTCCACTCCAGACCCTGTTTGCCTGGGTATCAGCAGCAGAGGTTGCAGAAGATAGAATATTGCTGAACAGCGAGTGTACCTGTCTGATTCTTACTTTGGAAGCTTCCTCTCAGGGGTGTACTCCACCCTGTGAGGTATGGGGTGTCAGACTGCCCCTAGTGGAGGATATCTCCCAGTTAGGCTACTCAGGGTCAGGGACCTGCTTGAGCAGGCAGTCTGTCCGTTCTCAGATCTCAACCTCCATGTTGGGAGATCCACTGCTCTCTTCAAAGCTGTCAGACAGAGTCGTTCGGGTCTGCACAGGCCTCTGCTGCTTCCCCTGTTGTTTTTTAGCTGTGCCCTGTCCCCAGAGGTGGAGTCTACAGAGACAGGCAGGTTTCCTTGAGCTGCTGTGAGCTCCACCCTGTTTGAGCTTCCCAGCGGCTTTGTTTACCTACTTAAGCCTCAGAAATGGCAGGCGCCCCTCCCCCAGCCTCGCTACTGCCTTGTGGTTAGATCACAGACTGCTGTGCTAGCAATGAGGGAGGCTCCGTGGCCGTGGGACCCTCCCAGCCAGGTGTGGGTATAATCTCCTGGTGTGCCCGTTTGCTTAAAGTGCAGTATTGGGGTGGGAATTATCCGATTTTCCAGGTGTTGTGAGTCTCAGTTCGCCTGGCTAGGAAAAGGGATTCCCTTCCCCCTTGCGCTTCCTAGGTGAGGCTCTGCCTCGCCCTGCTTCAGCTCTCACTGGTAGGGCTGCAGCAGCTGACCAGCACCGATTATCCGGCACTCCCCAGTGAGATGACCCCAGTACCTCAGTTGAAAATGCAGAAATCACCGGTCTTCTGTGTCGCTCGTGCCGGGAGTTGGAGACTGGAGCTGTTCCTATTCTACCATCTTGCTCCCCCCTCTCTTGATTTGTTTTTTGAGATTGAGCCTCACTCTGTTGCCCAGGCTGAAGTGCAGTGGCACCATCTCGACTCACTGCAACCTTTGTGCCCTGGCCTGAATGATCCTTCCAACCTCAGCCTCCCTCATAGCTGGGACTACCGGCGTGTGCCACCACGCTCAGCTATATTTATTTATTTATTTATTTATTTATTTATTTATTTATTTAGGTACAGGCTGGGTCTTGCAATGTTGCCCAGGATTATCTTGAACTACTGGGCTTAGGTGATCTGCCTGCCTTGGCCTCCCAAAGTGCTATGATTACAGGTGTGAGCCACCGTGCCTAGAAAACAGCATTGATTTTCTTTTTTCTTTTCTTTTCTTTTCCTTTTCTTTCCTTTCTCTTATTTTTTCTAGCTGCCAAGAGACCCAAACAAAATTGAAGTTTAATTCTTACAATTCTATTTGACATCTATAGTTGAAATTTTGAGTAGACAATTTCAAGCTTGAATGCACCCATTATAAAGGACACTAGGATAGAAAATTAATAACCTGACATGGTATGCAGACATTTGGTAGTAGCTATAATACATTTATATTAAATAAATATAGTATGATGTTAGCTAAGGGGCCTATGAAAATAACTTTTAGCAAATAGAGGGTATTTCCCTATAAAGCAATTTCTCCAGTTATACATTCCTGAAATTGGCGAGATAATTCATTGCAAATGTAATCTTCAACATTTTACATGTGTTTTTCATATTTTTGTTGTCTTCCAACTTGTATAGGCTGATTGCTTATTTTATAGCTTAATTAAATCTACACAGAATGTGAACCTAGGTTTGAGTTAAAAAAAAAAAAAAAAAAAAAACCTGATACTAAAGGTAGTAGTCAGAACATAGAGTGAAAAAAATACAAAATTATTAAAGTATTGAAATGATTATCAATATTTAAACCTTAGCAAACTTAAATATTAAAATGTATTAGATATCTTAAAACTCTAGTTCTATTTTATCTTTCAATATTTCATTATTTATCTTTCAATATTCCAAACAAATAAATGTGTAGTAATTAATACTACAAAAATTTAAATATAATATGTAATAAGTAGGCTATATTATCTAGAAAATCAAAAAAAAGGCATAAATATTCACTTCAGAATTGTGCACCTGTCTCATCTCCAGCAGAAAGAGAAATTTTACTCTCAGACTATCCTTACCATGGAAGGACACATTCTTCTCTTGCAAGAGTATCCTTTTTTGACTGCTGAATATGGCTTCAGTCTTGGAAACACTGTATCACTGAGAATGACATTTTTGTTATTCTGTTTCCAACCCTGGTCTCCCTTAGAGATACCTAAACCTAAGACTGGCTAGTTGCTATCTCTCTCCTAAGCATTAAGTATCCTGGAACTTATCCTAACGCCTTCATAATTCCAAATTGTTATGTAAAGAGAATCTTCCTTCAAAGATAATTTGTAAATGGATTGAGATATTACTAAATATACACATTTGATTAGAACACAAATATGTGAAAACTAGATAACACTGTGGAAATTAATCCCATAGAATCAACCAAGTGTCACTCTTAATTTTACTTACCAGTCACATAATGAAAAATACCCTTAAGATTCTTGATGATCTGACAACATCTATCATAATAGGGAAACTGATGAAAGAAAAAAAAAAAAGACATTTGCCTAAGTAGACAAAAATCTTACATTTTACACAATTAAAGAAGCACACACCTATATTTAGTTTTCACTATAAAAAGTTCAAAGACTACATATGAAAAATACTATATTGAAAGGCAGAAATTCAGTAAAATCAGTATTCTGCCCATAGAGAACTGTAACTGGCTCTGGGAAATGATTTAGCTTATATCAAAGTGCCCTCTTGAGGATGTAAACATAACTACATGACTGAAAGCATTACTGAAACGTCAAATGCTCTAATTGAATTACCAAAAGAAACTTTTGCAAATGGTCAGATGTGCATCAGAACTAGTGAAGATATATGTCTTTTTTTCTTTTTCTTGTAAAGCAAGGGATAATTTGCATATATTTTTCTATTGACTGATTAAAAGGGAAGAATTTTACAAGAACTGATACTTATTCTAATGGATAGGAATTTTTGTTCAAATCTTACTAAGAAATATAATATATTTGCTATTGTGAAATAAATGTTGTTCTAAATAATTGTTTAATTTCTAAAAAAATTCCCATCGTTCTATTATATTTCAGAATATTGGGCTTTGCCAAGGCATCACTAGCAGGTAAGAAAGGCTAATGTGGTCATTGTCCACCAGTCCACACAAGTTATTCCTGAATTGCTGGATGTTCAGCCCAGTGGCTACGTCTGACGGAGTTTTTTTCTTGGAGCTGTAACCCAGGATTGGTACATTTACCTCTAAGTAGGTACTTGAAACGCTATCAAAGGTAACATGAAGGTAACTTCCTTAGTGTAAAATTTAGATAAGTATTATATCTTTGTTTTTGCAGGTTTAAATATTATCTCCTTGTTTTTGCAGGTTTAAGCCTTTCTGGTTTGTGGAGAACAAAATTCTAATATGCGAATTCTATGTTAATTTTGATGAAATGCTAATCACCACATTAGTTCTAGGCTATAAATATAGCGTGTTTCTCTTCCTGATTTCAAACTAGGAATATATTAAGTTTATAGATTTGCAAATATATATTTGTTAACAATAAGAAACTATGAGGATGTAGTGTTTCTTACAAGTGAAAACAGTAGTTATAAGTTTAAAATTAGGAGAGTTTTCAAGAAAATACTCATGAGATATGTGCGAAAAAGAAAGAACAATAAGTCAAGCAAGTGGAAGGAATAGCAAGTTTAAAAAATTTTCACACCAGAACTACAGAGAATATCATTTGAAAAGCTAAGTTCAGCTTAAAGAGACTTCTGCTGTAGGGCAGGTTATACACCTAGTGCCAGCTTCTACACAGAAGAACTAGGAAGACCATGAAAAATACTGAAATAGTACGTTTTAAAGCAATAGTACTTGTTTAAGATTGAGAGATGAGCTTCACATCCATAGGGAAAATCTACATGATTCTTACAGAATATGGCTAATATTATATTGAGAGTAGGACCAAGATAGTAGAGGTCAAAGAGTTTTAGGGGATGTAAAGTTTCAGCCCAGGCAGTATAGAAAGGTTCTATTAATACTTCTTTAAGATCCCAGTATCCACCTAAAACAGAAAAGTTCCGTCTTAGGAATAAGGACCACATCCTAGAGTAAGGTCTGCCCTAGTCTAGCCTCACTTAGATTTTCCCCTTCCAAGTCCATAAAGACTTCTATAAGATAGTATACTATCTGGAGCTCCTTTTGTCTTCCAGTCAACCAAGGTCTATTTCCATTGGCAAATGCCCAAGAATCAATAAAAAGTCATAATACCACATTAATATTGTTATTAGCTAGTTTATTTAATGTCATAAGCATTACCCATTTAATTATGCCCATTCATCAGGTTTATCTTTTTCTTCATCTGTTAAATTGCAGGAATTAATGCACTGCAATGCAGCTAGTTTCCAGGTTGAGTGCCTGCTCTTCACTCTTGAGCAGCTATCCTTAAACGTTGATGCATGTTTGGCATCATCTGATTATAACTGATTACAGAGCGAAACTCTTTCAGCAATGGGATTAGAAAACTCTTCAGGGAAGCGAATATAGGGCTAAAGGCATAGTGGTCACCTGCTCATGTGGATGATGGACACTTCCAGTTGCTCCCCTGATCTATATTCTGGACATATTATTTTGTTCAATAAGGAATCTCTCCTGCACATATTCTTCCCTGTTGGAAGGGAGATTTTACATAAAACCATAAACAATGGACATTTCAGATCTCAAAATAATTTTATAATTTTCCTTAGAGTAACATCCAACAAATGCCCAATCAGAGGCCAATAACTGCCTTGCAAAGAGTGTCAGATTACTTTCTAGCCCAAAAGCCCAGCAGTTGTGCTGGGTAGGTGTCTTGGCTTTTCCTGAGGGCCCCGGTCAACATGGCTATGGTGTGGCAGATATTTCCATGTGCAAAATATATTTCAATAGGGGTTCAGAATGAAGTTACCAATAATGATTCCATTTCATGAATCTTTTAACTATTCACTTTTTCCCCTACAACCTGTACAACCGTTTCATTCATTATTTAGCCTGACATGAATCTTTTTGATCAAAACAGATATCTGCCTGACTTTCTTCTCGGAATAAATAAATATACCCCTTTGCTTTACAAACTCAGTCACCAGCCATAATTTTATGGTTCTAGCATTCTTGAATTGTTTCTCATTGACTTTTATTTCTGCTAAAAGAGACAAAATCAGCTAAGACTTCCTCTTTATTAGAATTTTTATTGTTTTGGATTTAGCACTTCCCCTAAACCTGGATCTACCAACTGCAAGTGGCATTGATACAATTTTGTCTCATCAATGCTTGCAGTGTTTTTGTGACTTCACCCCACGAAAGCCATTCTGGCAACAATGATTTCTCACTTTTCTCGTTTTTCTCTCTCTCAAATAAAGCCTTACTCATTTTTAAAATTACAAATCAGGAATCACTGCAAATGTCTTCATAACATTAACTGCAAAAGTTACACAGTTCAGATCATTAAAAACAGTCACAAGCTTCCACAGAGCATACTCAGGAAGTCTCTAATAAAGGCAAAGGTTTAGTATGAAATAGAGAGACAGCACAGGCCGGGAACAGGGCCCAACATACTGCCTGGCTCAGCTCTCCTAGATCATTTTGTAGTCATACAGAATTAACATTTGTTTCCAGATCAGGAACCACCAAGATGTGTGTGAGGAATTGTATTCGTTAGTTTTATGTGGCTTCTGTAACAAATTACCACTACCCTGAGGGCTTGAAACAACAGAAATGCACTCTGTCACAGTTCTAGAGGCTAAAATTCCAAACTCAGCATCACCGAGCCCAAAACCACACTTCTAGCAAAGATATGCTCTCTCTGAAGGCTCTAGCAGAGAACCTCTTTCTTCCCTTTTGCAGCTCCTGGTGACTCCTGGTGGCTACTGGCATTCCTTGACCTGTGGCTGCCTCACACCACTCTCTGCCTTCCTGAGGACATTGCTTTTTCTTCTTTTGTGTGCATCAGATCTTTCTCATCCTCACTCTTATAGGGATACATGTGACTGCATTTAGGGCTTATCTGAATAATGCAGGATAATGTCCCCATCTCAAGATCTTTAACATAATCACATCTGCAAATTGTTTTTCTTTGTTTTTTTTTTATTTTTTATTTTTATTTTTTCATATAAAATGACATTATCAGGTTCCAGTAATTATGGCATGGATATGTTTAGAGGAGGCATTATTTGACCTACCACAAGAATCTTTATTTCAGGGGGGTTCATGCAAATGTTTCTATTGTGGTTTTATATGACCTGCTGGTCACACAGCCAGGACAGGTGAATTAAACTTTTGTACCAACAATAAGACACAAATAAACAAGCTAGCCCTAGGTGCTGCCAGAGAAGTTTCAAATATTAAACTGCACATTTTAAATCACTATTTAGCCCATTCAGTCAAAACCTGGATTCCAAGTACCCCTCAGAGGAAAGCATGGAGTTGTTCAAATCTAGCTGTAAGATCACTCTTACTGAAGGAAGAAATAATGATTTAAATGCTCTTCTATGATTCAAGGAGCAAAGTAGTTTAAATTAAAGAAACATACGAGAAAACACGAACCTAAAAATGAACTCCCTACTGGTCTGTCACACTACATTTTCTGCCATTAGAGCAGAAGTAGCAAGAGAACTAGAATTAGAAGTGGAGCCTGAAGATGTGATGGAAGTGCTGCAATCTCATCGTAAAACTTGAATGGTTGAGGAGTTGTTTCTATATGAACAAAGGAAGTAGTTTCTTGAGATGTAATCTACTCCTGGTGAAGATACTGTGAATATTGTTAAACTGACAACAAAGGATTTAGAATATTACATCAACTTAGTTGGTCAAGCAGCTATAGGGTTTGAGTGGACTGACTCCAATTTTGAAAGATATATTTACTAGGGGTAAAATGCTATCAAAAAGCATTGCACGCCACACAGCAATCTTTGTGAAAGGAAGAGCCAATCAATGAGGCAAATTTCATTGATCTTTTATTTCCAGAAATTGCCATAGCCATCCCACTCTTCAGCAACCACCACCCTGGTAAATTAGCAGCCATCAACATGGAGGCAAGACTCTCCACCTGCAAAATGATTATGACTCACTGAAGGCTTAGATGATAGTGCCAGTATTTTTTAGCAGTGAGCTGTTTTTAAATTAAGCTTTAATTAAAATACATTTTCTAGACATAAAAAATATTGCACACTTAACAGACTACAGTATAGTATCCATACAACTTTTATATGGACTGGGAAAACAGAAAATTGATGTGACTCACTTTATTGTGATGATCTGGAACCAAACCTGCAATATCACTGACATATACCTGTAGTAAAGCTATGTGTCTTTTTAGGTCTAATTGGTATTTTTTTTTTTAATTTTTAACTTTTTTAAATTTTATTTTAAGTTCTGGGATACATGTGCAGAACGTGCAGGTTTGTTACACAGGTATATGTGTCATGGTGGTTTGCTGAACCTATCAACCTGTCATCTAGGTTTCAAGCCCCGCATGCATTAGTCATTTGTCCTAATTGTTATTTTAAGCTATGTGAAATAATGCAGAATATGCATCACTAGAAAACTACTGATAAAACTACAGTCAAGGCTCAGCAGATCTTGAGCAGATATTGCTATTATGTTCATTGAGCTATGGACATGTAACTTCTGCTCTTTCAAAATTTTATAATTTATAAAAATGATGTATTTGAAACCAAATATATTAAAGAGTAAGATAATTTTTTTCCAAAGACACAAGAGAAATTTTAAACAACTGTTTTGATATTCATTTTTTTCTTACATGCGGAGACAGAAAGATCTAGCCATACTAGAAATTTCTTAATAAATTGAAATTATGCTGAAATCAAGTTGATGTATATAAAACATACATTTCTTGCAAAAATAAAAACAAATAAATAAACAAAGATAAATAAATAAGCAGCCTTTGGTTCAAAGAATGATTGTCATGTCATTTGCAACTCACTTGCAACTCAAGTGGGCCCTGACCCTCATTAAAATATCAAAATATAGTAGCACAACTAACATTAGAGATAGTTACAGTTTGGAGAAAAGATTGCATCCCCTAGTAACACAATAGTGTAATTCTTAAATTGGTTTACTTTTTTTTTTTTTTTTTTTTTGAGACAGAGTCTCGCTCTGTCACCCGGGCTGGAGTGCTGTGGCCGGATCTCAGCTCACTGCAAGCTCCGCCTCCCAGGTTCACGCCATTCTCCTGCCTCAGCCTCCCGAGTAGCTGGGACTACAGGCGCCGCTACCTCGCCCGGCTAGTTTTTTGTAGTTTTTAGTAGAGACGGGGTTTCACCGTGTTAGCCAGGATGGTCTCGATCTCCTGACCTCGTGATCCGCCCGTCTCGGCCTCCCAAAGTGCTGGGATTACAGGCTTGAGCCACCGCGCCTGGCCTACTTCATTGTTATAATAAAGAACATAAAGGCAGAAAAAAGGATATTCATCAAAATATTATAATAACTGTGTACAAATTGCATGACCAATTTATTATTTCACTAATATGTGCCCATATGACATCTGTAGATAATAAGTAGAAAATTTTGATTTTATGTAAAAATTATTGTTGTAATATTTGCATAATATCTGTACAAAAATTAACCTATGTCTCCCCAACTGTCCCCAACTCCTGTAGTTCCAACCTATCTCCAACTCCTCCTAAGGTGTAGCATGCTCCAGTAAAAAAAAATTGATGTAACGATTATTTTATAAAAATCATACAATTGGCATGTGTTCTTGATGATACATGTAAAGAAAACTTATTGTTGTGAGCTGCAAAAAAAGCAAACCTACCTCAAATACATTTTGGGTTGGTGACTCACGCCTATAATTTCAGGACTTTGAAAGGTCGAGATGGGCAGATAGCTTGAGCCCAGGATTTCAAGCCCAGACTGGGCAACATGACAAAACCATGTCTCTACAAAAAATATAAAACCTAACTGGATATGGTAGTCCCAGCTACTCCAGAGGGTGAGGTGGAATACTTGCCTGTGCCAGAGAAGTCAAGGCTGCAGTGAGCCATGATTGTGCCACTTCATTCCAGCCTGTGTGACAGAATAAGACCCCGTCTCAAAAAAAAACCAAAAAAACATATTTTAATTATCCATGCATTTATCATAGAGAACAACTTTCAAAATCAGAAAGCTGGGTTTTAAATCAGAGAACAATTCATTAACATGTTTTGAATATCAATTTACTCATTTGTAAAGCAACGGTAATAAACTGTGGTCAAATGTGATAATACATTTAAATGGAAATCTTAGAGCAGTTGATGCATCAGACAGAAAACCTGTCTTCAAATCGTGGCTTCCTCATTTAGTAGCTGCGTGACTTTAGGCGAAATCATTTATTAAAAATCTAATCTGCTAAATGATTATTCTAATGGCATGCTTCTTTTATAAAGTGATAATGTGAATTAAATTAGTGTATGAAAAGCATAATAAGTACTAAATAAATGATAATTCTCATCAGTATTCCTCTTGTCATGCAAGTATCTGTTCCCTTTCCCTTCTTGATAAGAAATGCTTATAATGTAAATAACACCTTTGCTAGAGTTGTGAGGAAAAAATGAGACTATATGCATAGAAGTATTTTGAAAGACAGACAGGAGCATCTACATTGAGATTTTTGTGTGTGTATGTGATTTGTAGTCTTAAATTAGACCAGTGAGCAATGGACACAGACAAAAAACTACACAGAACTAATCTGAATGTAACTAAATTATTTTATTTTAATATTTGCTATGGAAAATCACCTTATTAGCAAATGAAGGAATAGTTGCTTGAATGTGCTCCATGATTTCAATGGTCATATTTTAACATTTTATAAAACTTTTTTCAAAACACAACTATTTCTAAGCTGTGTCTATGTGCTCTTGCTCTTTTGCAGAAATATCTTAAATATTAATTTTAATTAGCCTAAAATCCTAAATGTATTAATGAAAGCATGATTTTTACCTATTATCTGCTTTTCTTTGCTACCATAACAGCTGGAAGTGCCAAGAGTAGCTAGTGATGTGCAATGATCAACTAGGTAAATGTTAACTATTTTTCATATTCAGAGATGCTGGCAGAGGTACTTTATGTGAGGTATTTAAGTCTACTTGCTAAATCTTAAGAACTGTGTCTCATAATTACAAGACACAACATAGCTTGTTTATTTGTCTTGCATGATGCTATTTCTGAAATCACTAGACATACAATATTACATTCATAAGAACGTCTATTACCTATTTTCTATAGCTTTGAATTAGCCAAACTAACTTTAAGTTTTCATGAAGATACTAACTGACATACAGAATAAGCTTCCACATGAGATAACAATCCAGCTGAGTTATGCTTAATTTTTAAGAGCTTATCTTTATATTTTCAAATGACATTTAGAGATTTCCCAAGCATACTATGTCCTTTACATATGCTTAAAATAGTGGATGAATATAAGTTAGTCTTCTCTTAATGAAGTTGGATATACTTTAAAAAATCTATTGTTAATAATGAACAGCAATGGAACAAAGATTTCAAGTGCAAGTGAACTCTGAAATATGTTTAAAAATATTAATCTTTCTGCCTTCCCACCGAATGATCTTTTTTGTATAATTTGATTTTTTCTATTTTGTTTTCAATCACAGTCAGGCAAACTGTGCCTGTCTAGGTGAGATTCTAAAGAGCAGAACTGTCTCATTGTCATCATACGTCTCCACTCATCTACTCAAGAACATGTTCTTGATCTCTATATCTGCCACCAGCAGTTCCCAAGTTCTTCCCAATCTGTCTCTATTATTTACTATATGTGAGCTTTTGTGAGCTGAAAAGCCATCTTGCCAAACTTGCAAGAATTTTGTTCAAAATTAAACTTGGTTTGGAGATGATGTCTGAGATGTTTTTTAGCACATAGACTTCCTGATTTCAATACTGATTTCCACATTCCTAGAAGCATTCTGAATAGTTGAGGTTGTCACATCAATGAATACATTGGCATTCAGGAAATTTGAGTCATACAGTTTACAGTTGTCTCTAGCTATATGCAAGAGATTCCTTCCCGGACCACTCCCCCAACTGCACATATGTGAAAATCCCCACATACTCAGGCCCTTCAGTGGGTCCCGTGGAACTGATGCATATGAAAAGGGGAGCTTTCATATATGATCATTTTACATTCCTTGAATACTGTATGATCGATCCCCTGAACATAAGTGGAACTGCGCAATTCTAACTCATGTTGTTCAAGGATCAACTGCAGTTATAAACATAACTAGTCGTATGATAGTTTAGATGTTACGGACACTTTGTCTATGAGTTTAACAGCCCAGTAGTAGGTGCCTAAGTTTAAAAATATTGTCTCTGAAAACTAGTTTAAACAAAGCAATAAATAATCCAGATAAAATAGGAATCTTCTATTTTAGTAACATTGTTTCTCTCCCCATTTATCAAATATTTTCACAAGTACTTAGTCTGGCAATGATTGGCAACAGAGCACAATGTTCCTTCTGACATTTTTTTTTTTTTTTTTTTTTTTTTTTTTTTTTTTTTTTTTTTTTTTGAGATGGAGGCTTGCTCTGTTGCCAGGCTGGAGTGCAGCGGCCCAATCTCGGTTCATTACAACCTCTGACCCCCTGGTTCAAGTGATTCTCCTGCCTCAGCCACCCACGTAGCTGGGATTACAGGCACGGGCCACCACGCCCGGCTAATTTTTGTATTTTTAGCAGAGATGAGGTTTCACCATATTGGTCAGGATGATCTCGATTTCCTGACCTCGTGATCCACCCACCTCGACCTCCCAAAGTGCTAGAATTACAGGCATGAGCACTCTGCCCAGCCCCTTTTGACTTTTTAATAGGTTATAACCAAAGAAAGACATACTCACATAAACAGCTTTTCATATAATTTTACCATACCATGTGAGAGTTAATGCTTTCATAATAAAGAATCCTTAACAATAGAATTGCTCCTGTTACCTTATATCTAGGATGTGATACACCACATGCACAGTTGACATTTGCCATCATTTCCTCATCATTAAGACTAAGAGGACAAACGGAAGCCTATAATTCCAGCACTTTGGGAGGCTGAGACGGGTGGATCACGAGGTCAGGAGATCGAGACCATCCTGGCTAACACGGTGAAACCCCGTCTCTACTAAAAAAAAAAACCAAAAAACTAGCCGGGCGTGGTGGCGGGCACCTGTAGTCCCAGCTACTCGGGAGGCTGAGGCAGGAGAATGGCGTGAACCCGGGAGGCAGAGCTTGCAGTGAGCCGAGATCCATCCACTGCACTCCAGCCTGGGCCATAGAGGGAGACTCCATCTCAAAAAAAAAAAAAAAAAAAAAAGACTAAGAGGACATATAGCATTATTTATGATTAGCATTGCCTCATAAAGTTTTTAATGATGAAACAACTAGACTATTTCTTGCTTAAAGTTTTAGCATATTACAATTACATGATAGCATGATACACATGCACAAATACTAAAATTTTAATTGTAAGAATATATGCATGTTTATTATATATATGCATACACCAAAACATATGTCTAATATGTAGTATATCATATGTAGTATATATATGATATGACCTATATATAGTATATACTTAGGATACTCTGTGTTCTACATATATCCTAGTACATGCACATATATATATACATATAAAATATGAACAATAAATATAAAATGTATCCTAACATATATATCCCAGTCTCCTATATAGTACTAGTACAAATCATAGCATAAATATTTATTTTATATGTATATATATACATGCACACACACACATCCTTCTTAGTCCATTTTCTGTTGCTATAACAGAATACCTGAGACTGGGTAATTTACAAGAAAAAATGTTTTATTTCTTATAGTTCTGGAGTCTGCAAAGTTCAAGATTGAGTAGCCATATCTGATCAGCTGTTGTTGATGGCCTCATGCTGTGTTATAATGTGACAAAAGGCATCACAGTGTGAGACACGCATACGTACAGCCAAACTGGCTTTTATAATCCCACTCTCATGTTAAGTAATCCACTCCCGTGATATTTCATTAAGTTATTAATCCATAAATGGATTAATCCACTAATGAGAGCAGAACCCTCATGACCCTGTCATCTTTTAGGGGCCCAACCACTTAAGATTATCATCTATAATTTATCCCTAAAAATAAAGAACATGTATTTTTAATCATTTTACCACAGGGCCACTTAGCTTTGCTTTTTCCTTCTCCAGAGACCTCACACTTTGAAAGACAATGGCTGTAAATTACAAAGATTGATAATTTACTCAATTTTTGGTCTTTTTGTAAAATTTATTTTTATTTCAATAGATTTTTGAGAAACAGGTGGTTTTTGATTACATGAATAACTTCTTTAGTTGTGATTTCTGAGATTTTAGTGCACACTTCACCCAAGCAGTGTACACTGTACCCAATGTGTAGTCTTTTATCCCCCAATCCCCTCCCACCCTTTCCCCTGGGCCCCCAAATATATATACTGGGCCTCCACTGTATAATTATTATACCTTTCCATCCTCATAGCTTAACTGTCACTTATGAATGAGAACATACAATGTTTGGTTTTCCATTTCTGAGTTACATCACTTAGAAAAATATTCTCCAATTCCATACATGTTGCTATGAATGCCATTATGCCATTATTTCATTCCTTTTTATGGCTGAGTAGTATTATATATTCCAAGTTATATAATGTTTTCTTAATCAACTCGTTGATTGATGGACATTTGGACTGGTTCCATATTTTCGCAATTGCAAATTGTGCTGCTCTAAACATGCATGCTCAAGTATCTTTTTCGTATGACTTCTTTTCCTCTGGGTAGATATTTAACAGTGTGATTGCTGGATCAAATTGTAGATCTACTTGTAATTGTTTAAGGAATATCCACACTGTTTTCCATAGTGGTTGTACTAGTTTACATTCCTATCAACAGTGTAAAAGTGTTCCCTTTTCACCACCTCCACACCAATATCTATTATATTCTTATTTTTTTATTATGGCCATTCTTGCAGGAGTAAGGTTGTATTTCATTGTGGTTTTGATTTGCTTTCCTTGATCATTAGTGATATTGAGCATTTTTTTCATAAGTTTGTTGGCCATCTGTATATATTATCTTGAGAATAGTTTCTTCATGCCCTGGGCTCATTTTTTGATGGCATTATTATTTTTTTCTTTCTGATTTGTTTGAGTTCCTTATAGATTCTAGATATTAGTCATTTGTCAGATGCATTATTTGCAAAGACGTTTTTCCCACTTGGTGAGTTGTCTATTTAATATGCTGATTGTTTCTTTTGTTGTGAAGAATCTTTTTAGTTTAAGTCTCTTCTATTTACCTTTGTTTTTGTTGCATTTCATTTTGGGTTCTCAGTCATAAAGTCTTTGCCTAAGCCAATGTCTGGAATGGCTTTTTTTCAATGTTATTTTCTAGAACTTTTATGGTTTCATTTCTTAGATTTAAGTATTTAATCCATCTTGAGTTGATTTTTATATAAGGTGAGAGATGAAGATTCAGTTTTATTCTTTCAAATGTGGCTTGCCAATTATCCCAGAACCATTTGTTAAATAGGGTGTCCTTTTCCCACTTTATGTTTTTGTTTGCTTTGTCATTTAATTCTGCTCTGATATTGGTTATTTCTTTTCTTCTGTTGTATTCGGGTTTCGTTTGTTTTTGTTTCTCTAGTTCCTTGAAGTGTGATCTTAGATTGTCCATTTGTGCTCTTTCAGACTTTTTGTTTTAGGCATTTAATGCTGTTAATTTTACTCTTAGCACTGCTTTTGCTGTATCCCAGAGGATTTTATTGGTTATATCACTATTATCATTCAGTTCAAAAAAATTTTAAATTTTCATCTTGATTTTATTGTTCACCCAATGATCATTCCGGAGCAGATTATTTAATCTCTACATAATTGCATGGTTTTCAGGGTTCCTTTTGGAGTGGATTTCCAATTTTGATCCACAGTGGTCTAAGAGAGTACTTGATATAATTTTGATTTTCTTAAATTTATTAAGACTTGTTTTGTGGCCTAGCATATTGTCTCTCTTGGAGAATGTTCATGTGCTGATGAATAGAATGTATATTCTGCAGTTGTGGGGTAGAATGTTCTGTAAACATCTGTTAAGTCCATTTGTTCTAGGGTACAGTTTAAGTCCTTTATTTCTTTGTTGACTTTCTGTCTTGATGACCTGTCTAGTGCTGTCAGTGGAGTATTGAAGTCCCCCACTATTATTGATTTGCCATCTATCTCTTTTCTTAGCTCAATAGTAATTGTTTTCTACATTTGGGAGCTCCTGTGTGAGGTACATATATATTTTAGATTGTGATATTTTCCTGTTGGACTAATCCTTTAATCATTATATAATATCTCTTTTTGTCATTTTTAACTGTTGTTACTTTAAAGTCTGTTTTGTCTGATATAAGAATAGCTATTTCTGCTCACTTTCGGTGTTCATTTGCATGGAATATATGTTTTCTACATGTTTACTTTAAGTTTATGTGAGTCCTTATGTGTCAGGTGATTCTCTTGAATACATCAGATACTTACTTTGTGGATTTTTATCCATTCTCCTATTTTATATCTTTTAAGTGGAGCATTTAGACCATTTCCATTTAATGTCAGTATAGAAATGTGAGGTACTATTCTATTCATCATGCTAGTTGTTGCCTGAATACCTTCTTTTTCTGTGTATGTGTTACTTTTTCATAGGCTCTGTGAGACTTATGCTTTTAGGAGGTGTATTTTGGGGTTTGTTTCAAGATTTAGAGCTCCTTTTAGCATTTCTTGTAGTACAGCCTTGGTAGTGGGGAATTTACTAAGCATTTGTTTGTCTGAAAAATATTTTATCTCTCCTTCATCTATGAAGTTTAGTTTCACTGAATACAAAATTCCTGGATGATAATTGTTTTGTTTAAAAAGGCTAAAGATAAGACCCCAATCCCTTCTGGGTTGTAGGGGTTCTGCTGAGAAATCTGCTGTTAATCTGGTAAGGTATCCCTTATAGTTTACCTGATGTTTTTGCCTCACTGCTTTTAAAATTCTTCTCTTTGTCTTAACTTAGATAACTTGATGATCTCTTTGCAATGAATTTCCCAGGTGTTCTTTGGGCTTCTTTTATTTGAATGTCTAGATCTTTAGCAAGATCAGGGAAGTTTTCCTCAATGATTCTCTCAAATAAGATTTTCAAACTTTCAGATTTGTCTTCTTCCTCAGGAACAGCAATTATTTTTATGTATGGTCATTTTACATAATCCCAAATTTCTTGGAGGCTTTGCTCACTTTTTAAATTCTTTTTTCTTTGTCTTTGTCAGATTGTGTTAATTCCAAAGCTGTGTCTTTGAGCTCTAAAGTTTTTTCTTCCACTTGTTCTAGTCTATTGCTGAAACCTTTTAGTGTATTTTGTATTTCTTTGAGTGTGTATTTTATTTCCCAAAATTGTGATTTTTTTTTTTTTTTGTCTTTATAATCTCTATTTCTCTAGACACTATTTCCTCCATGATCCTGGGGTATTTTATTATTTCTTTATGTTGGTTTTATCTTTCTCTGGTACCTCCTGGAGTACCTTAATAATCCATCTTCTGAATTCATATAATTTCCTATAATAATCTCATACAGTTTTTAAAAAATTTTCAGTATCTGTGGTTATTCTTTCCTCACAACTATTTTTTTGTTCTCCTTAGTTCTCATTTGAAAAGTTCAACAATGTTTATCTAATTACTAACCTTATTAAAACATTAGGTTTATTCTGAATACTTAAAATATTCTAGTATCTTAAAATTATCTAATTATTGTATTAGAATTATCATATCTATCATTTATCTATCCTCTTTTATGTGTAATGATCACATTTTGTCCTATATTTTCTATTATAAAAATACTTCCATTTCATATTTCTCTTTTTTTGTTTATGTTAATATTCTAAGACTTTTACTATTTCTTTTAATTTTACTATTTCTTTTTATTTTATTTTAAGTTCCAGGACACATGTGCAGAATGTGCAGGTTTGTTATGTAGGTAAATGGTTACCATGGTGATTTGCTGCACCTATCCTAGGTATTATGCCCAAAATACATTAGCTATTTTTCCCGATGCCCTCCCTCCTTTTTCCCACACCCCCAACAATCTCCAGTACTTGTCATTCTCCTCCATGTGTCTATGTGTCCTCACTGTTCACCTGCCATTTATAAGTGAGAACATTCATTGTTTGTTTTTCTCTTGCTGTGTTAGTTTGCTGTGTATAGTGGCTTCCAACTCCATCCATGTCCCTGAAAAGGACATGATCTCATTCCTTTATATGGCTGTGTAATATTACATGGTGTATATGTGCCACATTTTCTTAATACAGTCTATCACTGATGGGCATTTGGGTTGATACCATGTCTTTGCTATTGTGAATAGTACTGTAATTAATATATGTGTGCACATATCTTTATAACAGAATCATTTATGTTCCTTTGGGTATATACCCAGTAATGGGATTGCTTGGTCAAATGGTATTTCTGGTTCTAGGTCTTTGAGAAATCACCACACTGTCTTTCACAATGGTTGAACTAATTTACATTCTCACCACAGTGTAAAAACGTTCCTATTTCTCCACAAACTCTCTCCAGCACCTGTTGTTTCTTGTTTTTTAATAATCGTCCTTCTGACTGGTGTGATATGGTATCGCATTGGGGTTTTGATTTGCATTTCTCTAATGACCAGTGATGTTGAGCTTTTTTTTCATATCTTTGTTATCTGCATAGATGTCTTCTTTTGAGAAATGTCTGTTCATGTCCTTTGCCCACTTTTTAATGGAGTTGTCTTTTTCGTGTAAATTTGTTAAGGTTCCTTGTAGATTCTGGGTATTAAACATGTGTCTGATGGATAGATTGCAGAAGTTTTCTCCTGGAAGTTGTCTGTTCCCACTGAAGGTAGTTTCATTTGCTGTGCTGAAGCTTCGTAGTTTAATTAGATCTCATCTGTTAACTTTTGCTTTTGTTGAAATTGCTTTTGATGTTTTAATGATGACATCTTTGCCTATGCCTATGTCCTGAATGGTATTGCCCAGATTTTCTTCTACAGTTTTTACAGTTTTATGCTTCACATTTGAGTCTTTATCTTGGGTTATTTTTCATATAATGTGTAAAAAATTGGTCAAGTTTCAATTTTCCACATATGGCTAACCAGTTCTCCTAGCACTATTTATTAAACAGGGAATCTTTCCCCATTGTTTATTTTTGTCAAGTTTGTCGAGGATCAGATGGTTGTAGATGTGAAGTCCTACTTCTGAGTTCCCTATTCTGTCCCATTTTTCTATGTGCCTATTTTTCTACCATGCTGTTTGGTTACTGTAGCATTGTGGTATAGTTAGAAATTAGGTAGTGTGATGCTTTCAGCTTTGCTTTGTTTTTTTTTTTTTTTTTTTTTTTTTTTTTTTTTTTTTTTTTTTTTGCTTAATATTCTTTTGGGAATATAGACTCTTTTTTGCTCCATTATGAATCTAAAAATAGATTTTCTTTTCTAGTTATTTGAAGAATATCAATGGTAGTTTAATGATGATAGCATTAAATTTATAAAATACTTTGAGCAGTATGGCCATTTTTATGATATTGATTCTTCCTATCCATGAGCCATGGAATGTTTTTCCATTTGTTTGTGTCATGTCTCTTTTCCTTAATCAGTGGTTTATAGTTCTCTGTGAAGAATTCCTTCACTTCCCCTGTTAGCTCTATTCCTAGATATCTTATTTTATACTTTTAGCAATTGTGAATAATAGTTTACTCATGATTTGGCTCTGTGCTTGTCTGTTGTTGGTTCATAGGAATGCTTGTGATTTTTGAACATTGATTTTGTATCCTGAGATTTTGTTGAAGTTGCTTATCAGCTTAGGAAGCTATCGCACAGAGATGGTGGAGTTTTCTAGATATAGGATCATGTCATCTGCAAAGCTGGAAAATTTGACTTCCTCTTTTCCTATTTGAATACCGTTTATTTCTTTCTCTTGGCTGATTGCCCTGGCCAGAACTTCAAATACTATGTTGAATAGGAGTGGTGGGAGGGCATTCTTGTCTTGTGCCAGTTTTTATGGAGAATGATTCCAGCTTTTACCCATTCAATATGATATTGACTGTGAATTTTTCATAAATGGCTCTAATTATTTTGAGGTATATTCCTTTAGTACCTACTTTATTGAGAGTTTTTAACATGAACGAATGTTGAATTTTATCTAAAGCCTTTTCTGTGTCTATTGAGATAATCATTTGTGGTTTTTGTGTTTAGTTTTGTTTATGTGATAAATTACACTTATTGATTTGAATATGTTGAATCAGCCTTGCATCCTAGGGATTAAGATTATTTGACTGTGATGTATAAGCTTTCTGATGTGCTGCTGGATTTGGCTTTTCAGTATTTTACTGAGGATTTTTGCATTTATGTTAATCAGGGATATTGGCCTGAATTTTTTTTTCTTTTTTTTTCTGTATCTCTGCCAAGTTTTGATATTAGGAAAATGCTGACCTCATAGAATTAGAATAAGTTAGGGAGGAGTCCCCCCTTTTCAATTGTTTGGAATAATTTCAGACGAAATGGTACAAGCTCTTTGTATATTCAGTAGACTTCAGCTCTAAATTTATCTGGTCCTGTTTTTTTTTTTTTTTTTTCAGTACTTGTTACTTGTCTATTCAGGGATTCAGGTTCTTCCTGGTTCAATCTTGAAAGAGTGTACCTGTCTAGGAATTTATCCATTTCTTCTAGATGTTCTACTCTATTTGCATAGAGGTGTTTATATTATTCTCTAATGGTTGTTTGTATTTTTTGTGGGGTTACTGGTAATATGGCCTTTATTATTTTTTATTGTATCTATTTGATTCTTCTCTCTTTTCTTCTTTAATAGTCTAGCTAATGGTCTATCTATTTTATTAATTTTTTCAAAAAAAATGAATTCATTGATTTTCTGAAGTGTTTTTATGTCTCCATCTCCTTCAGTTCCACTCTCATCTTGGTTATTTCTTGTCTTCTGTTAGCCTGGAGGTTTGTTTGCCCTTAGTTCTCTAGTTCTTTAAGTTGTGATGTTAGAATGTAGATTTAAGGTCTTTTTACCTTTTTGATGTGGGCATTTAGTGCTATACATTTCCCTCTTAACACTGCTTTAGCTGCATCCCAGAGGTTCTGACACTTTGTCTGTTTGTTCTCACTAGTTTCAAATAACTTCTTGATTTCTGTCTGAATTTTGTTATTTACCCAGGAGTCATTCAGGAGCAGGATGTTCGATTTCTATGTAGTTGTGTAGTTTTGAGTGAATTTTTTAATCTTGAGTTCTAATTTGATTACACTGTGGTCTGAGAGACTGTTATGATTTCAGTTCTTTCGAATTTGCTGAAGAGTGTTTTACTTCCAATTATGTGATCAATTTTAAAGTAAGTGCCATGTGGTGGCAATAAAAATGTATATTTTGTTGTTGTTGTTGGGTGGAGAGTTTTGTAGATATCTGTCACGTCCACTTGATCCAGAGCTGAATTCAAGTTCTGAATATCTTTGCTAATTATCTGCCTTGATGATTTGTCTAATATTGACAGTGGAGTGACAAAGTCTTTCACTATTATTGTGTGAGAGTCCAAGTCTCTTTGTAGGACTCTAAGAACTTATTTAACGAGTCTGGGTTTTCCTGTATTGGATGCATATATATCTAGGATAGTTAGCGCTTCTTGATGAATTAAACCTTTTATCCTTATGTAGTGCCCTTCTTGGTCTTTTTTCGATCTTTGTTGGTTTAAATTATGTTTTGTCAGAAACTAGGATTTCAACCTCTGCTTTTTTTCTGCTTTCCATCTGTTTGGTAAACTTTCCTTCATCTTTTCTTTTTTGAGCCTATGTGTGCACACAAAATGGGTTTTTGAATACAGAACACCAATGAGTTTGACTCTATTCAGCTTGTCCCTCTGTGTCTTTTAATTGGGGCAATAATTTAATTAGCCTATTTACATTTAAGGTTATGTAATTTAATTTGCCCATTTACATTTAAGGTTAATATTGTTATATGTTAATTTGATCCTGTCATCATGATGTTAACTGGTTATTTTGCAGACTTGTTAATGTAGTTGCTTCATAGTGTTATTGATCTGTATACTTCAGTGTGTTTTTGTACTGGCTAGTAATGGTTTTTCCTTTCCATATTTAGTGCTTCTTTCAGGAGCTCTTGCAAGACAGGCTTTGTGGTGATAAATTCCCACAGCATTTCCTTTTCTGAAAAGGATTTTATTTCCCCTTCACTAATGTTTTGCACATAGTTTCACCAGATCTGAAATTCTGGGTTGGTAATTATTTTCTTTAATAATATTGAATATTGACCCCCAATATCTTCTGGCTTGTAGTGTTTCCACTACGTGGGCTGATGTTAGTCTGATGGGTTTTACTTTGTAGGTGACCTGACCTTTCTCTCCAGTTGCCCTTGCATTTTTTCTTGCATTTCGACCTTGGAGAATCTGATGATTATGTGTGTTGGGGGTTATCTTCTCATGGAGTATTTTATTGGTGTTCTCTGGATTCCTAAATTTGAATGTTGGCCTGTCTTGTTAAGTTGGAGAAATTATCCTGGATAATATCCTGAAGTATGTTTTTCAACTTGGTTCTGTTCTCCCTGTCTCTTTCAGGTACTCCAATCAATCAGGTTCGGTGTTTTGACAAAATCTCATAGATATTGGAGGTTTTGTTCATTCCTTTTTATTATTTTTTCTCTAAGCTTGCCTGCATATCTTATTTCAGCAAGACAGTTTTCAATCTCTGAGATTCTTTTCTCCACTTGGTCTATTTGGCTATTGATACTTGTGGTTGCATTGTTAAGTTATCCTGTTGTGTTTTTTGGCTCCTTTGGATTATTTAAATTCTCTCAACTGGTTATTCTGGTTAACTGCTCTTGTAATGTTTTATTATGTTTCTTAGCTTCTTTGCATTGGGTTAGAAGATAATCCTTTAGCTCAGTGAAATTCATTATTACCCAACTTCTGAAGTCTCTTTCTGTTGGTTTATCCATCTCACTCTCAACCCAATTCTGTGCTCTTGCTGGAGATGTGTTACAATCATTAGGAGTACAAGAGGCTCTCTGGTTTTTTGAGCTTTCAATGTTTTCTTGCATTGTTTCCTTCTCCTCTTTGTGAGCTTATCTACCTTCAATTTTTGAGCTGACCTTTGGATGGGATTTTTGTGGAATCTTTTTTGTTGATATTGCTGTTGCTTTGCTTTTGGTTTGTTTGTTTTTCTTTTAGCAGGCCCCTCTTCCATAGGGTTGCTGCGGTTTGCTGGGGGTCCACTCCAGACTGTATTTGCCTGTGTCCCTCCCATACTTGGTATTACCAGCAGAGGCTGAAAAACAGCAAAGATGGCTGCTTGTTCCTTACTCTAGGAGCTCCATCCCAGAGGGACACTGACCTGCTGCTGGTGGGAATGCTCTTGTATAAGGTGGCTGGTGACTCCTATAGGGGGATCCCACATAGTCAGGAGTGATAGAATCAGGGACCCACTTAATGAAGAACTGACTGCCTTTTGGAGGTGTGGGTGCACTGTGTTGGGAGGAATCCCCCTTGCCTGGACTGGCTGGCCTCTTCAGAGCCAGCAAACAGGAAAGACTAAGTCTACTGAGCCATGGAGACCACAGCAGCCCTTCCCTCAGGGGCTCTGTCCCAGAGAGATCAGAGTTCTGTCCATAAACCCATGGGTAGAGTTGCTAAATTCCTGCAGGGTGGCTTTGCTTAGTGGGGGGAAATGGATCCTGGTCCCACCTAAAGAAGCAGTCTGGCCAAGATCTGCCACAGCCACTGTGTTGCGCCATAGGAAAATCTTCCCAGTCCAAACTGTCTGGTCTCCTGGCACTGGCAGGGGCAAATGGCAGACTGGAGCCACAGTGATCACAGCACCACTCCCCCAATAACTCAATCCATTTAGGCAGTCTCCAGCCTGCTGCCACTGGCTGCAACACAGGTGGCTGCTGACTGTCTCTATAGCTCTATGCTTGGACCCCAAACATGGGCTTATAAGGGTATGTCCTGATCTATGGGTTGCACAGAACTGTGAAAACAGTGAGGTTTCCTGGGTAAGGTAGCACTATCACTCACTGCTTCCTTTAGCTGGGGGTGGATGCTCCCCTTGCCCTGTGTGTCTTCCGGGTGGGCCATTGTTCTATCCTTCTTTTCCTCACTCTCTGTAGGTTGTGCTAACTGCCTAGTAATTCTCAATAAGAAAACCTGGATACTTCAGCTGAAGGTGCAGGATCCATTCACCATTTTCATTCTTCTCAGTGGAAGCCACCAACAGCAGCTGCTTCTAGTTAGCCATCTTGTCCCCTCCTTTCTATTTTTTAGTCTTCGTTTTTTAGTAAGTTGTTTAAGTTTATGACAGGTTTGTCATTATCTTTAATTCAAGCACTATTAGGTTCATGTTGTTTAATTTTTATGAAGTTAAGAACTTTTAAAAAGTATTTTCTTTTGCTCCCAATACTTTTGGCTTGTGGACACAAGTTATAGCTTGCAAAGCCCATACACTTTAAATTTAGTCAGGTTCTCTTTGTTTGTGTGTGATCAACTACTAAATTAGTTTTTGGAAACATTTCAAGGACATTCCATAAAGTATGTTTTTATTCTCTATTTTTAGAATGTGTATAACAGGTTCATTGTTATTTAATCACTCTGTTTTTCCATATTTTCATGTGATATGCCTCTATAATTCAAAAAAGTTATTTCAAAATCAAATTTTTATTCTGATTTTACTTAGTTTCCTTTGCCTTTTCAAACTAAATGCTTTTAACTCTGTTATTTGGTGTAGTTACAGCTCTGACTGCTGTAACATCTTCATAAAGTATTTTTCTAATGATATATTTTTCCCCTAGTAATGCCTCTAATTTTAAGATCATGCTATTAGATAATAACATGATCACTTCACCCAGTTGTTGCTCTTTGCTAGGTATTGTTTCGTCTTCCATGTACTCATTTACTTTTAACCTTTCCTCATCACTTTCCTATTTATGGTTCTTATGAAGAAATACATTTCTTAATGGTCCTTTTAATGCAAATTGAAATTCTTTTTCTCCCCCTCTCTCTCTCTGACCACCACTTTTTCTTGTGAATATAAATAATTCAAACTCCAAGCTGTTGGAACTTTAAGTATTTAAAGTCTTTAAGGAATGTGATTATGAAACCTGAGTCACAGGACAAGCCACTGTAACCTAGGCAGCAGGAACCTTTGTTTCTCTGATTATACATTAGTCTTCTTCCTTACTTACATTGTTTTGTAAAATATTGCAAATGACTAAAGGACACAGTGAAGACCCCTTTACTCTTTCCTGTTGATCTTCATTATAGATTAATTTCCCTCTTATCTTTCTCACAGGAAGACTTCATAACTATCATATCATCTTACAATAGAATGTTAAATACACTTTTAAATTAGTAAATAAATATAAACAGCTGTAAAGAGAAAAAAAAACAAGCTTTGAAAAAAATTAACTAATAAAACATTTGTAATGTATAAACCAGCATATAGAAAATGTTGTAAATCTGTTCATGTTTTTCTCATATAAGTAATACCTTAATTTTTAACTTTGGAGCACTTACCCTATTTCTCTAAAGTCTGTATTTCCCAGATGGTTATTCCCAGCATTGGGCTCAAATAAACTCTATAATGAATCATCTATTCTGACTCTCATTATTTAAGGTTGACATCTCTCTCAGTCCATTGAACTGTACTATAAAAACAGATGTATTTGATTTTATATTATCCATTTTTAGTCACTATTTTATAAGCTTTCTGTTTGTTTCATCCTTTTAACCCCTATATCCTTATTAATTGATGAGGGTATCAGTCATTACTTATTTCCCTTATTAAATTGTAAGTTATGTTAGATCCTCTACCTACAGTTAATTATGTATCTTTTTCTAACACTGACAACCAAAAACATTTTCCTTACTATTATTTGAAAACGAAGAACTGATTATTTTACCTAGTCAATGTACGCAATTCACCCACTCTTTCTTTTCATCTGCTATAAGCATAATATTTAGAATACTTCTACCACACTTACCTGACTTTATTTTATCCATCTACTAAGTTTATCTGAGACAATTTAGTACTTCACTTTGGCTCTAATATAATAATTCCCTACACAATATGCCCCATTTATATCAAGAATCCCAATTCAGCTAAGTCATTAGTCACTGATTTAGATTAAGCTATGTATTACTAACCACTGTTATCTGTCCTCATTATTTTCCAAAGTGTAAAGTCTCTGTTCATTTTTTGTTTAAGTAATATATCTAAATGTTTGCTAAGACTCATGCATCTTGCTCTAGTGGTTTACATGCTGTGAATCAATACATTCCTTTTAAAAATTAACACATAATAATTGGGCATATTTATGATATACAGAATGATATTTTCATACATACAGTGTGCAACAATTAAATCAGGGTAATTAGCATAACCTTTACCATAAGCATTTATTATTTATTTGTGTTAGGTAAATTCAAAATCCTCCCTTCTAGTTATTTTTAAATATGCAATAATTATTGTTATATATAGACACTACAGTGCTATAGAAGAGTAGAATTTATTCCTCCTATCTACCTGTAATTTTGTGTCCTTTTACCAACTTCTCCCTGTCCCTCATTCCCCTCCACCTTCCCCAGTCTGTAGTAACCACTACTCTATTCTCTACTTCTATAAGATCAAAAATTTTTAGCTTCCATATATTCTTTTCATGACAAGGAGGTAATCCCATGACTAACTGTAGAATTCTCAGTCGTTTTTTTCTCTTAGTAGTTGTCTGAACATATTATTCCATTGTCTTCAACATCTAACATTATAAATGGGAACTATGAGTTCAGTTTCATTTTTTTTTCTTTTTGGAAGAAAAAAATTGGAATTAAAAACTTGCAGTATTTATTTTTATACAGAAATTTAGGAATCATTACACAGGTTGAATACCACTAATCTGAAATGCTTGATACCAGCAGAAGTATTTCAGATTTTAGATTTTGGAATTATCACATTATACCAGTTGAGCATCCCAAATTCAAAACTTCAAATTTGATGTTCCTATGAGCATTTCTTTTGAGTGTCATATAGGTGCCCAAAAAGTGTTGCATTTGGAAGCATTTAGAATTGCAAATTTTCAAATTTGGAATGTTCAACATGTATCATATATCTAGATGTGGTATTTGTCCTATTTTATCTAAAATGTTGGGACTCTTCCATTATTCAAATCCAAGTTCTCAGTTCATGGAGATATTATTTTTAAATTTTTAAATCCTTTCCTGTCCTTCATTTGCTCCTTGTAGGAATTGTTTTAGTCACCTTTTCTGTGTCAGTCCTACAGGACACTGACTTACATGTGCAACTCTTCGTATTTTTATTGTGTGTACCAAACGTTTCTTTCATTTGATCATTTGGGCCACAAACTCAGGTCTCAATAATAAAAATTCCGTTATTTAATTCATCTACTGATTTTTAAAATGGAAGTTTTTAAAACAAAATATTTCTATTTTGCTATTGAATCTTGTTTTAGTACTTATATTTCTCTCTATTTTCATTGTCTTTCATCTGGGTCTTGGAATTGCTTTTGTTTTGTTTTTGCTGTTTAGAATTATTATTATATTTTATAAATATAAATGCAAATACTTTCACATAAGTGATCTAGTTTAATCTTTGTAGCAATTTAAGTAAGATTTTTTTTTTTAAATATACCATATAGAAGTAGATACTACAGCTTAAGGAAGGGAAAATTCTTGCCCACATTCACACAGCCAGGTGTGAGTTGTAAATTTAAGATTCTCTGATACAAAAGTCCTCTTTTTTTTCATGACTTAGTATATTGTCTTTCTTGAGTAGCTTTAAATTTATCTTGTACATTTTAACCTGATTTTTAAAACCTGTAAAAATTTTAAGTTTACATTATAAATGCATATTTATACAAGCAAATACTTTGCGTGTCAGAAAATAAATATTCACACATCAACATATTATTATTACCAAAAGATCATCACTATTTTACCAATATTATATGCATGTTATACATCAAATACTATTTTCTAAAACAACATTTCTGTATGCATGTTCATTTAAATATATTTTAATAAAGCAACTAATTTAGTATATTCAGAGTTTTATCTTGCTTTTTCACTTAATATTATAGTGTTATTTTTCTATAGGACTACATTTTTTTCCCTTCATTCATTTCTGATATTGGCAGTATTTATTTTTCTTTTCTGATTTTGCAGGCATTCTTCTTAACCTCCATCTCTCATTTTATTTACATTAGCTTATCTTGCTTTAGCACTATGAAGTAATTCATCTTAAACAGCTTTATGCATTTATGGGTATGTTTCATTATGATACTATTTTATGTTCACACACTGGTACACAAACACATATAATACTTTTTAGGAGTTTTGGGGGTGATTTTCATCATTTTGTTTGCTTAACATAGTAGGATCATATAATACATACTCTACTTTATCTTGCTTTTTCATGCAGCTCTACTCTCCCAATTGGTATAGCTCTAATTTAGAATTTAAAAGGGCTACACAGTATTTTATAGCATGAGTCCAACCTATTTTATTTACCTTTCCATTCAGTGTTGGCTATTCTCTTTTTTATTTTTTTTCTTGAGCAATGATGAAAATGCAATAATCACATTATATTTTGTTCACCTACCTTGATAACCAATAATATGTGGAAGATACAGTAAAACAAAACAAAAAAAAAGTCTACATTACTTTCATATCCTTTTCTCTCAAGTAAATCAATTATGAGACATTTCTCTCTAAATAATAATCATTGTCTCTGATTTTAAGTGCTACTTAATAATTGAATGTATATTTATTCTTCTCTAGACGTGTCTTCCTTTGAACATGTAATGAAATCTATTATAAATTCTTTCCCCTAAACTTTTTTTTAAGTTGATTCTGCCTACTTCTTGAGTTCCAAAACCTCCCTTAGATAAAGCAGTGAATGCCAGAAGAGCTAATGAAATACATGACTGCCTGATTATAAGGCATTCAAAACCACTGACATATGATTGATGTTCATTTAACACGCCCTATTATCTCTATTCCAATTTTGGCACTTTGATTGCTGTGCATAGGTAGAAAATACTAAGAAAGCTTGTATCTACTCTATTAAATTTGAAGTGATATTTTATATTTTATGTTAACATTTTCATATAGAAGAAAGATGACACAGCCTAAATTATGCATCCTTTAACGAAGTTACATATGGTGTCAGGACTTGTGGAATTCAGAATTTCTGTTTTTTTATTCATTTTTTCCTAATATACATTGCAAATTATTTTCTCATCTCTAGATATATTTAATATTGTATACAGTGAAGGGATATTCCCAAATGGATAATAAAATCTGAATAGTTTTCTTATGATCTCTTTATTATCTAACTGTTTTTGTATGTTTATGACAGTAACGGTATACTTGTGACTGGTTAAGTGAATTCCTTAAATTTCTTTAAGAAATTCTAAAATACTTAGTCCAGAGGCTGTACATACTTTCTCATTCCCTTGGTATATCTAGTCTACATAGTAGATACATATATATTATAAATCAGACAGATAGATCTAAGTTGAAATGCAATCATCATCATTTACTTGCTACAGTGAGGGAACACAACTCTTTCATGGATCATCCATTTCTCTAATAGCCTCCAGATTTCTTTAGAAACATCTCTTTTCCATTATTAGTCATAGAGTTTGAATGGGATTGACAATATCACAGCTCCAGCGATAGTCCTTTATTTGTCAAAATAATCTGAAAAAATTCACCTCCTTGGTCAAATATTTAGAATATTTAGACCACTCTGCATAAGATGTTCTAGCTACAAATCAGTTAATTCCTTTCTTGTTTTCTGTTTCTTATTTTTCTGTCATTATTACTAACTCTGTGATATTGGACAAGCTACCTAATCTCCTTGAACTTTTGTTTCTTCTCTGTGAAACAGTGGTTCCAGTATAACATACACTGTAGAGTTATTATAAAGTTTAAACTACATAGCACGTTTACAATGATATGTTTTCTACACAGTATAGACAATAAGCGATTAACAATGGAAACAGCAGTCTTGAAAATTTGATCTCAAAATCCCTCTAAGCCCAGGAGTAGGCTGATGTGAGAGTAACAGTAGGAAATAATTTCCTTCACACACCCATGCTAATGACAACTGGGCTCCACAGGCAAGCCAATAATCACTATTCCCATTATTCAGTGAAATCCAGTGCCATGTAATCAATATATCTTCAAATGAAATGTTTTCCTCCTAACCCCCTGTGCTTATAGATTTTAGGTCTAGTTAAATACTTAATATCGATCAAGGTAGTCAAGCAAATTTGTGAACATCATCATTGCATGGGGTGATTTAAAGTGACTACCAGTCCTTGGTGATGACAAGTTAATGTTTCATGATTCACTGTTGCCATTGTTTACCATGATAACTTATAATTAAGAAAGCACTCATGTTTGGAACCACTGTACTTCCTCCCTACAAAATATAAAGGTGTTTATTTTTCCTTAAGTAAGTCGTTAAGTATTTAAGAGACATTTCTTAAATGCAAAATTGCTACATGAAATGAAAAATTGCTTGTATAAGTTAAGCACAATCACAGGAAAATGTGAATAATTAATTATTTAAATAATAGTTTAAGAAAAGAAAATAAGAAGTACAAATAAACACATATCACCATATTACTCTATTAAAAATTTGGGGGCATATTTGGCAAAAATCACTAAAAAGTGATACCATATATAGCTACACAAAACAGATTTTATTTTCTTGAATGTACCAGAAGTTATTCTAGAAATGAAGAACTAAATAAATATATTAAAAGAATGTTGTTCTTCATAGATAGAAAAAATATTTTAATCCTAAAGTTATATTTTTACCTTTTTCTATTCTATTTTGTGTTCTCTAAAATGTCTAAAAAATCCTATCCTTATAATATGAAATATATACAGATACAAGTATAATTAGTAAAGGAGAAATTTGTCATGATCATTTATTTCAAAAGAATGAACTTTAAACATTGTCCTATCTTTGTAAAATTTAATTACATTTTCGATACTTCATTTATAAAACTGTGTGGTCAACCTTCAAATCACCAACACTTACTCCAATTAGATATTCTAAATGTCTTTTCTACAATTTAATTATTTGCTTTTTGGTTTTCTTTTTTTGATGAGGGGTAATAAAAAGCAATTTTTATCTGTATTTTTAATACTGCTCTTCTATAAGAACCGATAATAACTCATGAATGTATGATATCTCATTGTTTTGTGTCATTCTGAATCAATTGTTTCTGGCAGTCCTTTTTCTTAAATTTAGTGAATTTTGAAATGAATGGGTAATGTCTGACACTTCTGTTATTCGTGTCCTATCTTTAGTAGTTTATTTTGAGGCTAACATAAATACATAAATCCATAAATACACTGTTGCATGATGGAAAACATAATAATTCATGTGTAAATTTTGGCATTTTGTGTGCCAAACTTATGTTGAAGTGGTTTTCTATTAAAGTGTTTACTTACACAGTAAAGAGGAAAAGTAATGTCATTTTTGTTTGTTTGTTTAAAATCTGTTTTGGTGCTTCAGTGAAAAAAAATCTAAAAGGAAAAATTGGAAATTAAAAGTAAATGAAATAATCCATAGATATTAATATATCTGTAATTAAATAATAATTTTAATATTGTGCTCTTTCACTATGTAACATTCAAGAAGGAGTAATTTCTGCATACATGCTGCTGTATAGCTATAGGAGTACAAATTCAATGGGCAAAATTGTTGAAATAAGAAAATAGAACTGATTCCTCTCAAATTATTTCTTCAATAATTTTAATATTGATTCATCACCTTTTATACCATCCTACCCAGTATTTTGAGGCTCTCACCATCTCTAATATATTTTTAATTTTGAATTAATAATATTATGGGAATAACAAGAAATGAAGGGAAATAGTTACATAATAAATTGTTGAGACTCTGAAATTACTTCAAATCTTGCTAAGGCTAAACAGGTTCAGAAATCTTCACTAGTCACAGAAATAGTAGTAATGCTTTTTTTTTCCTACTAAAATTATTCAGCAAAATTTGACTACAATTTGTTAAACACATAAGATACTCTAGTTTTCAATCAAAGAGAAAATTCAGGATTGTTCCCAAAGCTTTATTTAGATTGCCCTTGATATTAGTAAATATAGATGCATTATATTTATATTTTACCTTATAACATTAAGCACATACGTAAAGGATATTGCTGTGATTGATGGTAAACTTAGGTTTATATAGGTAAATGTACTGGATATCTATCACTCATATATACTGTTTTTCTCTTTTTCATAATTAGCTCAATTTCAAATTGTGCTTGGAATTTACATAGTTATCACAGAGTTTTTAAAAGGCTGAGTAATAAAAGACAGAGATTATTTCATTTTGTATACACATGCACACACACATATATGAGAAGACACAATATCAGAGAAATATTAGATCTCTTCATATCAATAATGTTGAGGAGGTTACTTAAAAATCCCAATTTCTTTCAAAGACATTGGCAAGTTATCTCTCTCCCTTTATATTAGTCTATTTTCAAGCTGCTGATAGAGACATACCTGAGACCAGGCAATTTACAAAAAAAAGAGGTTTAATCAACAACCCACAGTTCCACCTGGCTGAGGAGTCTCACAATCATTGTGGAAGGTAAAAGTCATATCTCACATGGTGGAAGACTAGAGAAGAGAATGAGGAAAAAGAGAAAGCAGAAACCCCTTATAAAGCCCATCAGATCTGGTGAGACTTACTACCACAAGAACAGTATGGGGGACACTGCCCCCATGATTCAATTATCTCCCACCAGATTCCTCCCACAACACGTAAGAATTACAGGAGTACAATTCAAGAGGAAGTTTGGGTGGGGACACAGCCAAACCACATTATTTCACCCCTGGTCCTCCCAAATCACATGTCCTCACATTTCAAAACCAATCATGCCTTCTCAACATTCCCTCAAAATCTTAACTCATTTCAGCATTAACTCAAAAGTCTACAGTAAAATGTCTCTGAGACAAGGCAAATACCTTCCGCTTACGAGCTTGTAGCAAATTTGTTACTTCCTAAATACAACATAAGTACAAATACAACAAAAGTACAGTAAGGAAACAGAGAACTTGAACAAAATTATAAACAATGAACCTAATTGACATATGTAAGACATTCTACCCAGGAATATCAGAATACATGTTCTTCTCATGTGTGCATGAAACATTCTCTAGGATAGATCATATGTTAGCATACAAAGCAAGTCTTAAAAATGTAAAAAGATTGAAATCATAGCATGTATCTTTGTTCTACCACAATGGAATAAAAGTAGAAATCCATAGCAGAAGAAAAACTAGAAAATTTACAAATATGCACCAATTAAACAACACACTCTAAACAACCAATAAATCAAAGAAGAGATCAGAGGGGAAATTGGAAAATAGCTTGATATATGTAAAAATGAAAACCCAACACACCAATCCTATGTGATGCACCAAAAGCAGTCTTGAGGGACAATTATGGTTATAAATGCCTACATTAAGAATAAAGAAAGATTTTAAGTGAACAACTTAACCTTACAACTCAAGGAACTAAAAACACAAGAACCATGAAGGCCAAGTTGAACAGCAGGAAATAAATAAGAATTACAGCAGAAATAAATGAAACAGATAAGTAAAAAATACAAAAATCTATAAAACTAAGAGTTTTTTTGAAAATATCTATTAAAATGGATAAGCCCTTAGCTACAGTATGATGAAAATAGAAAAAAAAAATTAAGTAATAAAATAATAAATGAAAAAGGAGATATTATGACTGATGCTACAGAAATAAAGAGTGCCAAAACAGACTACTATGAGCTATGATAGCCAAAAAATTGAATAACCTAGAAAAATGAATAAATTCCCTAGACGTATACAGTCTAGCAAGACTGAATCACGAAAACAGAAATTCTGAACAGACCTATAATAAAGAGAAGGACTGAATAAATCTCCCAGTGATAACAAAAAAAGCTCAGGACCCAGTGACGTCACTGGTTGATTCTATCAAATATTAAAGAAGAATTAACACCAATCCCTCTGTACTCCTTTTTAAAAATTGAAGAATAGGAAACGTACTTCCAAACTAATTTATGAGCCAGTATTACTCTTATATCTAAGCCAGCCAAACACACTACAAGAAAAGAAAACAACAGACCGAATTTCCTCTGTAAAATACTTACAAAACTGTACAAACCCTCAGCAAAATACTAGCAAATTGAATTTATCAGCACATTTAAAGCATCACATATTATGACTAAGTAGGATTTATCCCTAGAATGCAAGACTGCTTCAACATACAAAAATAAATTCATGGAATACTGCACATTAACATAACAAAGAAAAAACCCTACTTTATCATCTCAATTGATGCAGAAAGGTCATATGATAAGGTTCAATATCTTTTCATAATAAAAACTCTTAATAAACTAGGTATAGAAGGAATTTACCACAACATAAAAAGGCCACATATGAAAAACCTACAGGTTATATTATACTCAATGGTGAAAAACTGCCATTTTTTCCTCTAAGATTAGGAAGAAGGAAAGGATGCCAACTTTTAATCTACATAACACTGGAAGTAATGACCAGAGCAATTAGTAAAGGAAAAAAGAAAAGAAATAAAAGGTATCCAAATCAGTAGGGATGAAGTTAAATTATCTGTTTGCAGATAACATGATCTTGTGTGTGGAAAACATTAAGCATGCCATAAAAAGTGTTAGGAATAATAAACTCAATAAGGACCGGGAAATAATAGCAGCATACAAAATTTAGTTGAGTTTCTAAACTAGCAATAAGCAATCCAAACAAAATCAAGAGAAAAAATTCATTTACAATAGTATCAAAAAAATAAAATACTTAGGAATAAATATAACCAAGGAGGTAAGGGATTGGTACACTGAAACTATAAAATGTTCATAAATGAAACCAAATAAGTTACAAATATCTGGGAAGACACCAGATGTTCATGCAATAAAATAATTAATATTTTAAAATTATCCATTTTACCCAAAATTATCTGCAGATGCAATAAAGTCCCTGTCAATATCCCAATAGAATTTTGTTAAAAAAAATAAAAAAATTCTAAAATTCATATGAAGCCCCAAAAGACCTCAAATAGCCAAAATAATCTTGAGCAAAAATAACAAAGCTGAAGGCATTAAACTACTTTACTTTAAATATATATCACAAAGACATAGTGATCAAAACAGCATATACTGGAAAAAAAAAAAAAAAAAAAAAAAAAAAAAAAAAAAAAAAAAAAAAAAACAGACACATAAAACAATGAGACAGAATAGAGTCCAGAAGTAATTTCATGCATTTATAGCCAATTGATTTTTAACAAGGTGTCAAGAGACACTTTTCAACAATGGGGAGATGAAAATATCCTTAATAACAAATGGTGGGAAAACTGAATATCTTCATGTAGAAGAACAACACCATAGACATCAATCAACTCAAAATGGTTTACACTTAAATGTCAGACCTGAAACTGTAAAATAAGAAGAAAACCAGCAAAAAGCTCCATGATATTGGCCGAGGTCATGTTCTTTGAGATATGACTGCAAAAGCATAGTCAACAAAAGCAAAAATTACAAGTAGTATGACATCAAATTGAAAATATTCTACACAGCAAAGTAAACAGTCAATAGAGTAAAGAGAGACATCACAAAAAAGAAAATATTTGCATAACTTATACCTGATAAAAGGTTAATTTTAAAATACATAAGAAACTCAACTCAATATCAAGAAAACAAATAATGCAATTAAAAGATGGGCAAATAATTTATTAGGTATTTCTCAAAAATATATATATATAAAGCCAACAGGAAAATTATAAAAATAGTCAACCAAACTATTCACATGGAATATAGCAATGCATGAAAAAATAAGAAGTTTTGTATTTTCCTAAAATTATACTCTAGATGGGATGATACATAACAAAATCATCAAAAGAGTATCATAGTGGGCATGCAAAATGATACGCACTGTGAAGGCAGACAAAACAGCGAGTAATAAACATTGGAGGGTTGTTACAAGAGGATGCTGTAGACAGATTGATGCAGAAAATCCTCGTTTAAGATTATGTGTAAGTATCAACCTGGAAACAAGTCAAGGACAGAGCCAAAAGGGTTGAGGAAGAGCAGTTAAATGAAAAGGCAGTTATAACTAATGGAAGCATCCATGGTGTGTTTGAAGAAGGAAAAGGAGGACAAAGTTCTTGGAAAAGAGAGTGAGGAAGACAATTAAATGATTTTAAAAAGGTAATGTTTTGGGAGGCTGAATGTGTAGACTAGAGATCAAATTATGGAAATAGAATATTACACTTGACTCTAAGGTAGATTTTATTATTTTCTTTTATTTCACCTTTTCTGATTTTATTTCTTATTATTTTCAAAACTTCATTGTTATAAAATATAATAAGCTTAGAAATATGTTTTTTTCATAGTACTCTGTTAGTCATTGTGTCAAAATCTGAACCCAGTGGGCTTATAAAAATGAGAAATAATAGAACACTTGGCAAATTTCTGTGCCTGCTGATGGATCATAAGTATCAGAAGTTTCAATAAAATGAAGACATAACCTTAATCGTTAACACACGATATTCACCTCAGTGGCAATTTTTAGAAAGCTATTAACATTTGCCCATAAATAGAACTTTGATTGCTACATTTTTTACTTGGTTGATATTACATTTTTAAATATCGATTCTACTGTCAAGAGGTTAACTAAAATAAAAGACCAAACTATTTTGAGTTAAGCAGAATATTACTGCCCCGAGATTTATAGTTAGGAAACTGGATGCATAGAAATGCTCAACAATTACTAACGGATTAATTACTGATATTGTTGGGATGTATGTTCCTTCCAAAACTCATGTTGAAATGTGATCCTCAGTGTTGGAGGGAGTCCTAGTGGGATGTGTTTTCGTCGCTGGAATGGAGTAATTCTTTATGAATGACATGATGCCTTTCCCACGGTAATGAGTTCCCCTTACTGAGTTCACTCATAATCTTTTTTTTTTTTTTTTTTTTTTTTTGAGACGGAGTCTCGCTCTGTCGCCCAGGCTGGAGTGCAGTGGCCGGATCTCAGCTCACTGCAAGCTCCGCCTCCCGGGTTTACGCCATTCTCCTGCCTCAGCCTCCTGAGTAGCTGGGACTACAGGCGCCCGCCACCTCGCCCGGCTAGTTTTTTGTGTGTATTTTTTAGTAGAGACGGGGTTTCACCGGGTTAGCCAGGATGGTCTCGATCTCCTGACCTTGTGACCCGCCCATCTCGGCCTCCCAAAGTGCTGGGATTACAGGCTTGAGCCACCTCCCCCTGCCCCGTAAGCTAACGGCTTTCTCGTTCGCCTTTTCATGTGACATACTATCTCCTGCTTCACTTTCCATAGTGAGCAAAAATTCCCTGAGGCCTCACCGGAAGCCAAGCAGGTGCCATACTTCCTTTACAGCCTGCAGAACCACTAGCCAATTAAACATCTTCTCTTCATAAATTGCTCAACTTCATTACCTTTGGATTAATGCCAACTATATTAGCCCAAAATAGTCTAATACAATTGCTTAAAAAGGTAATGATCTATTATAATATTCAAATGTCAAATTATGAGAAACTGCAGATAAATTAAAATGCACTTAATCAAGATATGGAATGCAAACTGATCCAAATTATAACTTGAAAGCAAATTGAATCAGCCTAGAAATACTGAAGATAATAGATACATAACACACAAAAGCATGTGTACACCAATATCAGAAATGACTAACAGAATATTTGGAATTTTGAACATGCAATTATGGTTTTGAATTCATTAACAAACATTTCAATATTAAAGTAACATAGAAGTGAAGACTGGATTGAGTTTTAGTGTAGGTAATTTTTAATTGCTATAATATTTAATATCCTATATATTTCAGTGCATTTAAAATAAGATTCCCAATTATTTTTTCTCTTTTCTAGTTTAGAAATAAAATATCTCAGTAAATATCCCTACTAAATATTAAACATAATGCATAATTTTCAGTAATATGAGGCACTATTTTGTATACTTTATCTTTCTCCTACAAAGCCAGTAATGCCAATTTTAAGTGTTGAAACTCGTGTTTTGTATATCTCATTATCAAAATGATATACAATTTCAACTAATCTTTTATAAATTAGATCTAGTAACTGAAGTGGTGAAACTTCTATTTGATAACACTAGATGGTGGTAGAACACTTTTAAAATGGCTTAGCATACTAAATCAGTAAGGACCTCAAATACCAAGAAAATTAAAAGGAAACAAAATTTCCAGTGAGTAAATGTCTATTAATTTCAAAAACTCTTAAAGTTTTTGAAGTGATTCTTGCTTGATTATTAGCGTTTGGCAAGAATAGCTCCTTGGGTTTTAAATGTATTCCGATTCTGATCATAGTTCATGAGGCTCAGTTAATTTGGCCTTAAACTCGTTTTTACTTCTACTAGAGTCATTTAATAGAAGGTTTTGTAAAGGGCTTATTATAAATTAAAGATGGAGAAACCTTGAATATGATGAGTTTAATAACCTCTTTATGTCATTTTATTTACAAAGATAGATTAAGTATGCTAAACTATATATTTGCAAGGTAGAAGGATATATCTTCATGTTATGAAATGAGAATAACATATTTTTCTTTTTTTTTTTTTTTTTGAGACGCAGTCTTGCTGTGTCACCCAGGCTGGAGTGCAGTGGCGCGATCTCAGCTCACTGCAAGCTCCGCCTCCCGGGTTCCCGCCATTGTCCTACCTCAGTCTCCTAAGTAGCTGGGATTACAGGCGCCCGCCACCACGCACGGCTAATTATTTTGTATTTTTAGTAGAGACGGGGTTTTACCATTTTGACGAGTCTGGTCTCCTGACCTCAGGTGATCTGCCCACCTCAGCCTCCCAAAGTGCTGGGATTACAGGTGTGAGTCACTATGCTGGGCCGAGCATAATTTTTCATAAGGTGCATCATAATAAAATTAAAATGATCATTAAATTGTCCTCAAGTATTTGGTCACACAAAAACATATTTGGAAAATAATACCTTTCTTATTTTTCAAGTTGATCAAATAGATTTTAATAAACTTTTTGAACTGTGGCTATCTCAGTGAACACCTCTTACAACTTTCTCATTATGCAAACTTATGGAGATTAAATGACCAGCTCAGTATCATTGGAATTAGAGGCCTAGTCAAATATTCTTTCAAATAAATCATTTCTGATACATTTCCAATTCATTTATCCTCACGTTATGAGTTATCTTTTGATTTCCAGCCATTTTATCTGTCCAGGGAAATAAACAGCATGGCCAACATGTGATGTGTGCACTGCCATTAATATTAGAACATTGTAAGTGTGCATCCAACACAAACTTTTCAGTTCTCTCTAAGGTACTGTGATTGTTCTGTGTTCTACATCTGCATAAGGCTGACACATATTACTTACATTTGCCAAAATCTTCATGGCAGTACAAGGTACTTGAAATTGTTCATAGTGCCTCTTTACTTTAAATGGGATGGGGGGAGGGGGGAGGGGGGAGGGGGAGGGATAGCATTAGGAGATATAACTAATGTAAATGACGAGTTAATGGGTGCAGCACACCAACATGCACATGTATACATATGTAACAAACCTGCACGTTGTGCACATGTACCCTAGAACTTAAAGTATAATAAAAAAAATACAAGCACATACAGCTGAAATGAATGAAACAACATTGTGGCTAGAAAAAAAAAAAAAAAAAAACTAAGATTAAATAATTAAATTAATATAGCTAAAACATCATTTAAAATGTATCCAACAAGTGCATTCCAGGTTCATCAGTTTTATTCACAGTAAAGCCAGGAAAGATTTCAAAGGGAACATGTTATATTTTATTATCACTGCTAATACTAGTTACATTGTAGTATCTATCTCATTGACTTTCCTGTAATTACTGCTTCTATTTGTAGAGTCAAACATTTTTTCTAAATCCATTACCTGGAAAATTGCAGCTAAAAAAGGCTTCGTTACCAACAGTTTTATTGCCAGAGGTAGGAAAACTCTTCACAGTATACCCCTACATGTCCTTACCATATATTTTTTACGATTCACAAAGTACATGCACATTGAAAGATATCTTTAGCAAACCTACTGAAATTTTTTCAGCCCAGTACAATATATATATTTTAACTCTGCAACTTGTTTTCATAAAACACATTTCTAGGATTAATCCTCTCACTGTTTCAGCACTTAACCTGTTATATTCTCTTCAATCTAAATCACCACATCCTTATATCTCATGCATTAACTTATGAATATTAAACTCTTTGAATATTTAACTTCTGAGTATGTCATAGTTTTCTTTGTACTCACTGGACTTTTAGTCATTATCCATGTTCTCAGCATCTAATTTTCTTTACATGTGGCTATCTTAAGATACAAATTTTAAATATGTGAATGAAAATAAGATCTACATCATGACTGCGGCCCATATCTAATGATATTTATGTTATGAAATGTAAACACAACAGGTAAAGCCTAACACACACACACACACACACACACATACATATATGTATATGTAAAATTTTTGCCTGAGATCAGGAAATATTCAGCCCTTAAAAATTCAGCTGTGTAACAAAACACAAAATAAAACAACATCTTATCTAGCAATAGATAATATGCTAATCTTAGTTCTGCAATTAATGTCCCTCAACACAAAAAGCACCCCTGTACTCACTTCATATCTTTTGAACAACAAATAAAGAGGCTTATGAGGAATTGTAATCTAAAATCAATTCCCACAGTAAATTTATTATTCACTGATTATTTAAGTGAATAATACTTCTACTTTCCAAAAATGTTGTAGGCAAATTGTAATAAAATTCACATATTCAGTACAACTTTTAAAACAGTAGAGATTCCTGAAGATATACATGAAAATAAAGAAAAGTTGGCAGGGTGCGGTGGCTTTCACCTGTAATCTCAGCTCTTTGTGGGGCTGGGCAAGAGGATTACTTCAGCCCAGGAGTTCGAGACGAGCTTGGGCAAAGGTGATACTCCATGTCACATTTAAGCAGGAGTGTGAGGGTTGCTGAAATGGAAGAATTGCTTGAGCCAGGGAGGTTGAGGCTACAGTGAGACATGATCTCCATTGCACCATTGGGACAGAGTGAGACAGAGAGTATTTAAAAAAAAAAAAAAAAGCTAATTACTTATGCAAATGTACACAAGTACTTGCTAATTTGATTCAGCACTTTATTTAATAATTCCAAAGGAAAAAGAAAAATTTTGCTTTTTTGTGGGAGTGGAGTTCTAAAAGGAGTTTATAACACAGCTCTTCATTTGCTAGGTCTCTCATTTTAATGGATAATGCATTCAACAGTATTTTACAGCAAATAAGAAAACTCCTCCTTGGACTGTAGCAAATTTTATTTTACTGTTCACTAAATCTTTCCAAAATTTTCCAGATCACTGAGGAGCAAATTCCTTCACCATCTCTGCAGAATTTAGTGTATTATTTTAAGACTTTCAACAATCACAGGATTTTTTAGTCTAAATTCAAAGTTTCTTTGTCATAACTCAAAACCCTTTTATGCTTCTCACTCAAAACCCTTTTATGGTTCTCACTTGTTTGTTCTCAACTAGCTCTATGTGCCAGTACACACCTAAAGATCTTTTTTAGACATAATTTTTAAGTCTATTTTACTGCTTCCCCCCACCCCCATGGCTTTCTCTTAACTAAACCTACACCTATTTTAGATGGGAATAACATAATCAATATAGTAACGCTATAGGAAAATATTTTTTCCTATAGGAAAATAGGAAAATATTTTTATTTTAAAACAAAAGAGGTACAAATGTAATTCAAATATAGTAATTAGAATTCCAACAAGACAGATTATCTGGGAAAATAATTACCCTCCTGACCAAAACACCTGAACAGAAGAAAATATACATAACGATGATTTTCAGAAATGACACAGATGAAAGAATTAGTAGACAATACCACTAAAACTGTTAAATATGTTCAAGAGGTTTGAGAGATTAAGGCATGGAAGAAGTAAAAAGATTAAATCAAACTTCCAGAGATGAAAACAACAATGTCTAAAAGGAAAAATAGATTGGATGAGATTAATGGCACGTAACACTGCAAAAGAGAAGATTAGTAAATGAGAATACATAACAATAGAAATGGTCCAAAATCAAATATAAGAAGAAAAAAATTGAAAAGATATTAATGCATGAGTGATTTGTTGTCATAACTTTAAGTAACTGAAAAATATAAAATTGGATTTCCCCAAGGACACCAAGAAAATATTTGAAAAATAATTAATTGACGTCTTCCAGATTTGATTAAAAATGTTTACCCAGAGATCCAAAATCAATTAACCCCAAGAATGTGCATTCATATTTGTGGGCACACACACACACTCTCTCTCCCAGTCTCTCTCTCTCTCATACACACACACACACACAGACACACACACACACAATAAATGATACTAAGGCAAATAGAATACTTTCTTTTTTTAAAGTAGTAGTTTCACTATTTTTATGGATCATATACATAATGGCAAAGTTAAATAAATTGACATTTTACTAATCACAAGAGCTTAGGCCTTTATTTGTGGTTTTGGACTTCATCCATTTGTGAGACATTCTTGTATTGCATAAAACTTTGTTGGGAAAGCAAATAAAATACTTTAAATGTGATACAGAAAAAAAAAAAAAAAATCTTAAACGTGGCCAGAGACTAAAAGCACTTTTATTCAGAGAAACAAACATAACGATGAAAGTCAGCCTTTTTATCAGAAATTATGCAATCACAAGGCATTACAGTAACATCTTTTAAGTGTTAAAATAATAATGCTATCTTAGGAGTCTACTTAAAAAATGAAATAACTGACCAAATGAAGGTGAAATTAAGACTATTTCAAATGTAGAAAACACACACGCACAAAGGTCACCAGAATACCATAATAAAAATATGTTAAAGGACTTCCTTTAGGCAAAAGGAAAATATTCCTATGTGGAAACCTGAATTTACACAAAGGAATGAAGAGCACCAGGAATGGTTACTATGTCAGTAAACACAGTACATTGTTTTTATTTATTAATCTTAATAGCTAGGTGATTAAAGCAAAAAAAGCAAGATGATCTGTAGTATTTTAACTTACATATATAGAAGTGTGACATGTGACAACAATAGGATAAATATCAGGAGGGGAAAAGTCAAAGTGTACTGTGATAAGTTTCTTTCACTCTATGTGAAGTAGTATATCATTTGCAGAAAGACTATGGAAGTTAAAGATATATGCTAAGTTAAAGATATATGCTATAAACCCTAATGCAGACTCCAGAAAAACAAAGAGGTAAATCTGTTACAGTCAATAAAGAAGATAAAATGGAATTTTAGACAAAATACCCAATTCATGGCACAATTTTTAGAAAGTACCAAGGAAGAAATAGAAAGCAAATAAAATGTGGCAGTTTAAGTCCAGCTATACCAATAACTATATTCAATATAAATAGTTAAAAAACCCCAATTAAGAAACAAATGTATATCAACTTAAAACAACTTCTAAAATGCAGAAATTGTCAGATGTGACAATAAAGTGAGACTCAGTTATATGTTACTTATAAGATACTTTCATTGAATATGAAACCCAAAGTAAGCAGGAAAATAAGAAATAATAAAGATCAGGGCAGATATTAATAAAAAACAGTAAAAGTATGCTTAATTAATTAATCAAAGCTGCTTCTTTGAGATCACTAAAAGACAATCTCTAACAATCCTGATAATGTAAAAAAGAGAGAAGACATAAATTACCAACATAAGGAATGAGTGAGTTGACAACACTGCTGGTTCTACATATTGTAATGATATTAGGTTGGTGTTCACAAGGTTTCCCCCTTTGCGAGGTTACTGCTTTCCTTTTCTATTTTCTATGTGTTTGAAAAAAGTCACTAAATTATGGAAATTTTTAAAAACTGAAACATTGTTGACATGTATATTTTGTATATCAATGAATTTTTTATCTTTGTATACCATAGACGTCAGGTATAAATTACATACTTCTACTTAAGAAATGGTCAGCAAAGGTACTGATATGTTTTAAAGTGGCTAGGAGTTACAAAAATACTGTTATTGAATGTTTGCATGTATACTGCATTATATTTACATTTTTCCTTTTACCACTACTTATGCATCTAGATATCATAAACAGCTCACTTTTAAGTTTAATGAATATATCCCAGTAGAATATACAGCTTATAACATTTAATGTACCATTAAAGTATGTCCTAAATATGAGAACTTGAACTTAAAACTTTTATGTATGAATGGGATTGAGGAATTGAAGTCTTCCATTTTAAAAATTAAAAACCTCTTATTGAATAGGGCACCTTTGTTACCTAATAGATTTTAAAGACCTCGTCTTTTGATTTTATGATTGTTAATGGATTAATTTCATTGGTTAGATTCCAAACTCAGAATTTGTTGGAGAAAATGACTGACAAACTTTGGTTCAGCTTTTGTGAAGCATAAACATTTAATCACAGTTTGTGATAGCCAGCTAGAAACATATTTTGTTTTCTTCATTCTTATTTCTGCTTTGAGTGTTATCTTTCACTTTTAAAACTGAATTACATTTCTGTGTTTGATGTGGTGACACCAAGTGAACAGAACCATTTCAACGATAATTTGAGGATTTAAATTATCCTAAATCTACCTCTCAGTAGTTCTCCCCATGAGAAATCAACAAAAAAGATGTATTCCCACAAAATCTCAGAATCAGACGTGAGGAACTATTCTTCAGAATAAAACCAGAGAAGGTTTCAGGCAGCTCTAGGCAGCTCTAGCAGACACACGTGAGCTGTTTGTTTCAGCTTTCAATACCAACGACAATTTCTCTGAGTTTTGTGGATAGAAGGACTCACCAAAATGAGAATTTATTCCAGCACCTTACAATATAAGTAAGATAATTAAGTATCTTAATGTTAAAGTAACTTACCTTGTTGCTAGAATATTCTTTAAGTCAAAATAATACATCAGAGATGTTCCCTTAATAAACAAGTTCAAATCTTCCTCACTTCCCCATGCTCTTAATATTACCCAGTAGTGCAGGGACTGGTAAGAAAGACAGGATCAATAAGAGACAATACAGAAGGTACACTTTCCCCTGTAATTTGGAAAGTAAAGGTAATTTGCTAAATGCCAATCTTTCTGGAAAGGTTTTTTTTGAAGTAGAGGAAAACCATGTTCTTGTGTACATTTGCCTCATAGATGGCCACTTTCATTTTTTCTTTTATATTCTTGGAATTTTCGTTCTATCTTGGTTTTCATAATAGTATAATTATATTTCTGCAAATAATTATTTCTAAAAGTTATACCCAATTGTCCTATGTATTATCTCATTGTATTGTCTTCAACTTTTAGAAGTGGTAAATACTAATCTTGCTACAGGCATTTTGACTTCAGTCAGATGCTTCCAATATTTAACTTTATAGTAAAATGTTTCTTGCTATTCAGTCACTGATATCCTTTACGTAGATCAAGTTTGCAGAGTCTTTAAAACTTGCTAAAGTTTTGTTTGTTTGTTACTTGGTTGTTTGGTTTTAGAAATAGACAATTATCTTTTTTAATTTTTTGTGGACACATAATAGGTGTATATCTTTATGGGTAACATGAGATATTCTGATACAGTGATGTGGTACGTAATAATCAGGGCAAATAGGGTATCTGTCAACTCAAGCATTTATCCTTTGTGTTTCAAACAGTCTAATTGTACTCTTTTAGTTATTTTTAAATAAACAATCAAATGATTTCTCCTATAGTCATTCTGTTGGGCTAGCCAATACCAGACATTATTTATTATTTTTAACTATTTTATTGTACTCATTAAACATCACTCTTCCCTCCCAAGGACCCACCCCCTCCAGCCTCTGATAAACATCCTTCTACTTTCTATCTCCACAAGTTCAATTGTTTTAATATTTAGCTACCACAAATAAGTAAGAACAGGTGATGTTTGTCTTTCTGCACCTGGATTATTTCACTTGACATAATGACCTCTGATTCCATCCATATTGCAAATGACTGGATCTCATTTTTTATGGCTGAATAGTGCTCCATAGTGTATAAGTGCCACTTAAAGGCTCTGGAAGAGTTTAAATATTAAAATTATTTGTTATTGATAGCTGGGAAGAAACTATGGTTGACTTCTTATCCTACTCCCTGTTCTGAGCTATCAAAAATCTCCAGGATTAAAGCAAGAATAAAATCTATCTTGAATTGATTTTTGTAGATGATGAGAGATACGGGTTCAATTTCATTCTCCTACATATGACAATCCAATTTTCTAAGCATCATTAATTGAGCATCATTTCCCCGTTTTATGTTTTTGTTGACTTTGCCAAAATGTAAGACTTGAAATTAAAATATATATATGAGGAAAATTTAACAAAAACTTCTTCTTCTTTTTTTTTTTTTGGAGGCAGAGTCTTGCTCTATCCCCCAGGCTGAAGTGCAGTGGCGCCATATTGACTCACTGCAACCTCCGCCTCCCGGGATCAAGCAATTCTCCTGCCTCAGTCTCCTGAGTAGCTGAGATTACAGGCCCCTGCAGCCATGCCCAGCTAATTTTTGTATTTTTAGTAGAAACGGGGTTTTGCCATGTTGGCCAGGCTAGTCTCGAACTCCTGAACTCAGGAGATCCACCTGCCTCGGCCTCCCAAAGTGCTAGGATTACAGGCATGAGTCACTGCGCCGGGCCAGGAAAATTCCTTTGGACATTTGGTCTTGACGAAGCATTCGTGACTAAGACCTGAAGAGTACTAGCAGTGAAAACAAAAATAGACAAACAAATGGGACTTAACTAAAATCCTCCTGCAAAGCAAAATATATAACCTACAGAGTTAGCAGACAACCTGCAGAATGGGACAAATTATTTATAAACTATACACCCAACAGGGGACTGATATGCAGAATTTATAAGGAACTCAAGCAACTAAACAACAACAACAACAAAATAACCCCATTAAAAAGTGGGCAAAGGATATGAATAGGCATTTTTTAGAAGAAGATATACAAATGACCGACAAACATATGAAAAAAATTGTTACCTCTAATCACTAGAGAAACGAAAATTAAATACACAATAAAATATCTTGCACTAGTCAGAATGGCTATTATGAAAAAGTGAAACAGTAACAGATGTTGTTAAAGATGAAGAGAAAAAGGAACACTTACACGTTGCTGGTCAACATGTAAATAAAAATGCAGAATACAGTATACAGAATACAGCATGGAGATTTCTCCAATAGCTAAAAATAGAACTACCATTAAATCCCACAATGCCACTACTGGATATGTACCCAAAAGAAAAGAAATCAGTATGTCAAAAAGATAGGTGCACTCATATGCTTATCTCAGCACTATTCACAGTTGCAAAGATTTGGTATATGTATCCATCAGTAGATAAATGGATACAGAAAATGTGGTGCATATATACAATGGAATAGTATTCAGTTATATAAAAAGAGTAAAATCATGTATTTTACAGCTACATGAATGGAACTGGAGGCCATTATCTGAAGTGAAACAACTCAGAAACAGAAAGGCAAATACTGCATGTTCTCACTTATGAGAAGAAGCTCAATAATGGGTATACATGGACATAGAATATGCAGTAATAGACACTGGAGATACAGAAGAGTGGATGGGGAAGAAAGAGAGAGGAATGAGAAATTACTTATCTGGTACAGTGTACTTTATTTATGTGATGGTTACACTAAAAGCCCAGACTTCAGCACTATGCAATGTATCCATGTAACAAAACTGCATTTGAACCCTTTAAGTGTATATAAACAAAAAAAGGAATAGGTACTGAGACTCCTTCAAGTTTAGGCCAACTCATTTAAGGCATTCAAGGAGAGACATTTTTTCCCTTTTCTAGTTCTTGCTATCTTCTATGCAGCAATATTAATCAGTTAGTAGAACAAATTAGGTAAAATGATTGTATTTACATGATTTATTAACAAGTCCTCCTACACCAAAGTCAGTGAGAGAAGCAACAGGTTGGCAGTATCTCATATGTTCTTAAACAAACATGCTTTGATTTGCACATTTATACAAAACAACAAATTCCTCCTTTCATTCTTTCGACTTTAATTCTAGTTCAACACTCACTATTCCCCTCTAGTTGATCTATGGTGTATCCAACACTGGCCGCAAAGGTGCCTACTTCTGTGATCAGATTGGGAGTGAATATCCATCTCTTGCTTCAACTTGACATTATAATATATAAAAGGTTTAGTGGTTCCAGGTCACCTCATTTGATAATTGCACAGTATTCATGATACTTCTCCAGTTAATGTCTGTTTACTTTAAGATGTATGTAAGCCATATTCAGTTTCTGTGATTCAATATATAAATAATCAGTTATTTACTTTACTTATTATAGTAAATCAATTAGTGTTTAATTGATCTCATTTTTCATTATTGTTTTAGTATATACACTACTTTCCTTTTTCGTTTATTTTCTTCTTTTTGTGTGTGTGGGCAAAGGTACAAACCTAATTTTCTTCCCACTGCTGAATCTACTCTTTATTGTTACTATACAATTTAAACATGAACATACACACATTTTAGAGTCAGTTTTAATTCTAAAGATTCATCTGTAAATTCATTGGTTGTTAGTCACTTTTGTAGAGGTAATCCCATATGTATAATTCCAGAATAGCAAATAGTACTGACTATATGAGGCACTGGAGGAGGTAACAGAAAAAGAATAATGAACACTTTCATATAACTTTTTATGCCACAAACACTTCACATATATTAACTTTTTTTAATCTTCAGTAGCATTTTGATGTAAGTCCTATTATTGTCCTCATTTTACAGTCGAGGAAGCAGATCTAGAGGAGTCACCTATCTTGGTCCAAACATACGGTAAGCAGCTGAATCTGGTTATAAGAGTCTGTGGTCTTCGGCCGGGCGCGGTGGCTCAAGCCTGTAATCCCAGCACTTTGGGAGGCCGAGACGGGCGGATCACAAGGTCAGGAGATCAGGACCATCCTGGCTAATACGGTGAAACCCCGTCTCTACTAAAGAATACAAAAAAAAAAAAAAAAAAAAAAAAAAAAAAA
>NC_045441.1:86460941-86543166 GCF_002776525.5 Piliocolobus tephrosceles
GTAGTCCCAGCTACTTGGGAGGCGGAGGCAGGAGAATGGCGTAAACCCGGCAGGCGGAGCTTGCAGTGAGCTGAGATCCGGCCACCGCACTCCAGCCGGGGCGACAAAGCCAGACTCCGTCTCAAAAAACAAACAAACAAACAAAGAGTCTGTGGTCTTCACTACTGTGCTGCCTCACCAGGAGATAAGTCTAAAAAAAGCTGTGTGTTCAACACACTTTGAGGGGACTGAATATTTTATCGCTGCTTCACGGACAGCATGTAAATTAGTTGAAAGAGAAAGAGGCCAATGAGGAGTGTGTAAGGGGTTTTGGAGTTGACATAAAGCAAATCCCTAGCATAGAATACAGGGTGAAACATCCTGCCAGGATAAGGCAGTAATGTGTTTACATTTCAAATCATGAATGTGTCGTGCGAGAACTGGAGAAATAGATGAGGTAAATTATGTTGCATAATACGGCTGTATTAAACTGAGACACAAACACTAAGACACACACAACACACTTCTGGCAGTAAGGAGAGAAATGGAGACTCAATCTTGAATTCTTCTGAATTTTCAATGTTAAGTTTTTCTAACAATTACATATTCAGTATCTACTCTGTGACATGTACTGTTGCAAAATAAAGATCTTGAACCTTTTGAAGCTTATACTCTAGCAAGCTTACCTTATTTATATGTCTCTAAAGATTACTGAATTTGACTATAATTTTACTGAAAACACAAGATTAAGTTTCTGAAGCAGGAAGATGAGTGATGAATAAAATTAGTTATGTTGAGTTACAGAGAATAAAAATTACCTGTTCGGTACAATGTGCAATATTTGGGTGATGGGTACACTAAAAGCCTAATGCATACCATTATGCAATAAACCCACATAACAAACATGCATATGTACTAAAATTTTTTAAAAGTACATACAAGTAAAGGACAGAAATTATTATATTGCTGTAAATGACAGATATGCATAGTATTTGGCCTAGTACTCCTCATGTAGTAATTACTCTAAAACATTAATTATATTTTATGGTATTATACACACACACAATAAAACAAACCTAAGATTAATTCACTACATGTTTTCATGTTTTGTAATTTATTATTTTTTGCTTATTTTGTTATTCCATAAGCCTACTTTCTTGTTTTTAATTTTCACATTATTTTATTAATACTTAGTTTATTTTATTATTTTTAATTAATGTTAAATTAGTTAAGGCAAAAAATTTCTTCTGGTATGAACTTTATCTATACCTCACATTTTTTGACAAGTAAAATTCTAAAATAAACAGGAATTCTAGTTTTTATTCCTTTTTTACCCAGTGGTGAGCTAAGGGAATTTTATAACAGGCTTATTTATTTTAAAGTGTTAGGGTTTTCTTTTAATTAAAAAGTAAAACATTATTATTATTGTGCTTCCTTTTAAATTTATTGATATTTTCTTCTTATGCTAACTCATGTTTAATATTTGTAGCTATTCTATGAACACTTGCAAATAAATATTTTCCTCCATTTCAGATTATCTGTGTATTTCAATCTTGACTATTTTGTTATTCTAATCTTTGTTTTCTGCCTTGAACATCACTATATTCAACAAGTAGATGAGAAATTGAGCTTTATTTTAGCCTGTTTTCTAGACAGGTTATGAAAACAATGAAAGAAAATAATAATAATGGAAAAAGTGGAATGGAACAGGAGCTATCACTATAGACAGAGAGAGAGGGATTAATGTATATGTGTATGTGTGTATTTATAAAATTTACTGATGCATGATATACATATGATAACATTTATTTATTTTAAATATACAGTTTGATGCATTACAGTAATTACATACAGTCCGGAGAAATGCAATTTTAAATTTCATGCTGTACAAAACTATGGACAGCAGTATCTTTTATCTTGCACTTAACTGAATATTATATTGCAAATATTCATTTAAATGAATATTTGCTTAATATAATGTACTTCATGAATATTTGCAATATAATATTCAGTTAAAAATTCTAAATAATAAAAATTCAATTCACTGTTACATAAACTTTTGAAGGAGTTGGCAATGTTATATGTAAATATTAGAGGACTTAATGAGGACAGATATTTACCTTCAACAAATATAGTAAGAGATTCAACTTATTATATCCAAATAAAACTCCAAATAAACAACCTAGGAATAATGGAGCTAACATTTTAAATATATTTCAGGTTAATATAGAAATAATTTTATGAAAATAGCAGAATCTAACATGGAAATAAGCTTTTCTGGGAAATGTATGCTTGATACCACAGGAACAGTCCAGGCCATGGATGGAAGAGTTACTGTAACGAAAGCAGCCACACTAATGACAAAGCTGAGTTAGCTCTTTCCAGCAAACACTCCCTCCAGCTCATAGATTCTGTTATTCTTTGAAAATTGAAAAAGACAAATGAAGAAAAAATATTTCTTTCTGTGGCCGTATTAGTTACTCCGATAAAAAATGTTCATTTTTTTTTTATCACAGTTCATTAGTAGCCTTGAAACATTAACAACTAGATTAGTAATAAATTGCATATACTTAAAATTCGGAGGGTAAGTTTGGTATTTCACATAACGGTAAATTAAATCACACTTTTTGTTTGGTGTTCCGTGAGGGGTAGGGAAATTGAGTAGTTTACCCATGATATTCTCAGGTAAAAAAGGTGGTATTAGTCACTAATGAGGTATTTGGGGTTATTTGGAAAATCTATTTACAGTCAGAGCTCGGAAAAGTGACCATTCTTCAATTCTGCCACTGGGTTTTTGTCTTTTCATTTAAAAAAATTATAGTTTATTTTAATTAGTAAAAGCTAAATATAACCAAAGACATGAGGTGGGAAGAAATAAAATTATGAAAGAGATATTAAACGTAAGTTCTGTTTTTTATAATTCAAATCTTTTAAATGGAACCTTGTACACACAGTATTATCTGAATTGGGTGGAGTTAAAAGCACTTAAGAGAACACTTATCCAATGGATTATTTTTTTCTTTCCATCTTCATAGCTTTGATTTCATTTTTAACAGGATCCAAATGTCTTTTCAAATATATAATCATTTAAAAAGCTATTACATGCTTAAATGAGCATTAGAACTTTTATCTTTTGTAATCTTAGTTACAGAACTCTTGTAAATGAACAGGATAGATGTAAAGTACTAAATCATAATGGAAATATGTATTTTCAATTGTTGGCAATAAATAATTAGACATGAGAAACCATCCCAGGAAAACATCTTACTGAACCCCCTTTTCAAAATTGACTTTTTATTTTGCTTGAATGTATTTGTAGTTATTCCATAAAAATGTGAAAATACACCAACCCATGTCCATAAATTAGTTTTTTTTTCTGTTAATGTTGTTGATGAGAAAAAGCAATAAAATGAAAATTATTTTTCTAAGTCATTTCCTGATGCTGTATATATGCAATGATTATGTTTCCTTATACATCCAAATGAAAAAAAGCAAGAAGTAAAACAAAGGTATGGTAATCAGACATAGATGTAAAATAAAAAGCAGCCATAGGTCAATTTAGGAATATTGAGAGTAAAATAAAGTATATTTAACTATAAGAAATATTAAAATTAGTTTAAAATATAAAAATGCCTATTTCTGTGCTTCCATGTATCATCTTAGTTACCTGGAAGGTATTACAATAAAATGTGGCTAAATCAACTATCTAGAAATCTATATGCTTCCAGCAAAGAGTCCTTCTTTAAAGACAATGAAGAAAATAGAAGAGAAGAGTAAAGGCCTCCATTATATCCAGTGTTCTATTTGTCCACTGGTCAAAACTAAACAAGTTATTGTTTTCAGGCTTTTCTTTGAAAAGGCAAGAAACAAAAGTAAATGGAAACCAAAAGACACAAAATAGGTAGTGTAGAAGAACAAAAAGGAGAAGCAGTGAAAAGAGGAGAAGGAAAGGATAAAAAGGAGAAAGACTGAGAGAAGAAATATGAGCCCTGATGTGAGGAGAAAGGGAACTCAAACTAAACAGAGAAAACCAAACAAGTCTGGAAAACATTTGATTAGCTTCAATAAAACTGAACATATGGGATTAGAAAAGGGGCTGGGGGTAGAAAAGATTTGTAATCCCCCCAAATAATAAAAATGATAACTTCCACTTATATTAACGTTTCCTTTTAATCAAGACAGTATCTTTACATTTATTGTGATATGATTTTAATAATTAAATCAGTGAGAATGAAAAATAATGAGAAGCATAAATAAATATCCAATAATCAGGTTAGAAAATTTAGTTTAGACTCCAGCTACTGTACACACCAAGAAGTCAGTTTGTTTTCTGACCTTTCCTATCAATAAAATAAAAATACATAATTTAATTAGTGGTTCTTAATCAATTATCTATCATTATCCCAGGTCTATAAATATATACCCTACGATATAATGTGTATAGTATATGCTGTAAAACACTACCCACATGCTTCTGAAGTGCCTTCTTGGTTAAAAACAACTATATGCCCAGGTGTGGTGGCTCACACCTGTAATCACAGCTCTTTGGGAGGCTGAAGCAGGTGGATCATGAGGTCAGGAGATCAAAGCCATCCTGGCTAACACGGTGAAACCCCATCCCTACTAAAAATACAAAAAATTAGCCCGGCATGATGGTGCGCACCTGTAGTCCTAGCTACTTGGGAGGCTGAGGCAGAAGAATCATTTGAATCTGGGAGGCGGAGGTTGCAGTGAGCTGAGATTGAGCCACTGTACTCAAGCTTTGGCAACAAAGCCAGACTCTACCTCAAAAACAAAACAAAACAAAACAAAACAAAACAATTAAACAAACAAAAACCTATACTACATGAATTCAAAGTTACTTCTTAGCTTCAAAATTTTACTCAAAATTGTAGGATGCTATAGCAGTTAATAAATGTTTATTTCCATTATATGGTATATCCTACTATAAAAATAAACTGCTGTAACAATTGTCTGTAGTTTTTCTACAGAAAACTGCTATACCAGTACCCTTGCTAGTTTTTCACTGTTTAGTTACTTATCTGTGACATCTATGATATGAAGATCTTGAGAGAAATTCGTATTTTGCATATATAGACAAATGGGGTACAACAACTTCAAACAATTCCGTACTTTACCCTTCGTAGATTTACAATAAGAATATTTTTTATATGGAAACTAATTTTGGAGTTACACTCATAAAATATAATATTTTAGGAAATATTGTATTTAAATCTAGAGATCAGGAAAATGATCTGAGAAAATTATAATGTGTAAATGCAATAAGAAGGATTATATAGGAAGGTAATCTTGACCTGACCCACTATTAGGAAAGGACATTTTCAGGGTTTTCTTAGCTGTACGTAGAATGGAGCCCAGTTTGCCAAATATATTCTGCCAGGGACTTACTTTTACCTTAAGAGACCCTGAAACTCCGGTGGACTCACACCCAAAATAGTTTATAATGAAAAGACTAAACACATAATATTTGGCACATAGTGAAATAAAACTCTTAAAACTTGTACTGGTTTCTGGAAGAAATGGAGACATTGCAGCCTTTACTAATTATCTACTTTGGCTAATTCTGATTATTTCAAATACCTTTGGAAAGTGACGGGGTTTAAATTATAATATGATTTTGTATTTTTGGATATAACTGTATATTCTATTAAAAGTCTATAAAACACTTTCTATTTTTTAGTAGCATAGTGATCATTCCTTCTGATAGTAAGCCAAATTTCTTGCTAAGCTACCTGGCTTACCTAGCTGTTCAAAAATTTGCCTACACTATCATAATATATTTCATTATAGTTATTCTTTAGTCAGCACACAGTTCATTTTCTGAAAATAAAGTGCTTCTATGACAAATGTGAACTATCTCTCTCTTTCTTTCAACATTTGTTATTGGGTCTAAATTTTTAACGTATATACGAAGACCCACACTTTTCCACTAACAAAAGTAACAAAACGTGGAAAGTTTAACAAAAATACAATTCATCCAGTAATTAATTGTAACTCCATAATACTGGTTAGAACTTTTCAAAATATTCTAAGTACATTTTTAAAAGTGATTATTTGACATAAACTTTTTTGGCTGTTTGAAGTTTGCAATTATATTTTAATAATTCCTAAAAATCTAGTTAGAAAACAATTGTTAAAAACCAGTATAAATTTCTGTAATGTGAAAGAAAGAGATTTGCAGAAATGATAACTTCTTGTGTCCTTTCCAGAGCTGAGGAGGGAAAAAAGGCATTTAAGGTAATGACTTTTACCAAAACTCCAGTTACACAGGGATAACTAATAAAACAGAAATCATTGCTATTGTATTTTTAGAATAGCAGTTCTCAACCTTTAATATATCTGAGAATTACCTAGGTGATTGGATAAAACATAGATTTCTGGTTTCTGCCCACAAGCTTCTGATTCTGTAGGTTTGACAAGAGTCTAGAAAATCTGCATTTTTAAAGTGCTTTCAAGTGGTGCTCGTGCATTTTTTCCAGGAACAATGGTTTGAGAACCACTGATATAGACTCTGGTCAAAGAAATCTATTTTGTAGTTGTTAGTGTTTTACATATATCTTTTTGGAAATATATAAGGACATCCTGTTTTATATGACAAAGATTTGATTATTTACTTTATATACATGGGTGACTTTTGATCCTTCAGAGACGATGTGGTTGGTGTACAATCAGATGTTTAAATTAGGGTTCTCCAGAGAAACAACCAATAGGATATATAGATTAGATAGAGAGAGATAGAGAAGAGCACATTTATTATTAAAATTGGTTCTCACAATTATGGAAGCCAAGAAGTCTCACAATAGGCAAGATGTATAGTCATGACAGCCAGAATTGTAATTCAGTCTTAGTCCATAGTCCTGAGAACCAGGGGAACCAATGGTGTAACTCTCTGTCTGAGACCCAAGGCCTAAAAACGGAAAGGGGATGTAGAAAGACATGTGCAGGGGTGGGGAGCTCTGATACCTGAGAGCTGAAGACGAATGTTGCAGATTCGGAGTGATAGGGACATTTCTTTCTTTTTCACCTTTTGGTTTTATCCAGGACCTCAACCTGCCCACATTAGTACGAGCAGATCTTTTTTACTCAGTATACTGATTTAAATGCTAATCTTTTCTGGAAGTACCCCAACAAACACACCCAGAAATAATATTTTACCAGTTCGCTGAGCGTTCTTTGACCCAGTCAAGTTGACACATACAATTTCATCTTTTATTCTGTTGCCATTTGTTGATTTTTAATTTTATTTCTGTCTACTGGAGAAGAGCAGTTGTACAGATCCTTGTGTAAGACTAGCTAGAAGAAAATCTGAAAGCAAGTTGGGCTGTAGTTGATTGCAAACTATGTATCTGTGTAAAAAATGACTTTTAATCAGAGAAAAAAAAGAAAGGTCTATATGCCTAGGGTATTTTAAAGCAGTATTATAAAAACAAAAGAGCAAAAACAAATGAAATAAGCAAAAAGAAAGAAGGAAGGAAATAATCTCCACATTAGCCACTAGGAATTACTAACTCTAATTAATTGAGTTAATAGTATTTTAAAACAATGTAAACTTTTATTTTTTTAATCATTTCATTTTGTACCACCAGTGACAATACAGTTTCCAATTACAGATGTTGCTTTGCTTATGAAAAAAAAATATTTTAAATATTTAGTTTCACACTAAACATTTTAACATTTTGTCTTGAGTTCATCTTGGCAAGATATTTCTATGCTGATCTGGCCCATTACATTTTTGTGAGCTGATGAATACCGTGCAGTTCTATGTGAACTCCTCCAGTGCAAAGGCATCTTGGACTGGAAACACACCAAATGCATGTGTTCCTTTGGCTTTCGTGATCTGTAAGTAATATATAGCTCTACTGGTTCCAGTATACAAACATGAAAACTGAAGAGTGGAAAATTATAATATCATTTTTTGAGCAAAGTATATTTGGACACATGGGAGCTGTTATCTTAATTCTACCCATTTGTAGAACATATTACTTATTTCATTTGCAAGAAACAATACATCAGAAAAGCTGTGCCTTTTTCCACTTAAAAAGTTTAGTTTTTTGACCATCAGTATACGCTGAATGTTAACGGAACTCTTTTGTAATTGGTTTATCTGCCACTTTTCCAAATAGGTATAGAAACTGTCAATTCAGAAGTAAACCAATAGGAATGTTCAAGAAGATAATTCTACAGTCAAACCTAAATGTCAGTTGACAACCGTTAGAGTGAAATTATCGGAAAACATAATTTTTAAATAACATTTTAATGAAAGTCTAACTGCATGCTAAGATATTATCTCTTGGTAAAATTTTCTTTTAAATTGAAGGGACATGGGGTAGAGATTATTAGAACTGTTACTAGAAAGATTTCATTAACAATGGTAATGAGCATTTGTAAATCATTAATTTTTTTTCACTATCAAGGAAGAAAACACAAAAACAATATTTGTTAACTTTTAAAGGGTGCCCTCCTCATGAAGAGGTGAGAAAAGTGTGGCACTTTTGTATCTTATCCAAATATTAAGTAATCATTTTAAAAGATTTTTCAAATGCTTGAAGTTTTCAGAATTGTATTTAGTAACCTAAAGCCCTCCAAAATTGGCCACCATTTCCCACGTAGTGAATTGAGCTGTTACGAGGTTCCATTCAGTCATCAGAAAAGATGCTAAGTATGAAGGCGAGACATTGAGGTCAAAGCTAGAATGCAGAAAAATAAAGTAAGGCCACGACAGAGTCCTTACTCTGTCAAAGAGAAAGTGTTCAGATATACACACATTATTAATAAAAACGATGGCTTGATCTGATTCCATCTTTCATTCAGAAATAGCATGAAGAAAATCTTACTAATTTCAAGAAATATCCAACTGTACCTCCACATTTTATGAGATCCTGGCATCAGTTCGTCTACTGGATACCTTAGGAATGCTCTCACGTTATTTTCTTTCTTTGGACCCAATGTATAAACCTCCCTTTGTTTTCACACAGTCATTCCACTGTTTGGAACTTCTGGTAACATTAAAGTTCATTCCCTTATGGTAATTGATACATCAGTCACACAAGCCATTTTTCTGTATATTCTTAAAGTATCACTGTAGATCAAAACATAATGTAAAAGGATAAAAGTGACCTGTGTTTGGAAATGTAAAATTTACTCTCCCTTAACCACCCACTTTTCAATTTCCTCTCAAGGCAAATTTTGAAGGGCCATTTTGAGACTCTTTTTTTTTTTTTTTTTAAATTCCCTCCCGAGGGACTTGCTTTTTCTTTTGAAAGAGAAGAATGGGTTTTATGGACTTTTCTCATATAAAAGGAAAATACAAGATAAAATGGAATAGAAAAAAAGCATTTCCCCAAAAACAAAACAAAGTTGGAAAACAGCTGTTTGACAACACCTTACTCCCCAAACACACACTGATAAGGAATTATTATTTTGCAATGGAAATAATGATAAAGATAAAGTTACTCTCTTACACTATGATTTTGAATGTATGCTCTGACATTTCACTTCTGATTTTCCCCTGGTTGGGACTTGTGACTACTATGAACAAAGCAAACAACCTTCACTGTCCTTCCTTAGCTGTGAAGTACAGATAATTATAATTTCTCTGCTAACCTTTCAGTACCCCTGAGAGAATGAGATGAGAAGATGGTGAACATGCTTTTAGAACCTTCAGGTGTTATTTAAATATGTAGTGGTTTTCATATTGTTGTTGATTTGATAAAGTAATACAGTATTCATTCATTTACTCAATTATAAATTATTCCATAGATATTTATTAAATGTCTAATGTGAAAAATTTGAATGAAGGTTTTTGCTGATGTAGTATTTTAAAAAAAAGGTGAAAATCTTTTCTTTTTGTTTGTTTACTGTTCTGAGAAGGAAAAGAAAACAGGCACATAATACATTATTAGATTGTTCAAATTGGAAATTAAAGTAATAGAAAACCTTTAAATAATTCATTTTGAAAATATAGTCTAGCAATATCAAATAGGGAAAGAACAGATAATAATGCAGAAGGGAGGCCCCGTGTGGGAATGGAATATATAAAATTTAAATAACCTGGTACTTCTGGAGGAGTTTCATGACTTTTATGCCTGTGAAGTATCTCTCTAATACTTACTAGTTATCCAAATATAAGTTATATAAGGAGACAATATGTGGTTAAGATATTAACAGCATAAGCTACAGTGCAAGATTATCTGTGTTTAAATCTTGGCTCTAATATTATAGCTAAGTTGATGTTCAAAAAGTTACTTCAGTTCTCTATGCTTATATTTTCTCATTGCTAAATTAGGATGGTAATCACACCTACTTTTCAGGATTGTTGCATGGATGAAATAAATTCCTGTGTGGGAAGTGCTTGGAAGAATGTCTGGGAGTCTCCTAACCATTAGAGCTGTTTAAACACTGTCATTATCTGCATATTTTTTCTTCAGAGTCTCTAAATAAAAACCTTGCACACTAATGCACAATATGAAGATTATAATAACTCTCCCAGATAATTTAGGGCACAGATAATAATAACATTAATGATTACCATACACAAGGAGAGATTAGCTTTGCTTTGCTCTGTCCTGAGTTTGTTACATGCCACATTTATCATCTCAACCTTATGTAGTTACTAACATTATCCCCATTTTGCATATAAGAAAATGGAAGCATCCTAAGAAAAGCTAATTTACCCAAGCTTATCCAGCTAGAAAATGATTGAGCTGTGGTTTGAATCTAGACACTCCATCTCCAGAACTTGCACTGTTAACTTCCAGTGCCTTGAAAAGTATCATATAGATATAAATATTGATATCTGTGGTATCTCTAAGCAACTTAAAAAGTTAACAAGGACATCCAGTTTCTCAAATATTCTGAATAAACAGGATTTTATTATACATGCTTTTAATGCACCATTAAAATTTCAAATATACTCTAAATCCTGAGCTTTGTTAATAACGTTGTAGATATGTTGTATTAGTAGATTTGCCACAAGATGGCAAACTTCACTAACAAGTGTTCATTCTTGTCAGGTGCAAAGATATTTCTATAATAGGGCTAGGGGAAAAAAGTGTGTAGCCTTCTCTGATTGTATTACATGAACAGATATTTCACTTTAATTTTACCATGCTCATTCTGGGCAAACAGCCTGCAACCATATTATTCAGCTCATGCATTCAAAGCTATGCCTTTTGTTTCCATTAAAGGCATTTTTTTATTCTGTTTTGTAAAGTCTATATTTTGCTCCCAAGATCAAAGCATATTGTCCGACTTTATGTTTCTTTCACCTGAAATATTTTGATTATGTAGCAATTATATATTCTCTGGGAAAAACACTTTCTCATTGTACCTATCCATATGGGTGCTTTGGATGGAAATAAACATTTGCATTTGAACTGTTCTGCGGCCTGTCAACAACACTATGGGCCATCAACACTGCCAGAGCATTAGCAGGAGACTAAACACTGGAGAGAAGCCTTGATAATTTAGATGGACTAACTCTGAACCTCTGAAAATGGTCCTTTCCTTTAGATTTTAAGGGCTAAGTCTATGCAGGAAATAACTAAGAATTTCAACTGTTTTACATTTCTAGGTACAACAATATTAAAAAGTGGATGAAAACACTATGAGATGCAGTATAAAGGGTACGTGTAAAATAGCAAGATGTAGCCTATTTTTTAAACTACTGTTATAGTAGAATTCCAAGGCCTTTCTCGCACTTGAAAAGGCTGGGCATGGTATGGGAAGATTTTCATGTTTAAGTAACGACTTCCTGTGAGTGAGAGGATCTGCTCAGAGAGCTGTCAGTTCTCTTTAAACCATGTAGTACAATTCCCAGACAACTATAGGACCGTCCCTCTATGGGTAGTGGGGTCAATGAAAAGTCATGTATGACTCAAACTTTCTCACCCTAGAATCTGAGAGATTGAATCTGCTGACTTCCTCAGCTTTGGCCAGCTCTGGAGTGTAAAACGGATTTGAGAGATTAAACCTAAATCTCTTGTGTATCAAGTCAAGGAACTAAATTCAGGACTACTGTGCTGGCTGAGTGGAGACTACTGTGCTGGCCAAGTGAGGATGGAATCCTCAAACCAAACACTGTAGACCACTGTCTCTGTGCTAAGGTCTAAACTTTGAGAAACTTTTTGCCGCCTTAGAAAGAAAAAGGAAGTTTTGAGAAGAAAATCTTTCTTAAATATTGTTTTGTTTTTCATTTTCCTTTTAGTTAAATACACAAAAGGCTCTCTTTACAGCTTTTTTGTTAAGTCTTTTTTTGTGTGTAGAACCCCATTTATACTCAGTTCTGTCAAAAAAAAATATGCATTGAAAAATATTCCAGAATTCATAGGCTGGAATGAGGGTTCTATCTGTGGTGTATCTACTTTCAAATGATGGCCTAAGGCTGTGCAATGGCTGCCCAAGCAGACTTTCGGAGGTCTCCTGCTTTGATAGTTGTTAAAATAGAAATAAGTTAAAATTTCACAGATTCAGAATTCTTATGTAACCAGTCAAATAGTAAAGTAAAATAGAACTTTTGGAAATGTGCAGCAATAATACTATTAAAAGTATACCTGTGGCCATGCACGGTGGCTCACTCCTGTAATCCCAGCACTTTGGGAGGCCGAGAAGGGTGGATCACCTGAGGTCAGCAGTTTGAGACCAGCCTGACCAATATGGTGAAACCCCGTCTCTACTAAAACTACAAAAAAATTCACCAGGCGTGGTGGCGTGTGCCTGTAATCCCAGCTACTCAGGAGGCAGAGGCAGGAAAATTGCTTGAACCTGGGAGGTGGAAGTTACCGTGAGCCAGGATGACGCCACTGCACTCCAGCCTGGGCGACAAGAGTGAAACTCCGTTTCAAAACAAAAAAAAAAGAGTATAACTGGATGAAGATCCTGATTGAAACCTATCTAGTGTTCCATCCCATGATCCATGATCTCTGTGATAAAGACTCCCCAAGTGGTCATTTTTTTTTTTCTTTTTTCTTTTTTTTTGACGTGAAATCTCGCTCTGTTGCCCAGGCTGGATTGCAGTGGTGCAATCTCAGCTCATTGCAACCTCCACTTCCTGGGTTCAAGTGATTCTCCTGTCTCAGTGATTCAAGTGATTCCAGCCTGAGTAGCTGGAATTACAGGTGTGCACCACCATGCCTGGCTAACTTTTGTATTTTTAGTAGAGAAGAGGTTTCACCATGTTGGTCAGGCTGGTCTCGAACTCCTGACCTCAGGAGATCTGCCCGCCTTGGCTTTCCAAAGTGCTGGGATTACAGGCTTGAGACATCACTGCACCTAGCCCCCAAGTAGTCTTTGACTGACATCTGCTTCTTCCATTTTAAGACATTTCAGGATTAATAGAAAAAGCAGAATAAAATGAATATATCTCAGAATGAATATGTCTAAGAAATGTCACATAATTTCAATAATATGTCACAGAGTCAAGACATTTTCACTGAATAAAACAAGAATCTGAATATCCTCCATTTATCTTAGAATTTATATCTGGTATGTATTGTTTATTTAACAGCTGTTTATATTGAGATTTTTTTGAAACACTTTACTAATTGAAAGGTGTTATCACTAAGATTTTTCCAACTTTTTACGTTTTATTTTTATGGATACATAGCAGTTGTATATATTTATGGAGCAGGGGTATTTTGATATAAGCGTACAATGTGTAATGATCAAATCTGGGTATTTGAGATATTCACTACCTCAAGCATTTATCATTTCTTTGTGTTGTGGACATTCTAAATCTACTCTTCTAGTTGTTTTGAAATATAAAACAAATTATTGTTAATTATTGTTGCCCTATTGTGATACTGAAAACTAGATGTTATTTCTTTTATCTGACTGTATTTTTGTACCCAGTAGTAGTGACTGAGGTTTATATTCAAAAATTGAAAAGTAAAAATGTAAGTCAGGAAGGGATTTCTAGTCCAGGATTCTGTTTTCTGTAACTCTCCTGAGCACCTTTTTGCCCAGTGCTGCATAACTACTAAATGTATTTGATTTCTATTTCTGCTGAAACAAATTACTCCAAACTTGGCAATTTGAGATAAAATATATTTTTTTAATCTCATAGTTCTATTGGTTGGAAATCCAGTGGGATTGACTGGTTTGTCTACTCTAAGTATCACAAGGCTAAAATCAAATTGGCAGGGAGAGCCAATTTCTTTTTTAAACACTCTTCCAGGGACATCTAGGTTATTTGCAGAATTGAGTTCCATGTGGTTGCAGGACTGAGATCCCTTGTTGGTTGTCAGTTCAGACATATCTTTAAGTCCTAGAGGTCTTCCTCCAGTCCTTGAAAGTCATTCCTTCAAGTGGCACAATCTCGGCTCACCGCAACCTTCACCTACTGGGTTCACATGCAGTGGCATGATCATTGCTCACTGGCAGTTGCAAGTTCCTGAGCTCTAGGCATCCTCTTCCCTTAGCCTCTCAGGTAGCTGGATTACAGGTGAAAGTCACCGTGCCCGCTGACTGGGATTCTTTTGGAGCCTCATCTTTCCTGATTTATCTTCTGCTGCATCTCTTTCTCGTTGACATTTTTGCCTTCTTCTTACACTTTTAAGGGTCCACATGATTACATTGTACTCACCTAGATAATCTCTCTACTTTAAGATCACCTGATTGATTATCAATCTTAATTCCATGTGCAAAGTCCCATTTGCCATGTAACATAGTCATAGGTACCAGAGATCAGGGCATGGACATCTTTGGGTGGCCATTATTCTGCCTACCACAGGAAGTGCTATAGACTGTGCCTTGTAAGATAATTAGTCCCTCCTTGAAAAACATGTTTTCATTGCCCAATTTTTGTTATGTTTGATTTCATTTTAATGAATATCTCCATTGTTCTCAATTACACTTATTTAGAAATCCTAAATTAGGCAAAAACATTTTGGAATCACTTGCATTTATCTAAGAATTTTCTAGACGTAATTCCTCCAATCATCTTCTCAGGTAACCTAGTAGGATATTAAGTGATTTTTTCCTAAGATCATTAGCAAAAGAATAACACATGTTTTTGCTAAAGAAAATGAAGCCCCAATGCAGTGAAACAGAGGTCAGAACACAATCAGATTAGCTCCTGAGCAACTACCTTTCTCATCATCTCTGTCAAATCAACACCATCATATATACAAAAGCCAGTGCCAGTTGAGCTTTTTTCAAACTGGTAGTTTTGCCATCCTCTACAGGAGAAATAGAATTTATAACAAAATTTCTTTCAGCATTTGGTGAAAGTATATTTCAGGAGGCTTTGTGAGTAGTTCAAAATCAAGAAAAAGCAGAGCTTATTCTGAAAGCAGGAAGTTCAGCCAATACAAGATGAATAATGAATAATAATAATAATGATAATAGTAATCATAGTGGCAAATAATTGCTAAAGAGAATACACTCATTTGATAAGTTAGGCAAAGTACTCAGTCAAGAAGCAGAATAGAGTTATATATTGATTTAGTAACATTGTATTATATACTTGAAATATACTATGGGAGTAGATTTTAGGTGCTTTTATTGCAATCGGGTAAGAAAAAGAAGGAAATTGTGAAATGTGCATGTTAAATTGCTTACCTGTAATAGTCATTTAACTATATATATGTATATATACACACATATATATATATACATATGTATATATATATCATGTATATATAAACATATATATCAAAACATGCTGTTGTATATTTTAAATTTATACAATAAAGAAGAAAATAAATAAAAGTTGATCCTAAGATTTCTCTGTAAAATAAAATAAGAGGAAAGAAGCAGCAGAATTGAGTTTGTGGAACATTACGTTGGATATGTGAAATAAACAGGCTAAAAGGGGCAAGGAATACTTTTTTAGCCAATAACAAATTGCTCAAATAGTTGAGTATTTAATAATACAGAAGACCAAAGTCCCTGAAAATACAAAAGCATAAGCCTTTTAGAAAATAACAATGGCATATATAACAATGGCATTCCCTTAAGATGTAGGTGTTGTCATTTCAGTACAAGAAGCTGAGGTGGATGATATTTGAGATTCTAAGAAACTGAGCAGTATATTAATCAAAAAGAATATTTTATTTATTTTTGCCAGTTCTTTTAACTTTGATTAGAAAGTACCTGTGAGGCTGGGCATGGTGGCTCACGCCTGTAATCCCAGCACTTTGGGAGGCTGAGGTGGGCGGATAACTTGAGGTCAGGAGTTAGAGACCATCCTGGCCAACATGGTGAAACCCTGTTTCTACTAAAAATACAAAAATTAGCTGGCCTTGGTGGCATATGCCTGTAATCCCATCTACTTGGAAGACTGAGGTGGGAGAATCGCTTGAACGAGGGAGGTGGAGGTTGCAGTGAGCCGAGATCATGCAACTGCACTCCAGCCTGGGCAACAGAGCAAGTTTGGTTTTTTGCTCATTAGCCAAACAAATTTCTTTCTGTTTCAAAAAAGAAAGAAAAAAAATACCTGTGAAACACCAGCATCAAATGAAGGCTGCTTATCTATCCAATTTTGCGGCTGGAGTGGACCTTTCTGTTCATGAAATCCAGATGGAACATTTTATAAAACACATAGAAAAGAAGCTGCTTGTTGAGCTGTTTCAAGGGAGACAACACTGCTGACAAATGTATTTTTGTTATTACAGATATTTTAGATTTGGGAGCCTGAGAACAAAGTTATACTTCCAAACAAATAAAGGTCATAAAGCAACTTCATGATTACAACATCTATGTTGCCAAAAGTGAACTTTTTGTTAAAATTTTCCAAAACTAAATTTAACTGAGATAAAAAAAAAAAAAAAAAAAAAAAAAAAAACCTTAGGCAGTGGGCCCCAATAGAAAATGCAACAGACTGAGAGCTGAGTATTAACTCTGTCCCTATATTTTCTTTTGTTTCTCTGTGTGTTTGTTTGTGTATATGTAGATAGTTATTTTTATCTTTAACTTACACTATCTAGCGAAAACACTGAGTTACAAATTTACTTAGTTCAGCTCCTTTCTCCCCTCTCTCCTTTAGAGTAGTTATGTCATGCGTTTGAAATACAGTTAGATTCATTCAAAACAGTCTGTATTTCATCTTGGGCTCCCCAGACATCTGGGTTGAGTCTATTCATTTGCATACAATACTATTCACTCTTTGTGGTATACAGTTCTATGGGTTTGAACAAATGCACCGAGTCATGCATCCACTGCCACATAATCATGCACAACCATTCCATCAGCCCACATTTCCTTGTGATGCCCTAGTGCTCATGCTAACTCTAATTCATGAAAATCTCTGATCTCATTTCTGTTCTTAGATATTTGCTTTTTCAAGTTATCATATAAATGATATTATACAATATACAGTCTTTTGGATCAATTTACTTGGTTAAACACCAAGAAATATGATTACTGTATCATATAGTCAATGTATGTTTTGTTTTATTAAAAATTGTCAAACCATTTCCCAAAGTGACTGTACAATGTTGCATTTGCACCACACTATTTGAGAGTTTCAGTAGTTCCATGTCCACATTGGTGATTGGTATTGTCAGTTTTTTGTTTTCTTTAAATTTTAGTCAAATAGGTTCATAGGGATATCTCCTTGTACTATTAATTTGCATATTTCTAGTGACTGATTGTGTTAATCATTACTTCATGTGCTCATTAGCCAAATGTATATCTTTGATAGAACGCTTATTTAAATCTTTGGCCTATTTTTTATTGGGTTATCTATGCATTTATCTATCTATCATCTACCTATATAGTTATTTAAATTGACAGACAAAATTGTATTTATTGGTACAACAAGATGTTTTAAAGTAATATGCACTGTGAAAAGGTTAGATCCAGCTAATTAACATATATGCATTACCTCACATAGCTCTAGTGAGAACACAATATTCACTCTTAGCATTTTTCAAGAATACAATATATCATTATAGTCATTATGTCATATAACAGATCTCTTAAACTTATTTCTCCTACATGAAAATGGAAACACAACATGCCCAGACTTACGAGATACAGCAAAAGCCGTTATAAGAGGGAAGTTTATAGCAATAAATGCCTATAAATAAAAATAAAGATCTCAAATAAACCATACCTGATATAACTAGAAAAATAAAAACAAACTCAGCCCAAAATCATTAGAAGGGTGTTATTGGGTTGTTTTCTTATGATTAAAATTGTAAAGTTTTTAAATATACTCTGGATAAACATTATTATGAGATATGTTAACTGCATGTATTTTCTTTGAGTCTGTTGCTTATTTTTTCAGACTTTTAAAAAGGTGTTTCACATAACAATTTAGGATAATGTATGCAGTTAAATTTATCAAATTTTGAAAACTTAAGACTTATGCCTGGTGTCATATTGTTATAGGATTCTTGGGGTATCACTTTTCTGGTCTGAAACCTCTGCCCAGTGGTGCCTTTGCCCAAGTTTTGCTTGGGCCCACTGGGCTCATTCTGCCTACTTGGCCTGGTAGGCTGTGCTCAGCTCATGCTACCAGCCTGGATCCCATGCCTGCAAGGGCAAGTTAGGTGTGGAATGGTGAGGGATGTGTGAGAGAGTGTGGGGTCTGGCCACTGTGCAGCCAGACACACTGGCTGCTGCAGCACGGCAGGCAGCTACAGGTGCCAGCATAGGCACCAGCTCTCTGCAGGACTGCAGCTGGACCAGGCACACTGCAAGCAGCCTCCCCAGCTGGCACTGGGAAACACAGTGGCACCCAGAAGCTTGGAGATGCCAGGTATCACAGGACCCCAAAGAAAGAGCCACAGCCCTAGCTCTTGGAGCTTTCTGATCTCAGCTCCCTGAGGGGAGGCAACTTTTCTCTGCTTCTCTTCATCCACAACATGGTGAGCAAGGGATTTGTTTCAGCCCTGTACCTCGTTTAACTCCACCATTCAGCAGGTTCTGAGTCGTTGTCCTGCAACCAGGAAGAATGAGGTATGCAGACAAGTAGAGGGTGAACAAAACGAAGGGGAGCTTTATTGAACAATAGGACAGCTCAAAGGAAACCCACAGTAGGTAGCTCTTTTCCACAGTCAGCATGTCCCAACAAGCGTTCAGCTCCTAACAGAGAGGAGATCCTGAAGTGTGAAGGTCCTCTCTGCAGGCAGGTCATCCTGCCCTCTCTGCAACACCCAGCAGAGAAGAGGTTTCAGAGAGGGTAGCTCCTGCCTGTAGGCAGGTACTTCATCATCTCCTCAGCTCCTAACAGAGAGGAGACCCGGGAGTGGGTTGTTCTGCTCTGCAGCTGCTTGTTCATGTCTCCTGCTATATGCAGAGAGCATATCTTCTCTCTGCAGCTGGTTATCCGGCGGTCTGCTCTGCTCTGCTGAGTCCAGGGCTTTTATGGGACTCGGAGAGGAGGAAGTGCACACTGATTGTTCCATGTGAGACCGTGGGCCAGCTGGAAAGGGCACTGCAAGTTCCCAATCCAGTCTATGGGACTGACAGCCTGGCCCCCAGCCTCCACACACTTCCTGGCCTGAAGGTGGGGCCTCACTGTGGGCCCTCCCTCTTCTGCCCAGGAATCTGTCTGCCTCCTGCTGCGCTTCATGGCACCTGGACTCAGCCTGACTGCTCTGAGATTAGATCAGCCCTGACAGCAGGGAGAAGCCAGGCAGCTGGAACGGATACTTCCCAGCTTGCAAGGGCAGTGTCAGAGGAGCTTTCCAGGCCCTCAGGAATGCAGGGATGCCTGAGTTTGAAGTTGCAGTTTAAACAAAGCTAGGACTAGGAATATTGGGGGACTAGTAGGGTTCCTGCCTGCTCTGTGGAGCGGGAGACCCAGGTCTGGAGCACGAGGCCCAGGTCCAGAGCAGGAGGCCCACGTTGTCAGCTGCCAGTTTCGGTGGCCGCAGCTGTGTCCAAGAGTACAGGGTTCCTGCCTGTCCCTGGCCCCCACAAGAGCACAGAGAGGATAGAGCTGTAGCCACAACTTGGGTGCAACTTGGGCCAAGCCTACCTGTTGCAGTCAGCATGATGACACTGGCAGGTCCTCTGAAGTGGCTGCTGTCATCAATATCTAAAACCTGTCAAAATAAAGGTTATGTAAATTTTCTCTTATGTTTTCTTCTAAAGTTATATAATCTTTTATGTAGGTCTATGATATTTTTGAGTTAATTTTTGTATAAAGTGTTAGACTTAAGACACTTTTGTTTACTGTGACTTTATAATGTCTTAAATTTGAGTACTACCAATCCTCCAATTTGTGTATAGTTGTTTGTCTATTCTAGTGCCTTTGCATTTCCATATAAATTTTTAATCATTTTGTCAACACTGAGAAAAACATTTGTATAGATTTTGATTGGCATTTGATTACCAAATCTATAGGGTGAATTAGATATAATTGACAGCTTAAAAATATTGAGGCTTACAATCCATGATCATGCTCTATCTCTCCATTTTATAGGTTTTCTTTTATTTCCTTCATCATTGTTTCCTTGATTCCAGCATATAAGTCTAGCATAGTTTTTTTTTTTTTTTTAACAAAAAATTATATGTAAGTTTTTTGTTTGTTTTGTTTTGTTTTTATGAGATGGAGTCTCACTCTGCTGCCGAGGCTGGAGTGCAGTGACGTGATCACAGCTCACTGCAAGCTTTGCCTCCTGGGTTCATGCCATTCCTCTGCCTCAGAATAGGACTACAGGCACCTGCCACCAGACCTGGCTAATTTTTTGTATTTTTAATAGAGACAGGGTTTCACCATGTTAGCCAGGATGGTCTCGATCTCCTGACCTTGTGATCTGCTCACCTTGACCTCCCAAAGTGCTAAGATTACAAGCATGAGCCACTGCGCCAGGTGTAAGTATTTTTTTTTGTGGCTGCTATAGTGTTTCTTGTTTGCTTTAATTTCAAACTTCAATTGTACATTGCTGATGTATAGAAATATGATTAATTTTTATGTATGGATTCTTAATACAGAAATTAATCTATTGCAGAATATGCATATTAGTTTTGGCAATTTGGGGTAGATTATTTGAATTTTCTATATAGACAACAATATTTTTTTCTCTATTCAGTATGCTTTCTATTTTTGTTTCTTGCCTTATGACCCTTAGTAGGACTTGAAAAACAAGGGTGACTATGAGTGATGAGAGCAATGTTGACTATGATTGGTGAGAGTAGACATTTTTGCCTTTATCCTGACTTTAGTAATAAATTATTCCATTTACCAGAATTAAGAATGCTGTAAGTTGGACATTTTCAATGTTATGTTGTTTTACAGATCCCCTATATTAAGCTAAGGAAGTTCCACTCTAGTCCCAGTTTGTTGTAGGTATCATCAACTGACATTACATTTTACCAATTTCTTTTCTGTATCTATGAAATATTCATGTTTTCTAATTAATCTGTTAATATCATGAATTATATTGTTTGCTTTTCAAATATTCAGTCAACTATACATTCGTGGGATAAAATCTAGTTTGTTGTGATGTTTAATTCATTTTATATTTTGAAGGATTAAATTGGTTCAGTTTTTTTGTTCAAGATGATAGTATGTGTTTTTTTTTTCTTATTTTGATATTAGAGTATTGCTGACCTCAGGCAGTGAACTGGGGAATGTTCCCTCTTCAATTTTTTTGAATTTTTTTTTTTTTACAATTGATATTATTTCTTTTCTAAATATTTACTAGAATTCATCACTGAAATCATTCATGCCTGGAGTTTTCTGTCTATGCAAAATATTCAACTGCACAGTATTTAATAAATGTAGAACTCCTAAAGTTATTTAATTGTATTTGTGTGAATTTTAGCTGTCTTTGTTTCTCAAAGAATTGATTCGTTTCTATAAATTTCTGAATTTATGAGCATGTAATTGTTGTAGGTTCTCTTAAATTCCTTTTAGATTTTATTGGGATCACTTATGATGTGCCATCTTTGATTCCTAATATTAGTATATTCCATTTTCCTTCGTTCTGCCTGACTGGACTTTTATTTTATATCTCCCACTTGCTTAAATTGGAAAATTAATTCCTGATGTGAAATCAGCCTTCTGTTCTAAAAGAGTATTTTATGCTATACATTTTCTCCTAAGCACCATTTTGGCTCCAACTCACATATTTTGATATATTATATTTTTAAAATCCAGTTCAAAATGATTTCAAATTTTCCCCCAAACTTCCTATCACCCATAGGTAATTGAGAAATATGTTGCTTAATTTCTAAATATTTGGGAATTTTAAAATGTATTATTATGTCAGTGCTTTCTATTTTAATTTATTATAATTATGTAAGGATACACATAACCAGTAAGGATACACATATCCTGAACTACATTATCAACCAAATTGACCAAATTGATATTTATAGAACGTGTCAATGAAGAACATGCAGATACACACTTTTCAAAAAGTTCATAACATAAATTTTAAAGTTTAAAGTTCATAATATAAGTTATGACCCACAATAGGCTCTCTCCTGTTTTCAGTATTTTTGAAAAGAACTTGTATCTGGATGTTCTTTGTAACTCAGAAGATATAATTTATTAATTATATCTTGATAAGTTTAAAAGAAATGTTTCAGGCAGAAGAAACATAATTTTAATCAGAAACTTGTATGTACATGAAGAATGTAAAGAATTTGAAATTAAAATAAATAGAAGTAAAATGAAGTTCTTTTGTTTGTTTTAAAAGGTATATATCCAACTTTTTGAAAGGTATTTTTACTATATATAGAATTCTGGGTTTACTTTTTCTTCTTTCAGTACTTAAATGTTACTTTATTTCATTCCTGCTTACCTGTTTTTTGTTTGTTTGTTTGTTTTTAATGGGAGTGAGCTGAAATTCTCATTTTTGTTTCTATACAGATAATATGTGCTCATTATCTGACTTCTCTCAATATGTTGTGCTTGACTCAATTTTCAGCATCTTGAATATAACATATATGTGTGTTAATTTTTCTACTTAGTGCTCTCTGAGGTTCTTGGGTCTGTGGTTCGGTGTCTGCCACTAATTTTGCAAAATTCTTGAACATTATTTCTTTATATATTTTATCTACTTCATTTTCCCTTTCTTCTCCTTCTTGAATTTCAATTATGCAAATGTAAAACTAGTATTTTCACACAGCTCCTGGAGACAATATTTTGTTGTTGTTGTTTTCTGTTTTGTTCCTTTTCCTTTATGGTCTTATTTTTTTTATGATCATTTGGGTGATTTTACCAATCATGTCTTCAGGCATGTCAAATCTACCAATGGATGTGCTGAAGGCGTTATTCTTCACCATTATTTGTATATTTTTCACATTACCCTCATGTTTCTAATATTTAATATTCCATTTGAATATTTTCTTACTGTGTCCGTCAGTCTGCTGAAATGATGTATCTGATCTTCCATGTTGTCTATCTTTTTCATTAGAACCTTTAACATAGTAATCATATTCTTAAGAATATTTGCCTGGTCATATCTAAGTCTGCTTTGATGATTGCTTTCTCTCTTTTGCCTTGTTGTTTGCCTTATAATTTTTTTTGTTGTTGTTGTTGTTAAAAACTGACACCTTATGAAGGAGAGTAGTTACTGAAAGTAATGTTTTATTCTTAGAGAAATTTGTGCTAGGCTGGCAAGGTGTTGGTTTATGTAATCCTATTAGGGATTAAGCTGGATTTGAAGTTGGTTGGAATGGTCATACTTAGTCACACCCATTAAGGTGTCACACACAGGCTTCAGATTCCTTCGATGATACTTGGTTTTTATCAGGTAGACTGTCAGAGTATTGTTTACAATGGCTGTTTCCCCATGTTGGTTTGGGTCTTTCTTTTGCATTACATTACTTTGCATTACATTACATTGCATTTCTTGCATTATAAGAAAAAAATATCTCTTGCAGACATCCCAGCTGCATTTCACTGTTGTTTTCTAAACACTTGAAATCACGTGGGTGAAAAGAAGGGACGCTGAGATTAAGCCACAGCCTTAGGATTGTACTGTGTCCCTGGGACTCAGTAGTATGCCCTTTACAACTTCTCCTATATTTCCTCAAATACTAGAGGTTGGAATGGCATGTACCCTGATCATCCTCAGAGGTAATGCTTTTTTACCCTGTGTTTTTTCCAGCTGCAGTGGTTTTCTACCATTGCCCTAAAGTGATAAGTTTTTTTGTCCTTCCCCTGCAGATCAAGGCTGTTTTCTGTAGGAAAGATGGTAATGGGTCTGGCTGGAGTTGTAGCAATGGTATCTGAAAACCACTCCTATCTTCCCAAGGTGACAGAGCTTCAGCGTTTTCTAAGGGTTCTCCGTGATTTTCTTCATGAGTGTTGTGTGTGGCATTTGTGGAAGCAAAGCCTACAAGACTGTGAGCCTCTTTATACATGTTCTCAGAGGTTTCACTCTCATATGCTTGCATTCACTCTTTAACAAATAATTGAAAACCTTTAGCTGTATCTTTGTGTAGGCTTCTATGGAGTCTTGTGGCATGTGTTTCAGGAAGCGATTTTGCAGTCAGAGTCTTTCTGCCTGCAAATGCCTGTCTCTCCCTGGAGTTTTGGTTATTTGGTTGCTCTGTGATTTTAGTTATTTGATGGCTTAAAAAAGAATTAATTTTCAGAGTGTCTAGCTTTTTCCTGCTTGTAAAGACTGGAATAATGTGCTTTATCACCCAAAATAAAAGTCCTCTGCCTCTGCTTTTGTGATCTTGTTCATACACTTAAAGTCTCCCGGCTAGGGCATCAAGGCCTTTTCTTACCAAGGGCTTAGTTACTAGATGACCTCTAAGGTACTATCCAACACTAAAACTTGGGGATAAAGAATATTTACAAAAATCTACTTCAGAAAGTTTGGAAAGGCCTTTCTGTCCCATTTCTATGAAATGTGCAGTTTCATAAAAAATCAAAATTCTTTACTCTTTATTTGTTTTTAATAATCAGATTTTTTTCTTCTATCACGAGACAAAAATGTGTGATGTCAAAGACTACATTTCTATTTGATGTACATACACATCCGCACGCAAATATATACATGAATACTCATTGGAATCAGGAATTTAGATCATATGCCAAGAGGGAACACATGCTAGGGCCATCTGTCTTCTGTAAAATGTAATATAAGAAAATGCATGCAGTCATATTTACTGAATAAAAAGTGTTCTGGCACTTATTCAGGATGCATAATGTAAATAGAACATTTGCGGAATAATAAATCAAGTTGCTCATCATTATCTTGAATTTCCTGAAGGAGTTATACTTTGTTAATTTGTTAGTCACTCATTTCTATCTATTGCAGAAGATTATATTAATACTGCAACTATATTAAGGCCTTACAACTTATTGCATCTTTTAAGTAACTGAAAACATATTTTTCAAGAAAATACTTCCAGCATATCACTCACTCACTCAGCCTTCAAATATATACATCATATCAAGTAACGTTTTATTAAGTAGCAAAATTTTCTTGCAAAAAGAACAAAATTGAAAATATAAAATTTAATATGCGTAGTATATCTTTTTATATTTAATAAAATTTTAGGCGTTATTGCTCCATATACTAATTTTATGAATGAATAAAGTACAACACACATGCTGACATTTTTGAGTAATTTTTCTTTACAAATTTTATAATTGCATAAAATATCTGTTTTATCCCTATGTGTCCATAAACTCTTACACCGTTTATAGTTTAAATGATAAAGTAACATATAAAGGAAGGTGAGGAATACATAATGAAGCTTCTGAAGTAAATCAATTTAAGGGTGTATTTCCCACTATTTATTATTCATTAATATGTCTAACTTGGATATCCTACTTTTGAAAATAATATACTAAGTCAAATTGAAGACTGTTTTGAAATTAGAAAGTTTGAGTGCCAGGTAAAGTTGTTCCGTTTCTGACTTGAATCATATATACATGTATACATATATATAACAATTCTATTTATTTATGTTAAATTAATTTTTACTTTTAGTTTGTAAATAGTAGGTGTATTTGTGGAACTATTGTGGAACTGTTTTTTTTTTTTGTAGCTAGATAACCATTTCTTTAAAAACTAATAACATTAGAATAAGTGTGAGGAATATTAAAATTATTTTATGAAAACTTGAAACTTGGAACTGATGCTTGTAATCACTTGGTTTAACTGGCTAAGTGAATTTCCACTTTTATTTTTTATAATATGTTTTAGCAGACTGATGGGAAATACTAACTTTTTTTTTTTTTTTTTTTTTTTTTTTTTTTTTTTTTTTTTTTTTTTTGCGACAGAGTCTTGCTCTGTCGCCTAGGCTGGAGTATAGTGTCACCATCTTGGCTCACTACAGCCTCCACCTCCCAGGTTCAAGTGATTCTCCTGCCTCTGCCTCCCAAGTAGCTGGGATTACAGGCACCCGCCATCATGCCTGGCTAATTTTTGTATTTTTGTAGAGACATGGTTTCAACATATTGGCCAGGCTGGTCTTGAACTCCTGACCTCAGGTGATCTGCCCACCTTGGCCTCCCAAAGTGCTAGGATTACAGGTGCAAGCCACCATGCCTGACTGGGAAATACTAACTTTTAAATCTCACAATTATCATCTGATAATTCAACTCATGCTATCATTACCAGTCCATAATTTTATAATAAATATGTTTAAATTATATACACTTTTCTCTGGGTCAGTTGTGAAATAAGTTTCACTAGGTTGCAGTTGACAAAAATTCCTGCTTGTCTCTCCTACAGATACTCTCATCTTTGTCATTAGTAAGAAAATTCCTGTATGTGGGTTAGTGGCAAACTTTTTAGTATAAAACTCATTTGAGATGACGGTGCCAGGGAAATATAAGCAGGAGCCCTTGGATGAGGTTTTAGAAAAAGCACTATAATTTCTTGTAATTTAGTTGAGGGGGCATCACTTACTGCTCTTGTCCCATTCTAATTCTAGCTCCCTCAAACATGACTGGACAAGGCTATAGCAGCTGTGTTGAGATCATGATAAATAAGGCTCAGAAAAGCACAGAGGCTTCGTCCTAATATCCTGAACCACTGAAAAAAACGACAGAAACTGCCCACTGTGAACTTGATATGGTTTGGCTCTGCTTCCCCACCCAATTTTCATGTCAAATTGTAATTCCTAATGTTGGGGCAGGGACCTGCAGGACATGATTAGATCATGAAGGCAGATTTCCCCCTTGCTGTTCTCATGATAGTGAATGAGTTCTCACAAGATGTGGTTGTTTAAAAGTGTGTAGCACCTTCTGCTTTGCTCTCTCTCTCCTGCTTCACCATGTAAAGATGTGCCTGCTTCCCCTTTGCCTTCCTCCACGATTGTCAGTTTCCTGAGGCTTCTCCAGCCATGCTTCCTGGGCAGCCTGTGAAAGAGTGAGTCAATGAAACCTCTTTTTTTCCATAAATTACCCAGACTCAGGTATGTCTTTTTAGCAGTGTGAGAATGGACTAATACAGGACTTCTTGTTATAGGAGAAAAATAAACCTTTTAACGTGTAGGCTATTGCAATTTGGTGTTTGATACTAGCAGTCAACTACTGTTTTTATGTAAATGTGTGATGATCCAGATAGGAATGAAAAGAATACACTTCCTCAAGGCAATATCTGACATTAGATAATGAACCTATCACCCAAGTCAAATCTTGAAAGCTACTTGTTTATGTTATTTATTAATTTTGTTTCTGTTGCCTACATGTCACGTGCAATGCCATTATGTCTGTAGTATATTTGTTGCTTATGTTTTCCCCATATTTTATTTCAGACAAAAACTCATATAAAATCTTTCCTGAATTTACTCATGATAAACTGTGTTTCATGCCTCAGAACAAATAAAACTGTTTCTTCCTAGATCAATTTTCTATTATTGGCTTTTGTATAGCATACACTGGTGTGCTAGTTAGAAGGTACTAGAGGAATTCAGCATGTGTTATATTGTAGTTACGGTGTGAATGTCTTCATTAAAAGGTTGTCGTTGCTAATAGAGATGGATGAGTTGGAGGAAAAGCTTCCTTAATTTAATCTATCAACTGGTCCTATATTCAATGGCAAATTTAGGAGCAACATTTATTTGTAAAGTCAAATGGAATTGTTGACAGTGGTAATTTCCTTGATGAGTGAGAAAATGCTTTGTGTGTGTGTATGTGTGTGTGTTTTAAATAAGATAATTCGGCACATTCTACCAACCACTGAATTAACATAATATCTCACAAAGAGTCATGGTTGGGGGATTATTCTGTCTCTTATTTATAATTTCTCTTGGGAGTAAGTTAGATACCATTGTTAATGATTGTCTCAGATCATGGTAAGATTAAAATAAATTATAGGCTTATTTCTCTTTTTCTCCCATAGACGGGCTGGGCTACTTCCTTTCAAAATGTCTATACTTATTGATGAAAATTCTTAACATTAAATCTCAAAATGCTTTTTGAGAATTTACACTTATTTGAGATACTCTATATCTTGTGTAAAATAAAAATTACATAGATATGTTTCAGCCTCAATACACATTATGGAAGAAATATTGTAACAGTGACTGATTATTTTGAAGCAGAAACATAGAGACCCATGGACTTAGTTTGAATTCTGATTACCACATATGAAATTTTAAGCATAATACTTATTTATAATATACAAAATAAATTTTAAAGTGGTTCTTAGAACTTACTTGGTGCTCAAATGCAGATTAGGGTATCTTCAATCCTGCATTTAAATTTTGGCTCTATTTCTCAATAATCTGTAGGGCATGGACAAGACTGTTTTCTCAACAGTAAAATTCAGCTGTAAAGGGTATTAACTTGTGTTCTATAGAGTTATTGTTAGTTTTAGATTAGGTAATAGACTTAAGGAACTTATTACTATAGATACCACTTATTAAAAATCCAATCTATGTAAATTATGTTTATTAATAAACAATATTGTACTACAAACTGCTTGATACTTTAAATAAGTGCTTTAAGTGTACTATTTGTGTTAACCTTATATTTCTATTAAACAGAAAATGAATACTTTTATTATCTTCATATTTAGGGAGAAGGAAACTGTAGAACATTAGCTGCAGTATCAGGTTAATGACACAGGGGCAGATGATCTGATTCTAGTACTACAGGCTCTTGATCCTCTTAAAATTACCTTCACAATCTTGCCTTAATGATCTTCATGGGAATGCTCTTCTCATCCATCTTCTCAATGTCATAAAATTCCAGGGCTCAAAAAGCCATATAGTGTTGTCTTACGTAAAAAGAAAAAAAATGATCAAAATCTCATTATTTATTATGGCTCCCTACTTCGAGCTCATTCATACTCCAAACCCTACCCCCAACATAGCTTCCACAAGGTCTGTGGGCACAAAATTTCTGATACTGTCTGTGATGTCCTAGGCCTTTCAATCTTGGAATACATTTTAAAAATAAAGAACAACAAAGTGAAACAAAACCGTTTTCTACTTACAATGATATATTTTTGGTATCAAATTTTCCTCATTTGTGAAAGCTGGGTAATTAGACAAAAGAGGAAGAACAAATGAGCTGTTTACTATTTTATTAAGCCTATTACATAGCTATCACTTGACTATGTATAAAAGAATGTATACAATGGATTAACATTTGGTATGTCAGAAATCACTTCAAAAGTCCATGTGACCATATAATGTTTATATTATGCATCAATGTGTTTTCTAATCACATTAGCCATAAAGTTACATAAAATGATTCAATCTTTGTGCTAAAAAATTTAAAACAAATCAGAAAAAGTACAACAATCTAGTGGAAAATGACATACTGCTTTTATATATTTACCTTTTCTTCTTAAATTTATAATTAAAAGTTTTGGATATTTATGTGGACTCTTTGAGAAATGTTTTAATATAGAGATAGCTATTTCTTCAACTATTAAAATAACAAACATATGAAAAGTATAAGGAAATTGTCTTATTAATAGGATGGAGTGAAATCACTATGAAATGTTGACAATGGAATTTAATGCAAAATTTTAAATTAAATTTTATTATTCAAAAATTTGTTTTAAGGGATATCTAGACCCATTGAGTTCCTGTGTATCAGGAATTAAAAATATATATATATATATATATATATATATATATATATATATATATATATATTTGGCAGGTGAAGAATAAGTCCTGGAGCCAACCCTTGGCATGAATTTCTTAACTACATACCTAATCAGAATATTTCAGAGCTGGAAGGATCTTCAACAGTAATCTTCTCCATAATGTAATACAGAATACTGAACCCCAGAAATGATAAATGATTTATACAAAGTCATACACTCAAAATAGAATTGGTTGTCTTAATTGTATTGATAATTGTCAATTATCTCAGAGAAAATTGTCTCTGTTGTATTGATAATTGTGATTTGAACATTTGTGGACTCACAAAACTTAAGAAAGCTTCTGCCTTCTTAAGTCAATTGCTTACAGTTATAGAAAAGAAATAATATGGCTAAACAGTACATTTCTTTTCATCTCTCGGTATAATATGTTTCTTAGACTATTTTCAAGTTAATTTATCCTAATGGCCACCACCACTAATGCCAATAACTTTTAGAAAAAGTTTATATAAACTTTGATGCAAACTTTTATAAGGCTACATAGTCTGTTTTTTTTGAAACCGTTTTCTTCATTTTTTATTTTTGAACCTCTTTTTAATTAATTTAATATTGAATCTTTCATTACTTAGCAATATCTTTCAAACAAAATAAAAGCAAAGGGGAAAAAAGAAGCAAAGTAAAAGCCTTCAAATGAAAGAAAAGTGTTTTTGACGTAACAAGTTCTAAATTCAAAGAATTGTGTGTTGCTCATTAGGTAAGTTCTTAAAGTACCTCTTTAAATAACCCTGATTATAACCACACCTAGAGGTTCGGTTTTCAAAAAGAAAATATCACAATGAGAACTTCTGGAAGGAACTTCATAAGTGAGTCCATCTACCTAACCTAAAAACAGATCTGGGGAGAAAAATTAGGTGTGAAAAACATTTTGAACTCTATTTCTTACACCAAAATGCCAAATAGTGGCACTACAAATGGAAAAAGAACACCAGCTTTATTTAATATCTTTCATATTTTAAAAAAGTTTGGCATGGAAATAAAGCAATTACAGATAATTATAACTTTCTAAACTACCTAGTTTGACCCAAATTTTCCAATCTCTATTCTAGAATGTCTTTTAAAAATTAATATAGAGGCTGAGAGAAGTTATTCAGCCAATCCACCTACAAGTTAAGGTATAAGTTGAAAAGCCAAAGTAGCAAGTACTACTATTATTTTACATTTTTCCAAATACAGACAAAACCTACTGTAGCACCTCTCAGATTTACACTTCCATTTTTCCCCGTGTTTCTTTAACAGTTTGAGAAAAAGGGGTCAAGAACACTGATATCCATGAAGCATTATCATTTTTTTCCCTATATATGTGTTAGTCTGTCCTCACTCCACTAATAAAGACATACCAGAGACTGGGTAATTTATAAAGAATGTTTAATTGACCCACAGTTCCACATGGCTGGGGAGGTGTCACCATCATGGAAGAAGGCAAATGAAGAGCAAAGTCAAGTTTGGCGTCAGGCAAGAAAGAGCTTGTGTAGGGGAACTTCCCTTTATAAAACCATCATATTTGAGAGAATTATTCACTATCATGAGAACAGAATTAGAGCAACCCATCCCTATGATTCAATTACTTTCCACTGGGTGCCTCCCATGACATGTGGGAATTATGGGAGCTACAATTAAAGATGAGATTTGGATGGGGACAAAACCGAACCATATCATTCCACCTCTGGCCCCTCTCAAATCTCATGTCCTCACATTTCAAACCAATCATACCTTCCCAACAGTCTCCCAAAGTCTTAAATCATTTCAGCATCAACATAAAAGCCCATAGTCTGATGTTTTACCTGAGACAAGGCAAGTCCCTTCAGCCTATGAGCCTGTAAAATCAAAAGCAAGTTAGTTACTTCTTAGATATAACAAAGGTACAGGTATTGGGTAAATATGCACATTCCGAATGGGAGAAATTGACCAAGGTGAAGGGCCTACAGGCCCTGTGCAAGTTCACAATCCAGCAGGGCAGTCAAATCTTCGGGCTGCAATAGGATCTCTTTGGACTCCATGTGTCACAGCCAGGTCATGTTGCAAAAGTGAGTTCCCATGGTCTTATGCAACTCTCCCCCTGTGGTTTTGCAGGGTACATCCTCCCTCCCAGCTACTTTCATGGGCTGGCATTGAGTGTTTGTGGCTTTTCCAGCTACACAGTGCAAGCTGTGGTGGATCTATTATCCTGGGGTCTGGAGGAAAATTGGCCCTCTTCTCAAAGCTGCACTAGGCAGTGCCCAACTGGGGACTTTGTGTGGGTGCTCCCACCCCACATTCCCCTTCTGTACTGCCCTAGAAGAAGTTCTCCATGAGGACCCTGCACCTGCAGCAAACTTCTACCTGGACATCCAGGTGTTTCCATACATCCTATGAAATCTAGGCAGAGGTTCCCAAACTTTATTTCTTGAATTCTGTGCACCTGGAGGCTCAACACCATGTGAAAGCTGCCAAGGACGGGGCATGCCCACTTTGAGGCCACAGCCTGAGCTGTACCTTGGCCCCTTTTAGCCACAGTTGGAGCAGCTGGGATGCAGGGAACCAAGTCCCTAGGCTGCACAGAGCAGGGAGGCCCTGGCCGTACCCCAGGAAACCATTTTTTTTTTTTATCCTAGACCTCTGGACCTGTGATATGAGGAGCTGCTGTGAAGGTCTTTGACATGCCCTGGAGACATTTCCCCCATTGTCTTGATGATTAAAATCCTTGTTACTTATGCAAATTTCTGCAGCTGGCTTGAATTTCTGCTCAGAAAATGGATTTTTATTTTCTGATGCATCATTAGGCTGCAAATTTTCCAAACTGTTATGCTCTGCTTCTTCTTGAATGCTTCACCACTTAGAAATTTTTCCCCCAGATACCCTAAATCATCTCTGTCAACTTCAAACTTCAACAGACCTCTAAGGCAGGGGCCAAATGCTGCCAATCTCTTTGCATAGCAAAAGTGATCTTTACTTCATTTCCCAACAAGTTCCTCATCTCCATCTGAGACCACCTCATCCTGGACCTTATTATCCATATCACTATCAGCATTTTGGTCAAAGTCATTCAACAAATCTCCAAGAGGTTCCAAACTTTCCCACTATTTCCTATCATATTCTGAGCCCTCCAAACTGTTCCACCCTCTGCCTGTTACCCAGTTCCAAAGTTGCTTCCACATTTTTGGGTATCTTTACAGCAGCACCCCACTCTACCAGTACCAATTTACTGTATTAGTATGTTCTCGTGCTGCTAATTAAGACATAACGGAGCCTGGGTAGTTTATAAAGGAAACGGGTTTAAGTGACTCACAGTTCTACATGGCTGGGAGGCCTCACAATCATAGCAGAAGGCAAATGAGGAGCAAAGTCACACCTTGTATGGTGGCAGGCAAGAGAGAGCTTGTGTAGGGGAACTTCGCTTTATAAAACCATTAGATCTTGGGAGATTCAGTCACTATCATGAGAACAGAATAGGAAAAACCCATCCCCATGATTCAATTACCTTCCACTGAGTCCCTTTCATGACACATGGGAATTATGTGGGCTACAAGTCGAGATTTGAGTGGGAACACAGCCAAATCATATCAATATGAGTACTCACATCCAGCAACTTTTTGCATCCGTATATGATACTCTAACTGGAAATTTTACCTTGAATCATCACTTATTGTTTGCAAATCATTAGTATTTATTTTAATTAGTCTATAGGTACTAGGTTACAAATTTGCAGACTTTAGTTTGCAAGAAGAGATTTAAGGAGGAATAAATATCCTGATTTTCAATTTAAAAATCACTGGGTTAACAATGTGAAGGATAGTTTGTAGGTGGGGAAAAAGGAGGTGGAATGGGTGCATGTCAGCCACTGAGGTGGGGTAAAACTGTTTCTGGTATTAAACGGAGCCCTGCTTTGAACTTTTACAAGTTATTCTGCTGCTCTCGTCCTTTCCTTTCTAGTTCAAAGCTGGCCTACACCTTGGAATGTCCAGGAGGCCTAACATTCCTGGCCTTTTTGGAGTGAGTGAGGGCTCTGTCCAAGGGAACATTCTGTCATGAGCTAATCATGGGTGCAGGGCACCAAGATCTTCACTGCCTAGTAAGTGGCAGGTGGGAGACTGAGAGTGGCTGGGAGTGGAAAATGTTGTTTGACCAATCCTTGGTGGGGACAGTCAGTGTGTGTGGCTTCTGGTCTTATGGAAGGTCTAAATCTCTCACTAGCATTTAAGGAACTTTATAATATTAAATATTTTATTATTTTTAATAAAATTCTAACTGTTAACGAAAAAGAGGGGAAGAGAAAGACCAGTAAAAAGGTCCTCTGGTGAGTCTAAAAGGGATTTGGTATACACATTAGCAAAAGGGATGGAGAGACAGCAAGTGTTATAAAGTGTTATAAAGTTTGAAGTGATTCTTCAAACTTTAGTAGGCATCAGATTGAGAGTTTTCAATATCGGGAAGAAGGCTCAGATTATGCTGCTCTAAGAAGTTCTCAGAGCTTGGAATGGTGGGTAATGTGTGTAATCCTAGTGCTTTGGGAGGCTGAGGTGGGTGGACTGCTTGAGCCCAGGAGTTCAAGATCAGCTTGAGCAATGTGGCAAAACCACATCTCTATAAAAAGTACAAAAATTAGCTGGGCATTTTGGTGCACACTTGTAGTCCCAGCTACATGGGAGGCAGAGGTGGGAGGATCACCTGAGCCCAAGGAGGTTGAGGCTGCCCTGAACCGTGATTGTACCACCGCACTCCATCCTGGGCAACAGTTAGACTCCGACTCAAAATAAATAAATAAATAAATAAAGTTCCCAGGAGAGGCTGATGTTGGTTATCCAGAATCATATGATGAAAACCAGTAGTCTAAGGTTTTTTTACTCAAAATGGGGCCTTGGGATGAGCAGCACTGGAAGTAGTGTCACCACTCACAGCCACTACCAGACTCCCATCTGCCACTAGTAAGCAATAAAGGCCTTGGTGCCCTGCACTGTAACTGTCCTATGACAGAATGTTCCCTTGGACAGAGACCTCCCTCACTCCAAAGAGGCCAGGAAAGTTAGGCCTCCTGGGAACTTATTAGAAATGGAGACTGTTAGGCCTTACCCTAGTCCTACTGTATCAGAATCTATATTTTTATAATATCCTCAAGTGGCTTCTATGAAGATTAAGATTTGAGGTAGGATGCACTGGCTTAAAATAAATAATGAATAGGATCAAAAGGTTTTAGGAAAAAGAAGAGTGTCTAGCATGACTCAAATTACTTCCTGAAGAATTAGGTAGATAGTGGTGACAGTGCTTATGGAGCTCCTCCTACTCAGAGGTGGACAGGGTACCTCCAGGTCATCAAAATAATTCTCACAAACCCCAAAGTCATTTCTAATAGATAGATAGATCAATAGATAGATATAATATTATATATAGAGAGATAGATATAATATTGTATGTGTGTGTGTGTATATATATATATATATAATATGATCTATCTAACCTTAAGACAAGCTGATACATAAATAGGTAGTCCAAGGAGTATACACAAATGAAGTCATGAGGCCCCTGTATTGAAAATTGAGATTGTAAGCCAAGGTTTCTCTACCAAGCCTTGGATGTATAAACAGGAAAAAAGTGCAATTCCTGGCTCTGATTCTGGATTTATGTCCAAATATGCTGTTTTCATCTTTCCTGGCAGAGGATCAAGTCCTAGACAAGATGACTAAACTATTTTCTTCCATCCAACAGGTAAACCAGTCTCTCATTTGTGTTTAAAAAGCTGGAAAGTAACAGCATATCTTTTCTAATGAAAAAATATTGCTTATTAAATTAATTAGGATAAAACACAATACTGAAGTGGGGCTGCTCCTCTAGTCTACAAGTATATTATACTTTAGAGCTTTCCTTTTCGGAAAAAGATGACATTTCTCCAAACTCATCTGTCTTTGAAAACAGGGCTCAATAAGTGATGTCACAAATCAAGGACTGTAGTCAGATACATTTTTAAAAGATGAGTGGCCAGACTGATGTTCAACGCACTGGTGAAGTGGGGCAGGCACTAAGCAAGCAACTCACATCTCAGTCCAGGCCCCATTGCTAAGGGACTATGAGACCCCTGGGAATTTACTTCGTCTTTCCAAGTCTAAGGCTCATCATAATAATTTTAACACATGACTGTTTTGAGAATTAAATGATAATACATAATAAATATTTAGCACGGTACCTGAATGTTCATAGTTTCTTAGTATCTTCTGGTATTTTCTGTATTTTCCTACTCACTGTCCATAACAATGGAAATATATGTCATGTTTTCTTGGCTGTTGTAGAAAAGCTAGATTATATCAGAAGCCACAGGCCAAAATATGAGACCTAAGGAGAAAGTAAGAATTTTCAGCCACTAGGCTGCCAGTTGGTATGCCAGGAGTTTTCTTTCATGGATGTACTATTCCACTGCAGTCAAAAAGTAAAATCTAGGTTTATAACAATTGAATGCACATGACTTTATGGCAGTTATTTCCTGAAAAAATACTGAAATGAGCAGATCATGTTATGCAATAGCACATTTTGTGCTATTTGTAAATAAAAAACAGACAACTTGGCTGGGAGCGGTGACTCACATCTGTAATCCCAGCACTTTGGGAAGCTAAGGCGGGGGATCATGAGGTCAGGAGATCGAGACCATCCTGGCCAACCTGGTGAAACCCCATCTCTACTAAAAATACAAAAATTAGCTGGTGGTAGTGGCGCATGCCTGTAATGCAAGCTACTCGGGAGGCTGAGGCAGAAGAATTGCTTGAACCAGGGAGTCGGAGGTTGCAATGAGCAGAGATTTGGGCCACTGCACTCCAACCTGGCAACAGAATGGACTCCGTCTCAAACAAAACATAACAACAACAACAACAAAAAAAAAAACAGCAGACAGCTTTTCAGGTCATCATACTGTCACAAAAAATATATCAAGTATTTTTATGCAATACATAAAATCTATGCTTCATGAAAATTCAAAAAAGCACTATTATAAGAAAAAAAGCTGACTGCAAACAGTGTCATAGTGAGTGCAGGAGTTGAGCCAACAAGTATTTTGATATAGGGATATATTTACACAGACTATAAAATAGTTATACTGTAATAGTAATAAGATGCTAATTATTACAAACTTTTTAGTTGTATTCTGAATATTTTCATTTTTTAAACAAAACATCAAGTATTTGGAAATGTATTAAGACAAAGGGAGGGAGAAAGAAGGAAGTGAAAGAGATAGAGAAGGAAGGAGAGAAAGAGTGATTGGGAACAGTGCTGAAGTGTCTCTTCACTGAAGAAGACAACACAAGTGAGAGGGAGAGATACCAGCATTACAGAGAACCCAGTAACAGACTAACTGAATTGTACAAAGAAAAAACTCACCTTCCCTTGAACACACATCCAGAATTCTGTCTTCCCCTTGATTAACCTTAACACAAGGTTTGATTTTGCCTACTTCCCTGAATGGCCTCCTGTCTCAGCAAGGTAAGGTGGGTGGAGAAAAAGAGGCAATGTTATGCCAAGGTAAATATCTATAGTGAGGACATGATCTCTTTGACTCGCAAAAGGACTTCAGTGAAGCATCTAGGAAGAAATGTACCATTAAATGACATGGTTACAATAGAATACAATGTTGTTCCTTTTGCTATTACATTTCTGGAAACAATTTACCTAGAAATTTTCCCTGAAGTGTGGTTCTCTTACTGTGACAAAGGAAAATGTAGGTACAGAGAATGTACATCAGAATATAAATGCCTATTAGAGCCAAGAGATGCAGTATTACCTTAGATTTCTGATTGCCCATAAGGTACTTACATTTTCCCTACTCCCAGTAAAAATAAATTATTTCTTTAGACTGTCAGGCTAGATCCTTCAGTTCCCTCTCTGGACCCATCAAAGTAAAACTAACAGAAAAGTGTATGGACCAAAGGTTTGAGGAATTCTTTTGTGTGTCTGAGTCTGGTCAGAGCCCATTCATGTTCACGTAAACCTTGTGGCGGACTACATGACTTGAGTTAGAAAGTTACCTGCACTTGTCACAGGCTAGGGAATTGGTAATCTCAATCAAAGTATCAAGAGTTTAATAAATTCCAGCAGATTAAAAATAAAATACAACTTTAACAAAGGTTTAAACTTTAGTTAATTTGCTATTATAGAATGTAAGAAAAAAATACAGCTTTCTATTTTTCTTTTTGAGAGATAAAATACTGCAGAAAGTTAGATAATAGAAGCATACAGTTTTAGAAGCTTGTCCTTAGAATCCCTAAGTTGAAAAAAAAAATCAAAACATTTCAAGCCATTTAAGTTGTATGAGTTCAATTTCATTTATTTTCTCAAATTCCAATTTATGGGTGTCACTGATTTTCCGTCACTGTAATAAGAAAGGGACCTATGTGTAATTGTAGAGAAGACATCTGTGCAGTCCACCTTTGAACCACAAAGTACATATATGTTGGAAAGAAGTCTTTCATTTTTCAAAATCTTTTATTTTTCTTGACCTGCCGTGGTAAGGAAAAAGCAAAGTAATTTCTTCCTCCTCTCTCATCTGCAGTGAATTTCCACACTCAACCACAAGCAGGAAAGGATTTTATATGCTTAAAGTACGTTACAACTACATAGCTTTTGCTCTTCAAGGAATAAGACAAGAATGCATATTTATTGGTTTGTGATGGTGATTCCTGAGGACTCAGTGTGTACCAACATACACTCTATCCCATAATAGGCTGTGAAAATTTCACTTTTGATAAATAAAAAGTTTATTCAGTACATTTTATTTTATTGTTTGTTTAGGCAAATGTTTTCTACATACATTTATTTAAAAAAATAATCGAGACTATTGTCAATAATAAAATGCAATTTTAATTTGCACTCTGATTTTTCCATTTCTTCTAAGACACCTTTATGCAAATATTTGGTTTCTATGGATGTTCAGCCTCAGTGGTTTTTGATGCCAGAGATGAGTAAGTCAGAAGTTAGCGCAGTATATTGGCCAAATGAAATGGTGCATTTTGTCCTAATTATTGAGAGTGCCAGGACATGTTTATGTGAACACCACCAAAACATGGCACCATTCCTCACAACAAATCGGGTTACAGCAAATTCAACACTGTTTGGCAATATGGAAAAATAATTCCATATTAGATTTTCTTTTAAATATAGTGTGGAAAATAGGTTCATAAAACCATCACAGGATGTGAAGGAGTCTGTTGAAGTGATTTGAAAGCAGAAAATGGATCCTTGGCAATCAGGAAACAGTAAAGTATTTCTGCTTGAGCACAACAGAGGGCAAAAATTGAGGTAAAGGAGAAATAATAAAACTGTAGAGGGACAGTAAACAAAAAAAATCACATGTTTTCCATTAAACATCTCAACTGTCAATTATAAAATCTGTTTAATATTTGTTTAAAGACCGAAAAGGAGTATGTAAACTACTATAGGAAGTTTAGAGAATAGCTAGAACTGATTTAAGAAATTATGTATTGTGGATAAATGACAATTTAGATGTATTAAGAAAATTTAAGATAAGTACTTTGGCTTAGTAAGTGAATTGTGATGGCCAATATGGGAAGAAAGGACGTGCATATAATGACTTTCTACTGGGTTTCATGGTACCAAGAAAAGAAAAAAAAAATCATAGCAGAGAAGAAGGAAATACACAGAATAAAAGTAAAGGGAGTTTTTAAATGTAAAACATCAGCAATGCTGTCTTCTGGGTTGAGAAGAACTTTATTTGAGGTCCTTAATGCCAGTCTGTGTATAAACTGCATATTACTAATCATAGCTACCAAAGGATTTAGTTTTATGAATGTATGAAAGTTCCTAGTAGAAGAGTGCCGATAAGAAATATTGATTCTCAACAAATTATTTAATTATTATAAAAATAAAATATATGTGTTAGTAAAATAATGACTATTACTTATTGAGCTAGACATTTGTTTATGTTATATATTTATGTTTTTCATGTTTTTTACTCACATGCCACACATTTAGTTAAGGTTCAAAACAATAACATAAGGCAGGCACAATTATGCTACAATTTACAAAATAAACCATGGACAGAATTAGTTAAGTAAATCATAGAAGTTACAGATAGATATAGCAATGGGAAAGCCGATTGTCTATTCTTGTAACTACTATGTAATACTTTCCCCACCTTAACTTGCTGTTCTGTGTAGAATTAAGGGCCGGGCGCGGTGGCTCAAGCCTGTAATCCCAGCACTTTGGGAGGCCGAGACGGGTGGATCGCGAGGTCCGGAGATCGAGACCATCCTGGCTAACACAGTGAAACCCCGTCTCTACTAAAAAAATACAAAAAACTAGCCGGGCAAGGTGGCGGGCGCCTGTAGTCCCAGCTACTCGGAAGGCTGAGGCAGGAGAATGGAGTAAACCCGGGAGGCGGATCTTGCAGTGAGCTGAGATCGGGCCACTGTACTCCAGCCTGGGCGACAGAGCCAGACTCCGTCTCAAAAAAAAAAAAAAAAAAAAAGAATTAAGTTACCATTTTCCTTGGAAAACCTCACCTTCTTTCCGTAGGTCTTGAAAAAAATCTAAATGTGAGTAATAACAAAGGAAAAGCAAAAGGAAAGTTAATACAAGTATTTCACATTAAACAACTTGAAAAAGAGTTATTTTCTTTCTGTTAGCATATTTTAATAAATAAAAAATAACTTAATCATTTTCTGCTATTTTAGTAATATATATTTAATTTGGTCTTTCGATGTCAGATCTGTGAATTCCTTGAACTTCTTCTAGAGAAGACTGTTTTTTTTCCCAACTTGATGTAAGCTAATGACGGAATTTTATATACTTTTCATTTATTATTTTTAAGCAGGTAAAGGATTAAGGGAGATGATTTGTAATAAAAGGAAGGAAGTAACAAAAGAGAAAAATGAAGAGACTTCAGGGACAGATTGGAAGAAGAGCCAATATGCTGTGTGATCAATTGATTGTGACAATATGAGAACTATGAGGGACAACAAGAAGATGAAGATGACCCTGGCTTTTCTTGCTTAGAAGTCAGGGGTGAGAATAATGGCATTAGAAGACATAGAAGCAAATAAGTCACCCATAATTTTGAGTTTATTTATACTCTTAAATAGTCTACATAATAATGTTATATCCATTTACCTTTTGTGACTTTTCTGGAGCACACGACACTGTTGAACATTTCACCTTTTAAAATATTCCCCCCGTCCCTGCTTGCATGGTGCCATTATTTTATCATCTTTCTCCTCATCTGAGTGCCTCTCATTGTCCTGTTTCTCTCCCTTTGCAAAATCCATACATGTTAGCTCCTCTCAAAATCAAGGACATATGCATAAAAGAGAGCATCGGCTTTTGAAGTCAGACCAATAAACAATTACATTTTTTTCTGTTCCACTGAAAACCTTTGAAAACTTGGAGAGCATATGCAATCTTTTTATACAATAAATTATTGTTGACTATAATCACCCTATTGTGCTGTCAGATACTATTAGATCTTATGCATTCTATCTAACTACGTTTTTGAACCCATTAACCATCCTCACCTTCCCTTCCCAGCCTCTGGTAACCATCACTCTACTATCTATCTTCATGAGTTCAGTTGTTTTACTTTTTACCTCCCAAAAGTGAGTGAGAATATGTGATACTTGACTTTCCATGCCTTGCTTATTTCACTTAACATAATGTTCTCCAGTTCCATCCATATTGTTGCAAATATATTAAAAAGTTTTTCAGTTATTTTTGGTACATTTATCTTTCAGTCTTCTCAATGAATGAGTAGTTTATACACCACAATTACAGTGTTATACTTAATATTCTATTTGTCTGTTTACTTACTACGACCAGTGAGTTTTCTATTAATACCTTCAGTTGACTTCTTACTGCTTTTTAATGTGCATTTCTTTCAGATTGAAGAATTATCTCTGGCATTTATTTTAGGGCTTATCTTGTATTGATGAACTCCTTCAGCTTTTGTTTGGGAAAGTCTATTTCTTCTTTATGTTTGAAGGGCATTTTTGCTGGATTTACTATTCTAGAATACATTTTGTTTGTTTGTTTTTGTTATTTTTTTCCTTCAGCCCTTCAAATATGTCCTGCCACTCTCTCCTGGCCTGTAAGGTTTGCACTGAGATGTCTGCTGTCAGATATATTGGAGCTACTTTTTATGTTGTTACTTTTCTTTTGATGCTTTTAGGATCCTTTCCTTATCTTTGTGATTATTGAATGTCTTGAGGTAGTTGTATTTGGGTTATATCTGCTTGGTGCTCTGTAACCTTCTTGTACTTGGATATTGATATCTTTCCCTAGGTTTGGGAAGTTCACTGATATTATCCCTTTAAATAAACTTTCTACCCCAATCTCTCTCTCTCTCTACCTCCGCTTAAGGCCAATAATTCTTAGATTTCCCCTTTTGAGGCTATTTTCTAGCTCTCGTAGGCATGCTTAATTTTTTTTTCTTCTTTCGATTGTGTTTTCTGTGTATTTTCAAATAGCCTGTCTTCCAGCTTTCTAATTCTGTCCTCTGCTTGATCAATTCTGTTTTTGAGAAACTCTGATGCATTCTTTAGTATGTTAATTGAATTTTTCAACTTCATAATTTCTGTTTTAGTTTCAAAAATATTTCATTCTCTTTGTTAAATTTGTCTATTAGGATTCTGCATTTCTTCTCTATGTTATCTCAAGCTTTATTGAGCTTCTTCAAAACAGCTATTTTGAATTCTCTGACTGAAAGGTAACGTATCTCTATCACTCTGTGATGGATCACTGGTGCCTTATTTAGCTTGTTTGGGGAGGTCATGTTTTCCTGGATGGCCTTGATGCTTCTGGATATTTGTTGATGTATGGGCACTGAATAACTAGTTATTTATTGTAGTCTTCACAGTCTAGACTTGTTTGTACACGGAACAAGCCTTTGGAAGGCTTCCCAGGTATTCATGGGAATTGATTATTGTGAGCTAAGTCTTTGGTCACTACAGCCATATCTGCATTAGGTGGCACCCCAAGTCCAGTAACACTGTAACTCTTACAGATTCATAGAGGTACTGCTTTGGTGGTCTTGGGTACAATCTGAGAGAATTCCCTGGGTTATCAGGCAGAGACTCTTGTTCCTTCCCCTATTTTTTGACACAAAAAATGGAGTTCCTTTCCCCATGCTCAGCTGCCTGGAGCTAAAAGAAGGGTGACACAGTCAGCAGTGTGGCCACCAGTGCTGGGGCTGTGCTGGGTAAGACGTGAAGCCAGCATGGCACTGGATCTCATCCAAGGCCCATGATGACCTCTTCCTGGCTACCTCTATTGTTCACTCAAGGCTGAAGTGCTCTATAATCAGCTAGTGGTAAATGCTTCTGGCCTGTGTCTCTCCCTTAATGGCAGTGGGCTTCCCTCTCTACCTGGGTTGATCAAAAAATGCCTTCCAGGAGCCAAGACCTGGAACTGGGGACAACAGGAGCCCACTTGGTGCTCTACCTCACTGTGGCTTAGCTGGTACCAAAGCTACAAGACAAAGTCCCCTTTGTCCTTCCCTCCTTTCCTCAAGCTGAATCTGTCTCTCCCCGTGGCTACCACAACTGAGACTGTGCTGGATCACATCTGAAGCCAGCATGGTACCAAGTCTTACCCAAGGCCCATGCCATGCACTGTCTGGCTATCATGGCCCAAAGACTCTTTAAGTCAGCAGGTAATGGATCCTGCTGTAACTGAGTCCTTCCCTTCAAGACAGTGGGTTCCCTTCTGGCTCAGGGTGTGTCTAGAAATGTCATCTGGAAGCTAGTGCCCAGAATCGGGGCCTCAGGACTTTTCCTGGTGCTTTATTGTACTTTGGCTGATGTGGTAACCAAGTTGCAAGACAAGGTCTTCTTTATTATTTCCTCCCCTCTCTTGAAGCATAAGGAAAGTGTCTCTCCTGGAGCTGCAAGCTGCATTGCCTATGGTTGAGGGAGAAGTGATGCAAGCACTTTCTTGGCTACCCCAGCAGGGATGTCACTAGGTCACATACACCAGAAGTCTACTGGATCCAAGTCCAGCACAGCATCAGGACTTTCCCAGGATGTTCAGTCCTTATGGCCTAGACTGCCTTTCAAGTTTATTAGGACCCCAGAGTGCTTTATCTTTCAATGATGGGTTTCCAATGGCCAGGATGGACAATTTCCCTCTGCTATGGCTGGTCTGAATGATCCATTTGTTGATGTCAGCTGAATTCTGCCCCTTGTTGCTTTCTGCTGTGACAGGCAGCACTGGCTTCCAAAGCAAAGTTCAACATAACTACGCTCTTCTTCCTTCAAATATACGGAATCTCTCTCAGTGCCATGTGGTCACTGGTGGGGATGAGAGAGGGTTGCTGTCAGCAATTCAGTACTCTTTCTTATTCTCTTCGGTGCATCTTTCCTTGCTATGATGTTAAAACCAGGTATTGTGATTACTTACCTGATTTTTAGTTCTTATGAGGGTGCTTTCATGTATGGATAGCTGTTAAGCTGGTGTTCCTTTGAGAAGGGGATGATCACTTGAGGGTCATATAGCCATCTTGCTCCACCTCCCCTTCTATTTCCAGTTGTAATACCTTTTTTCCCATCTTCTGTAATTGATTTCATTTTTCTTTGTTACTTCCTTTTAAAAACAATGTTATACTTATTTACTCTACTATAGTTTCTACTATAAGAATCATCACTTTTTTGTATTAAGGAATTGTTCAATTTATTTTTTGGGGGGAGCTAGGAAATGTACATGGTTTACCAAGACTAACATAATCATTTAACATTAATGTTAAATAAATTTGGAGTTTTTTTCCTTTTCTTAAGTTTCTTTATATTTATATCTTCTTATTTTAAAAGATCTTCATTTAAAAATTATAGTAGATGTATTTGAAAGAGATATATCAAAGTTATAATAATTATTAGCTAATAGTGATTTCTTCTGTGTGAAACAATCATGTCTGTTCTATTTTAGAACATTTATTTCATCTAGATAGTTATTTTTCTCATAAAATTAGGAGAAATTGAGAGTTTTCTTTGAAATATACAGCCAGTTTGCACATGCAACAAAATTTAGCTTGTTTTGGATTAAGAACCCTAGGATGCGGTATCAAGTCTCATCTATGAAGCCCTTAGCCACCTAAACTATAGCAAATCTCTTAAACTTTTTATACTTCTCTTTTCTCTTTTATGAAAGGGAAATCATATTTCTTTTATCACTTCCCTCACAGGGTAATGTATTAAATGGGACTACCCTGTGTGTCAGAACTGCCTAAAGTAAAGCCGATATGGATTTGAGAAGTGTGCCTTATATATTGCCAGCCATTCACAACTCTGGCCACCCAATAGGCTATATGAAAATTAGTTTGATAATGACACTGAGAATGATTCTTAAATAAATACAGCACTCATGAGTATGAAATTTTAGGATTTACCATACACAGTACACTCAGTTGTTTGCAAGACATGATAGGTGAAAATCTGAGATCCGTTAGTAGCCGTTACAGAGCTAAGAATAATAGAATTATTTTAGATTTGAAGTCTTGTCGGATTTTAGTGACAAATTCACTTAAATCATTTCCATTCTCATTGGCTACTCCTAAAGGAAAACACACTGACTTGTTTTCATTACTTAAAATAAGTTGGTACCATGGTTTCACTGAAGAGAAAGTTTCTATGCCTTGCAGAGGAATTATGTTTGTAAATATTTATATAAAACATATACCCTTTTCAATAATCATATTTTTTTTTTCTTTCCTGGGGATTTTTTTCAACATTTCATTTGGATATGCCATTGACATCTGAGGCCGGCTTTACAGTTGATAGATCCAATACACTCTTTCCTTCCTAGCCAAGGCTTTCTGACTTTTCTTTTTAAGTAATTTTGCATAGACATTAGAATTGATGGCATATAAGGGCTGCTTCATGTACTGCTAATTGTTATTATTTTATTTCATAGCCTTTGTATTTTTAGAAATGAATTAAATGTCATGCCTGTATATATGTGGAAAAAGTGATTTCATGACTATAGATTAAGTCTAATTGGCATTAGTCCCATTTCATTAGAAAGTCCTCTTACTAAAATATTAAAATAATCATATAAACTCTTAGAGAATTATAAATATCACCCATGTTTTATTTCATCAGTTACTGTTTCTTCTCTTAAACCCAAATACATTGAAACCATCTACATGAAAATATCAATAACCTCAGACCTTTCTTATAGATGATACTCTATGGTCTACAAAGCTTTTTCTTCAACTCTGCTCAATCATTCAATCCCAATGCTAAAGCTGTAGACAATGAGTTTGGGGGAGATCAATTAACTAAGTGGATGTGAAAGTCAAAATTATCGTTGTTTGCATTGAGGTTATTTGCTAAAAATTGATTTATACTTTTGGGTTAGGTCTATGTAAAAAAAAAAAAAATCTTATTTAGTGACCCCAAAACTATATATTTTTCTACTATCTATAAATAATTCAATTGTGTATTCTGAAAAATAGTTTGCCTTTAACTCTCAATTATTTAGGGGGCATTTGGAAGTGTGTGGTTACTTATAAGTTTTCTGCATATTATTGCCCAAGGGTCAGGGAAATTTAACGTTCAAGTTTTCAATATGTGGAAGAGCCTTACATAATGAAGAATGTCCCACCTACAAATCTAAAGATAATTCTGTGAGATACAGTAATAGAATTTTAGCTTATTTAATTGGGAATATATCTTCAATTTAGATAGTTAATTAGCACACCTAAAAAGAAATTTTGTCTGTGATATGCAGTGAGAATTTATCCAGTTTCCACCTAAAATATTGCTATCCAATTTTTACAGTGCCGTGTAGTGAATAACCTGTCGTGCATCTATAGCAATATTTTTAATTAATCAATACTGATTTCTTTATAATGGAGACTTTTTATGATATCTGTGTTTTTCCTTCATATATCTACTTTTAGCAAGTATCATACTATTTTAATTTTCATTGTGTTTAATGTTTAGTAGGAAAAGGAACATTAATTATTGATTCTTTAAATACACTCACATTATTTTAAGCAAAATTTCAAAAAGTATATTTTCATGTTTCCTCTACAACACTCTCAAAAAAAGTTTTTAGGATGTTGATTCTAATTATTATGTGAAATATAATTTAGAATAATACACTTTATATATAATATTTAGTATTCTTATTCTGGAACATACATGCTAGAGATTCAAATGCAAAGTATGGTCATTGATTGGGTCTGGACTGAGGATTAAAAAAATTCTATGTGTGCACGATTTACACAAAAAGTAAAATTTGAATATGAACTATAAATTAAATCAGGGCATCTATCATTACAAGTTTACCTGATTTTGGTATTTTACTGTTTATAAAAGAGTACATTTTTGTTTTCAGGAAATAGCTACTAAACGTTTTGGTGGTGAGAAGTCCTATTTCTATGATCTCAAATGGTTAAAAGAAAAATTATAGCTAGCTAGAGTAAAAAAGAATTTTCAGAATTATAAAAATGAGACAATATGGTAGACTATACTATAGTTCTTTTGTAATATCCTTGAATCTTTCCTATATACAAATAAAAATTGAAAAATCCAACACTTTTTTTTTTATTTGAATTTCTTAAGCCATGGGATAAAGTTTCCCTTTTAATTATAATTATGGCATCTGCATCAACTTTCTTTCCCTAATCCAGTCACTAAACAGCCTTTTAATTTTGGTTTATTCTAATGCTTCCTGTATGCACCCTGGAAAGATCTGTACTAGAGATAGAATAGCCCTAGGACTCCATGGTTCTTAAAATGTCAATACAGTAACTCACTCATTGAGATCTCCTACTACCAAAATATGTCCTTCTATTTTTCTTGGTCTGAATGCACTTCTAAGGTAGGAGACAGACCTGCCAAGAAGTCTCTTTGGTTAGTGTTATTCAGGTATTTGCTGTGTTAATCAAGTATTTGCCTGTTTTCTTCTATTCTGTCTTCATCTTATCAATTGAGAGATGATGACAGGCAGTCAGTATCATTACGATCATCATGATGTACACCTATTGTTGTCTATCTTCTATTTTTTTCCTTAGAGATATAGTAGTAGCACATGATCTGAGAACATATGTATTTGAAGTTTGAGATTTAAATATGTAATCAAAGATTTGTGCTACACCTCATAGTAGCACAGTTTTCATTAATACCATCTTTTTGCTAAAATAATTATCTGCACTTTCTTGGAATATAACACTAGAAAGGCAGGTTAATTCAATCCTTCATTTTTTTATTATACTTTAAGTTCTAGGTTACATGTGCACAACGTGCAGGATTGTTACATATGTATACAAGTGCCATGTTGGTGTGCTGCACTCATTAACTTGTCACCTATATTAGGTATTTCTCTAATGTAATGCTGTCCCTCCCCCTCTCCCCACCACACGACAGGCCCTGGTGTGTGATGTTCCCTGCCCTATGTCCAAGTATACTTATTGTTCAATTCCCAACTATGAGTGAGAACATGTGATGTTTGGTTTTCTGTCCTTGTGATAATTTGCTCAGAATGATGGTTTCCAGCTTCATCCATCTCCCTACAAAGGACATGAACGTATCCTTTTTTATGGCTGCATAGTATTCCATGGTGCATATGGGCCACATTTTCTTAATCCAGTCTATCATTGATGCACATTTGGGTTGGTTCCAAGTCATTGCTATTGTGAATAGTGCCGCAATAAACATACGTGTGCATGTGTCTTTATAGCAACATGATTTATAATCCTTCGGTATATACCCAGTAATGGGATCATTGGGTCAAATGGTATTTCTAGTACTAGATCCTTGAGGAATCGCCACATTGTCTTCCACAATGTTTGAACTAGTTACAGTCCCACCAACAGTATAAAAGTGTTCCTATGTCTCCACATCCTCTCCAGTACCTGTTGTTTCCTGACTTTTTAATGATCACCATTCTAACTGGTGTGAGACGGTATCTCATTGTGGTTTTGATTTGCATTTCTCTGAGGACCAGAGATGATGAGCATTTTTTCATGTGTCTGTTGGCTGAATAAATGTCTTCTTTTGAGAAGTGACTCTTCATATCCTTTGCCCACTTTTTGATGGGGTTGTTTGATTTTTTCTTGTGAATTTGTTTAAGTTCTTTGTAGATTCTGGATATTAGCCCTCTGTCAGATGGGTAGATTACAAAAATTTTCTCCCATTCTGTAGGTTGCCTGTTCACTCTGCTGGTAGTTTCTTTTGCTTTGCAGAAGCTCTTGAGTTTAATTAGATCCCATTTGTCAATTTTGCCATTGCTTTTGGTGTTTTAGTCATGAAGTCCTTGCCCATGCCTATGTCCCGAATGGTATTACCTAGGTTTTCTTCTAAGGTTTTTATGGTTTTAGGTCTAACATTTAAGTCTTTAATCCATCTTGAATTAATTTTTGTATAATGTGTAAGGAAGAGATGCAGTTTCAACTTTCTACATATAGCTAAGCAGTTTTCCCAGCACCATTTATTAAACAAGGAATCCTTTCCCCATTTGTTGTTTTTGTCAGGTTTGTCAAAGATCTGATGGTTGTAGATTTGTGATGTTACTTCTGATGCCCCTGTTATGATCCATTGGTCTATATCTCTGTTTGGGTACCAGTACCATGCTGTTTTGGTTACTGTAGCCTTGTAGTATAGTTTGAAGTCAGGTAGCATGATGTCTCCAGCTTTGTTCTTTTGGCTTAGGATTGTCTTGGCAATGTAGGCTCTTCATTGGTTCCATATGAACTTTAAAGTAGTTTTTTTCCAATTCTGTGAAGAAAGTCATTGATAGCTTGATGGGGTGGGCACTGAATCTATAAACAACATTGGGCAGTATGGTCATTTTCACAATGTTGATTCTTCCTATCCATGAGCATGGAATGTTCTTCCATTTGTGTCCTCTTTTATTTCATTGAGCAGTGGTTTGTAGTTCTCCTTGAAAAGGTCCTTCACATCCCTTTTAAGTTGGATTCATAGGTATTTTATTCTATTTGAAGCAATTGTGAAAGGGAGTTCACTCATGATTTGGTTCTCTGTCTGCTATTGGTGTATAGGAATGCTTGATATTTTTACACATTGATTTTGTATCCTGAGACTTTGCTAAAGTTGCTTGTCAGCTTAAAGATATTTTGGGCTGAGACAATGGGGTTTTCTAAATATACAACCATGTCATCTGCAAACAAGGACAACTTGACTTCCTCTTTTCCTAATTGAATACCCTTTATTTCTTTCTCCTGCCTGATTGCCCTGGCCAGAACTTCCAACACCATGTTGAATAGGTGTGGTGAGAGAGGGCATCCCTGTCTTGTGCCAGTTTTCAAAGGGAATGCTTCCAGTTTTTGCCCATTCAGTATGATATTGGTTATGGGTTTGTCATAAATAGCTATAAATAGCTCTTATTATTTTGAGATACATCCCATCAATACCTAGTTTATTGAGAGCTTTTGGCATGAAGGGCTACTGAATTTTATGAAGGCCTTTTCTGCATCTCTTGAGACAATCATGTGGTTTTTGTCTTTGGTTCTGTTTATGTGATGGATTACCTTTATTGATTTGCATATGGTGAACCAGCTTTGCATCCCAGGGATGAAGCCAACTTGATCGTATTGGATAAGCTTTTTGATGTGCTGCTGGATTCAGTTTGCCAGTAGTTACTTGATGATTTTTGTATCGATGTTCATCAGGGATATTGGTCTGAAATTCTCTTTTTTATTGTGTCTCTTCCAGGCTTTGGTATGAGGATGATGCTGGCCTCATAAAATGAGTTAGGGAGGATTCTCTCTTTTTCTATTGTTTGGAATAATTTCAGAAGGAATGGTACCAGCTCTTCTTTTTAGATCTGGTAGAATTCAGCTGTGAATCCATCTGGTCCTGAACTTTTTTTGGTTGGTAGGCTATTGATAATTGCCTTAATTTCAGAGCCTGTTATTGATCTCTTCAGGGATTGAACTTCTTCCTCTTTTTAGTCTTGGGAGGGTGTATTTGTCCAGGAATTTATCAATTTCTTCTAGATTTTCTAGTTTATTTGTATAGAGGTGTTTATAGTATTCTCTGATAGTAGTTTGTATTTATGTGGGATCAGTGGTGATATCCCCTTTATCATTTTTTATTGCATCTATTTGGTTCTTCTCTCTTTTCTTCTTTATTAGTCTTGCTAGCCATCTATCTATTTTGTTGATTTTTTCAAAAAACCAGCTCCTGGATTCATTTATTGTTTGAAAGGTTTTTTTGTGTCTCTATCTCCTTCAGTTCTGCTCTGATCTTAGTTATTTCTTGCCTTCTGCTAGCTTTTGAATGTGTTTGCTCTTGCTTCTCTAGTTCTTTTAATTGTGATGTTAGGGTGTCGATTTTAGATCTTTCCTGCTTTCTCTTGTGGACATTTAGTGCTATAAATTTCCCTCTACACACTGCTTTAAATGTATCTCATATGTTGGTTGTGTCTTTGTTCTCACTGGTTTCAATTAGCATCTTTATTTCCGCTTTCATTTCATTCTTTACCCAGAAGTAGTTCCGGAGCAGGTTGTTTGGTTTCCATGTAGTTCTGAAGTTTTGAATGAGTTTCTTAATTCTGAGTTCTAATTTGATTGCACTGTGGTTTGAGAGACAGTTTGTTGTGATTTCTGTTCTTTTACATTTGCTGAGGAGTGCTTTACTTCCAACTGTGTGGCCAGTTTTGGAATAAGTGTGATGTGGTGATGAGAAGAATGTATACTCTGTGGATTTGGGGTGGAGAGTTCCGTAGATGTCTATTACGTCCGTTTGGTGCAGAGCTGAGTTCAAGTCCTGGATATCCTTGTTAACCTTCTGTCTCGTTGATCTGTCTAATATTGCAATGGGGTGTTAAAGTCTCCCATTATTATTCTGTGGGAGTCTAAGTCTCTTTGTAGGTCTCTAAGGACTTGTCTGAAAAATCTGAGTGCTCCTGCATTGGGTGAATATGTATTTAGGATAGTTAGCTCTTCTTTTTGAATTGATCCCTTTACCATTACATCATGACCTTCTTTGTCTCATTTGATCTTTGCTGGTTTAAAGTCTGTTTTATCAGAGACTAGGGTTGCAACCTCTGTCTTTTTTGTTTGTTTGTTTTCCATTTGCTTGGTAGATCTTCCTCCATCCCTTTATTTTGAGCCTACGTGTGTCTCTGCACATGAGATGGGTCTCCTGAATACAGCACATTGATGGGTCTTGACTCTTTATCCAATTTGCCAGTCTGTGTCTTTTAAATGGGGCATTCAACCCATTTATATTTAAGGTTAATATTGTTATGTGTGAATTTGATCCCGTCATTGTGATGTTTGCTGGCTATTTTGCTCGTTAGTTGATGCAGTTTCTTCCTAGTATTGATGGTCTTTAAAATTTGGCATTTTTTTTTGCAGTGACTGGTACCAATTGTTCCTTTCCAGGTTTAGTGCTTCCTTCAGGAGCTCTTGTAAGACAGGCCTGGTGGTGACAAAATCTCTCAGCATTTGCTTCTCTGTAAAGGATTTTATTTATCCTTCACTTATGAAGCTTAGTTTGGCTGGATATGAAATTTTGGGTTGAAAATTCTTTTCTATAAGAATGTTGAATATTGGTCCCCACTATCTTCTGGCTTGTAGAGTTTCTGCTGAGAGATCCACTGTTAGTCTGATGGGCTTCCCTTTGTGGGTAACCTGACCTTTCTCTCTGACTGCCCTTAACATTTTTTCCTTCATTTCAACTTTGGTGAATCTGACAGTTATGTGTCTTGGGGTTTCCCTTCTCATGGAGTATCTTTGTGGTGTTCTCTGTATTTCCTGAATTTGAATGTTGGCCTGCCTTGCTAGGTTGGGGAAGTGCTCCTGGATAATATTCTGAAGAATGTTTTCCAACTTGAATCCATTCTCCCAGTCACTTTCAGGTATACCAATAAAACGTAGATTTGGCCTTTTCACATAGTCCCATATTTCTTGGAGGTTTTGTTCATTTCTTTTTTACTCTTTTTTCTCTAAACTTCTCTTCTCACTTCGTTTCATTCATTTGATCTTCAATCACTGATACCCTTTCTTCCCCTTGATCCAATCGGCTATTGAAGCTTATGCGTGAGTCATGTAGTTCTTGTGCCATGGTTTTCAGCTCTATCAGGTCATTTAAGGTCTTCTCTACACTGTTTATTCTAGTTAGTCATTTGCCTAAACTTTTCAAGGTTTTTAGCTACCTTGCGATGGGTTTGAACATCCTCCTTTAGCTCAGAGAAGTTTGTTATTATCGACCTTTTCAAGCCTACTTCTGTCAACTCGTCAAAGTCATTCTCCATCCAGCTTTGTTCCATTGCTGGCAAGGAGTTGTGATCCTTTGGAGGAGAAGAGGCACTCCGGTTTTAGAATTTTCAGCTTTTCTACTCTGGTTTCTCTTCATCTTTTTGGTTTTGTCTACCTTTGGTCTTTGATGATGGTGACCTACAGATGGGGTTTTGGTGTGGATGTCCTTTTTGTTGATTTTATGCTATTCCTTTCTGTTTGTTAGTTTTCCTTCTAACAGTCAGGACCCTCAGCTGTAGGTCTGTTGGAGTTTGCTGGAGGTCCACTCCAGAACCTGATTGCCTGGGTTTCACCAGCGGAGGCTACAGAACAGCAAATATTGCTACCTGATCCTTCCTCTGGGAACTTCATCTCAGAGGGGCACCCAGCTGTATGAAGTGTCAGTAGGCCCCTGCTGGCAGGTGTCTCCCAGTTAGGCTACACGGGGGTCAGGGACCCACTTGGGGAGGCAGTCTGTCCATTCTTAGAGCTCAAACTCCGTACTGGGAGAACCACAGCTGTCTTCAGAACTATCAGACTGCAGAAGTTTCTGCTGCCTTTTGTTCAGCTATGCCCCGCCCCCAGAGGTGGAGTCTACAGAGGCAGGGAGGCCTCCTTGAGCTGCTGTGAGTTCCATGCAGCTGGAGCTTCCCCGCTGCTTTGTTTACCTACTCAGGTCTCAGCAATGGCGGACAGTCCTCCTCCAGCTCAGGCTGCCATCTGGCAGTTCAATCTTAGACAGCTGTGCTAGCAGTGAGCAATGCTCCATGGGCGTCCGACCTGCCAAGTCAAGCTCGGGATATAATCTCCTGGTGTGCCATTTGCTAAGACCGTTGGAAAAGTGCAGTATTAGGGTGGGAGTGTTCCGATTTCCCAGGTACTGTCTGTCTCGGCTTCCCTTGGCTAGGAAAGGGAAATCCCCCGATTCCTTGCCCTTGCCAGGTGAGGCAACACCCCGTCCTGCTTCAACTCACTGTTGGTGGGCTGCACCCACTGTCCAACCAGTCCCAGTGAGATGAATCATGTATCTCAGTTGGAAATGCAGAAATCACCCGTCTTCTGCATCGATCATGCTGGGAGCTGTTTCTATTCGGCCATCATGGAATGATGCAATCTTTCATTTAAGTTCTAGGCAGACTGTTTCAGGTAGACCCCTATCCTTTCAACTATGATTATTAAATATTACAGAGCCTGGCAGAAAATGTAGATTTAAGTACATAAAAACACTGAAGGCTTATTGGTTTCATCCAATTTATAATCCCCCGTGGGATTTCCTAAGACTCAGAGATTTTGGCAAGACTTGAATGCTTTCATGAGATGTGAATAATTAAAAAAGCATAAGCACTTGAATATCATAATGCATTAAGTAATGAGCTCTGAAATGAGATATGTATGTTATTACTTCATCTATAGTTGTAGATGGTAGTAATGAAGATTTGGCACAAGAAGAATAACATTATAATTGATTCATACTTTTCTTGAGTTGTGAGTGGAACAGATTATTCTATATATAGAGTTTTTGGGTGAGTAAAATAGTGATTTGGCATATGATATAAAGAAAAGGAAATGGTACATATATTTTGGTGAATTCATATGTGTCAACATATTTTATTATGCAATTCTATCCAATAAAGCTTGAGGGAAAGAGATGTATAGTTCTGTGACTTAGAGAAAAAAATCCTTATGGAAACCTCAAATCCCTTTGCTTTAAGAAAGTAGAAGCACTATTACTGTCAATGAAGTTTTTAAACAAAACACTTTGAAGTATTGAAAAGTAGATAATATGCAGGGGTGACTTTTCCATTGATAGCTATCTAGCTTAATAAAAAATAAAATTTGGATAGCTTTTGTTAAAAACAAGGAAAGAGACAAGACTTGTCGGTCATTAAGTCAATTAACTCTTATGTTAATTGATCCATAAATATCATACTGAGACAATAACTTAATCTCAAAATCAAGATATCTTCATGTTATCATCAGAGTAATTGACTATTTTCCCATAATTACAAAACTACACTTTAGACAATAAAACTTGCATTTCTTATTGAGAGTTTTTCTCTTTCCTTTTCTTTTCAAAACAGAAACATGCGTCTCATTTGGTCCCACATCTTTCTCCAGAAAGTGCTTGAGGTACCTGTCTTCTATTCTTCCTTTTTCATTTTCCTTTGAATCATTTTCAATTACGTCTCTGCTCTGCTGTTTCAACAAAATTGCTGTTCTACTAGGTCACCAACAAACACTACCTCATTAAATCCAGTTGTCAGTTCTCTGTCCTCAAGTGAGGACTTTTATATACTGTATATACCTTATATACTTTTATATTCTTACCCACTCCACTTCCCAATTCATCCCAGTGCCTTTGTTTGCTCCATCTTCATCTCCCTAATTGAATATTAGAGTAACCTAGGATCACATCTTTAATTCATTCTCTTTTCTACCTACCCTAACTCCCTTTATCTTTTTAAATATAAAGAAAACTTATTTTTTTCCCCTGACCAGTTTTTTTTTAATTTCAACTTTTATTTTAGATTCAGAGGGCACATATGCAGATTTGTTACATGTGTATATTGCATGATGCTGAAGTTTGGGGTATGATTGATCCTGTCATCCAGGTAGTGAGCATAGTACCCAATATATACTTTTTCAATCCTTTTTCTCCTCCCTCCCTCACCCCCTAGGAGTCTCTAGAAACCTTATAAAAATTTACCTGTCACTCAAACTGTGGTCATTTGGAGAAGCCTTGTAGCAATTATTTAGTCATTTTAGCATCTCGTTCACATGATTTCTCAACTTTATTCCAAGATTTAAAAAATACAAAATATGTTTCCTTCAGTGTTAAAAATTTAAACAAAAGATTAAGATCTGAACTCCATGTTAATTATCTAGAATGATAAAAAAATTTTAAAAATCTGAAACATAATTGGATGTTATATACGTAATTAGAAATTAATAATATGCATCCCAACATATATGACTTTTTTTTTATCACTTGTAATTATAGTCACGTTCAAAACTTAAATTGTTCTGTTTTTAGCATGAGTGACCTCTTTGAATTGGCTTTTGTTTCTTTTAAATGTGACCCTGGAAGTCTTTGATACCTTTGCCTCTATCCTGTGTGACACCATATTCCATGCTTATATTGGACATTTCCCCTCTGAAACTGGAATCAGCTATTTCTGGGAGAGATACTCACTGTTCTTAGTGGTATAAGTAATTAAAACCTCCATTTGGGTAATAAGGATGTTTATTTATTCAAGGTTGGTCATACTATATGGGCCTCTGGAGTTGACTGAGCTAAGGAGATAGGTTGATGGCTAGATGAATAGATAGGTAGATAGATATGGATAGACAGTCAATGGATACACATTTTTAGAAGATATTATGCTTCATGAGATCTTACTAATACTTCCACTCAACTTTAGGACCACAGCCCTTTTTGTATATTGTCTGCTCTATTACATTTATATCTCCCCTTTTTTACACAGATAATGTAAGTTCTCTAGTGCACCAGAGATTATAAATTTTGTATATTCTATAAATACTATTTTAATTTATCTAAAATTATACATAACTTTATCAGAAAAACAGTATAGACATCACATATAGAATTACTGAGAAGAGTTTAACTGTTTGCATATGCTTTTCTGATTTCCCTCAGGTTTAATAGTTGTGCTATATCTATATTGACTAAGCATAGAGTTATTGCATACTGTTCTTCATGCTTAACCTTTCTTCAGTTATAATTCTATAGATAACTCTATGTTTAATTCTTACCAGCCTTCTCATATTGATGCCTATATACCCGTTTTGGTTGCCTGAATACTATTTCCTAGTAGATTTCTCAGGAAGTCTCAATAATTCCCTGAATTCTTCCATGTTGATTATAGTTTGCTCATGCTGTTATACTGGTAAGTCATTTATCTTCTTATATTGAGTATATTAAATATATTACTCTATTTTTCTGACAAAAGCATTGCCTGTGAAAGGTCTAATGGCAATCTAATTTTCTATCCTATATAAGTTATTTACTGTTTTTGTCTTACTGCTCAAATGAGCTTTTGTTTTAATATATTAAGTTCAATATTTTATTAGAGTATGTCTTGAGCTCAGTCATTCTAGATCAAGATTCTTAGGTATCTAATGTGCTTTTTTCGCTATAAAAATCCATTTTTTTGGTATGAATTTCTGTTTTTTTAAAATCAGGAAAGATTTTTTTTATACTTTTTTTTAGATCATAGATGTACCATATGACCCAGCCATCCCACTACTGGGTATATACCCAAAGGATTATAAATTATGCTACTACAAAGACACATGCACACGTATGTTTATTGCGGCACTATTCACAATAGCAAAGACTTGGAATCAACCCAAATGTCCATCAGTGACAGACTGGATTAAGAAAATGTGGCACATATACACCATGGAATACTATGCAGCCATAAAAAAGGATGAGTTTGCGTCCTTTGTAGAGACATGGATGCAGCTGGAAACCATCATTCTTAGCAAATTATCACAAGAAGAGAAAACCAAACACCGCATGTTCTCACTCATAGGTGGGAACTGAACAATGAGCTCACTTAGACTCGGGAAGGGGAACATCACACACTGGGGCCTATCATGGGGAGGGGGGAGGGGGGAGGGATTGCATTGGGGAGTTATACCTGATATAAATGATGAATTGATGGGTGCTGACGAGTTGATGGGTGCAGCACACCAACATGGCACATGTATACATATGTAACCTGCACGTTATGCACATGTACCCTAGAACTTAAAGTATAATAAAAAAAAAAAAAAAAAAAAAAAAAAAAAAAAAAAGATCATCTTTGCCCAGCTTCAATACTTGTTACTTTTTATTCAATTCTTGTCTCTTTATTTATCTTGATTTTTTAAATTGTTCTTTCTAATCTTCTAAATCACAAAAGGCATTTTTATGTTATGTTCTGTCTATTTTCCTGTGTTTCCCCTGGTTGTCATTTATAAAGTGATTTTTCTTTATTTCTGTTTTTCCCCCCAAGTTGTAGCACCTTATTTCTGTTTTTATCTCATTCCCATTTATTTTGCTTTGTTGCATAACATTTTAAATGGCTTAAAACCCATCTTAAAATTGTTATTTTCTGTGTGGATATTATTTTATACCTAATTATCTGTTTTATTTTATTTTATTTTATTTTTTTCTGAGACAGAGTCTCACTCTGTTGCCCAGGCTGGAGTGCAGTGTTGTGATCTCCATTCACTGCAACCTCCACCTCCCGAGTTCAAGCAATTCTTCTGCTTCAGCCTCCTGAGTAGCTGGAATTACAGGTGTGCACCACCACACCTCGCTAATTTTTGTATTTTTAGTAGAGATGGGGATTCACCACATTGCCCAGACTGGTCTCAAACTCCTGGCCTCAAGGGATCCACCTGCCTGGGTCTCCCAAAGAATTAGGATTACAGGTGTGAGCTACCACAACTGGCCTTAATTATCTTTTCTATGAAAATAATACACATGTTGGAATTTGACCTTGACAATTATCTGTTGCTTATTTTTATTTTTAAAAATGTGTTTTTCTTAAGTTTTTAAATGTCTTGAATCAGGGACTGTCCAACCTTCAGAGTTCCATTTTCTGTTGTTTTTTAATAGTCTAAACAAATAGTAACTTGCTTTCTCAGATTTTCTAGGTCTCCTACCTTTACTCCACTTTTGTCTTGACTTTTTCTTTTCTTTCTCTTTGTTGTTTATATCTCATTATTATTACTTTTTCTGTACTCTCAGCAATTTTTTATCTGTTTGTTGTTCTGTCTTGGGAAGAAGTTAGTCAATGTGGGGAGATCTTAAAGCCTAGGCTTATCTAGCCCTCCGGTGCTTACTATGGAGCCCTTGCACCAATACACTATTTCATTGAGCAATGCTCCTCCCTCTACCACCACCAACACCATTTCAGCAGCTGGTATCAAGATAACCCATAGAGATGTCTACTGCTTTCAGGTCTGTCAGATGCATTGTAGTTTCCCTTGGTTTCTGCCTCACCAATATGGATGCCATGTGGGGTTTGTGCTTTTCATGATATATCCACACTACTTATATATTTGAACCCATAGGAAAAACTTACCACCTAGATTCATTGTAAAAGTTATCCATGAGTTTTTGTTTTTGCTAAATCATTTTAGTCTGTTTTTATGTGGGAATTCAAAGAATTTGAACCATTGTCATTGACATTGTTTAGCAACCCTCCATAGTTAATATTTCATCAATATTAATACTTTAATATATTCTTTATTTGGAAAGTTTATGTGGACATCCAGTTTTCCATATTGCTAGATACAAAAGTTTTGTTTTGTTTTGTTTTGTTTTTTCCCTTGGGATATAAATGTCCTGAAATTACTGATATATTAAAACTTTTCCTATTATCTAATTCTTAGGCTTTTTCAATATTTTTATTATACTTGTTTTCTGTCACCTGTTTGATAGATTTTTTCATTTTTATCTACTAGTTTGGAATTATACATTATCATTTTCATATTTCAGAAGTAATTCTAAAGATGGAGTGTCATATCTCTTTAATTATGTGGCTGAGCTGGTAGAAAAATCAGAGAGTTTCAAAAGCCCAGAAAGGTAAACAAGACTAGAAAGCCCTTTTCCCATCCTGCCTCACCTATACAAATACAACAGTTTTACCATTTTTGTAACTTGAAATTTGTGTTCATTTTTTGACTTTTAAAATTGTAACTCACTGAATAGGCTTTTGTATAAGCTAGGTTAAGAAATGTCTTAAAGAAACAATTTCCAAAATTCATAATCCAAAATCATGGCATACCACTCATGAAATGCAAAATGGATAGTCTAAATTGGCTAGCAGGTCCTCCAACCTTAACAAAAGCTTTCAAAATTTTCCTTGGTCATCAATTTTTAATAGGCATATGGGAAAACAGATGGTAGGAAAGGTTTCTTCCAAATCACCTTGGGTCACATTTTATTTGGGCAAACCAGTCTTACAGCCAAAAATGGATATAAGGAGAAGTATGGTCCCTGATTGTTCATCTACTTTCTAACAACACTGCACTTATAGAAGGGTACAGTCTTGAATCTGTATCAGGAAACACTCATGAACATTTTGATAAGTGTATTAAAGTGATCATTATTAGAAAACTGTAGACAAATATCCCTGATGAAAAAAGTTGTAAAAGTTCTTAACAAAACACTACAAACCAAATTCAACAACACATTTAAGAAATCACTCACCATGGTAAAGTGGGATTCATCCCAGTGATGCAAGAATGTTTTATCATATGCAAATCAATAAATGTGTTATATCACATTAACAGAATGAAAGATACAATTCATGATTACTTCAATCAGGCAGAAACAGCATTAACAAAATTCAACATCCTTTTATAATAAAAAACTTTCGACAGATTAGATACAGAAGAAACATATCTCAATAAAGGTCATACATAACATACCCATAGCTAGCATCAGACTCAATGGGAAAAAGTTGAAAGCTTTTCCCCTAAGATCTGGAACAAGGTGAAGATGCCCATTCTCATCACATCTATTTATCTTAGTATTGGAGGTCCTCACCAGAGAAGTTAGGCAAGAAAAAAGTCATTCACATTGGAAAGAAAGAAATTAAATTATTCCTGTTTGCAGATGATGTAATTTTACATGTAGAAAACCCTAAAGACTTCACCAAAAACTTAGAACTACGAAATAAATTTAGGAAAGTTGCAGGACACAACTCGACATACAAAAATCAGTCGCATTTCCATACATTAACAACAAATTATCTGAAAAAAGAATCAAGAAATCAATCCCATTTACAATAGTTAACAAAAGTAAAACACTTGGGAATAAATTTATAAGGAGGTGAAAGATCTCTGCACTAAAACCTAGAAAGCACTGATGAAAGACACTGAAAAAGACACAAATAAATAGAAATATATGTATTCATATATTAAAATAATCAATATTATTAAAATGTCCTACTACCCAAAGAGATACACAGATTCAATGCAATCTCTAACAAAATAGCATTTTTAACAGAATTAGAGGGAAACAATCCTAAAATTTGTGCAGAAAAATGAAAGACCCCTAAACGCCAAATAATCTTGAATAAAATAACAAATCTGGAGGCTTCAAATTACCTGTCTTCAAAGTATATTATGAAGCTATAGAAACCAAAACAGTATGGCAGTGGCATCAAACAGACACAGAGATCGATGGAAGATAACAGAGAGCTGAGAAATAAATTCATGCATTTACAGTTAACTGATTTCCAGAAAAGACTCCTAGAACACACAATGAGGAAAGGACAGACTCCAATAAATGCTGTTAGAAAAACTGGATGTCCATATTCAGAAGAATAAATGTAGACTCTTAACTCTCACAATACATAAAAATCAACTCAAAATGGATTGAAAACTTAAATATAAGACCTCAAACTATAAAACTTCTAGAAGAAAATATATGGCCAAAGTTCCATAATATTAGCCTGGACAATAATTTTTTGAACATGACACTATAGGCATAGGCAAGAAAAGAGTAACTAGACAGGTGAAGTTACATCAAACTAAAAATCTTCTGCACAGAAACAAAAATCAATACAGGAAAGAGAAAACTACACATCTACACATCTGATAAGGGGTAATATTCAAAATATATAAGGGACTCAAATAACTCAATAGCAAGAGAACAAATAACCCAAGTAAAAGATTGACAGAGGTCCTGAATAGAAATTTCTCTGCAGAGCACATGCAGATGGTCAGCAAGGAAATGAAAAAATGTTCAATATTACTAATCATCAGTGAAATGAAAATTAACACATGTTTATTAAAATGGGTATTATAAAAAATACAAAATATAACAAGTTTAGTGAGGATGTGGCAAGAAAAGAGAACATTTTTTGTTCCACTTTTGGTGGAAATATAATGTGGTGCAGCCATTACGGTCAACAGAATAGAGGTTCCTTAAAAAATTAACAATAAATCTTCCACATGATCCAGCCATTCCACTACTGAATACATGTGCAAAGCAAATGAAATGAGTATGTCAAAGAGATATCTGCACTGCTTTGTTTATTACAGTATTACTCACAACAGTCATGATATGGAATCAACCTAAATGTCCATCAATAAATGAATGGATGGCTAAAGAAAATGTGGTATATATACACTATTCAGCCCTAAAACAAAAGGTAATTATGCAATATGGGACAATATGTATGGACCTGAAGAACACTATGTTGAGTGAAATAAATTAGGTGCAGAAAGACAAATATCAAATAATTTTACTCATATGTAGAACCTAACAAAGTTTATCTCATGTTTGTTATCAGGGGCTGAAATGGTTAGGGAAGGGAGGTTGGTAGATGTTGTTCAAAGGATTCAAAATTTCAGATAGGAGAATGGGCTTGAAGAGGTCTATTGTATAACTTGGTAACTATATTAAACAATATATTGTATTCTTGAAAAACCCTAAAATAATGGATGTGAAGTTCTTTTTTCTCCACACAAAAAGGTAACTGTGAGGTAATACCTGTATTAACTAGCTAGATTTATTTATTCCACAATGTATCTTACTCCAAAAGAATGTGTTATACATGGTAAATATATACAATTATATCTGTCAATTAAAAAAAATTAGAAAATTGAAGAGTGATCATTACTAGAGATGAAAGCACATTAGACTAAAATGTTGTTAATTTATTCTCAGTTTAATCAGTAGATGAAGGTCTCTGAAGTATCTTTTTCTTTCTTTAATCTTAAAAGTATATCCAAAAAAAAAAAAAAAAACATATATACTTGTCAAAATAACTAAATGACTCTAGCCTGGCTGGCCTATTATTGAGGTGACATTAGTAGAATGTCTGGATCCTCCACTTACTAGTTTTGTTTTCTTGGACAATTTATTTAATCTCCCTTTTCTTTATTTCTTAATGTAAAAGGGTGATATAAATAGTACCTAACTTACAGAGTAACTCAAATAATAAATAAATTATTAAATTTATTTAATGATAAAAAATTAGTTTTAGGCATGCAGAAAGGAGACTGGCACATAGAAAGACTATTGATTGTTCTCATTTTATTATTTATATTATTGTTGCACATGCCCTAGTTACATGAGGAATTGATTGTTAAGGATTAAATGAGATAGCATTTATGAAATATTTTGAAAATAATAAATTCACATGGAAATTCAAGCTATTTTTATGACTAAACAGTGCTCTTTCGTTTTGGCAAACACAACCTGAATTTTCCATTCAATCACTCTTTTAATTTTTTTTTTTAATTTAAAATTCTTTTCATTTGTGGCTATGGACACATCTGTCCTAAAAAGCTAATTTTAGACAAGGCTCTTTCCCCTATAGACATCAAATAATATGAGCCTGTTTCTTTTTACAAATTTCACTAAACACATGAATCTAGTTAAGTCTCAGAGCAAAACAGTGGCAGAAAGCAATGACCTAAAACGTGCACATTTCCTCTTTGAATTATCTACTGCAAGAATGATATCTGTGATCTTTTGAAACAGACCATGTGGTACATAGTAGCCCACAGAATCTCAAAATAGTATTTCTTTCATCACTTGCATGATGGTTTTGAATTAAACATATACTGGGGAGCCAAAGCACACTTGTGTGTCTTCAGACATAACAACTACCGAATGCAAGGTATAATTAATAGAATTCAACCAAAACGATGACACAACCCTGAAGGAGTAGACACACATAGTGTTACTCATAATTTACACCCAACCTTAGCAAACACTTTTCTTAAAATTAAAGAAGATATAACTAACTGCCAAATGAAATAGTCTGTGTGATTCATCTTGGTGGTGTGTTAAGTGGTTTTCTGATTGAAAATATATGGAAAACAAATATATTTTTATATTCCCCAGGAAATTAAGGCAGTCAAATGTTTTATTATCTTCTCATATTGTATTATGAAAAAAAATTCCAGGAATTGGAGATGTGTGGGATGCATGAGTTTTCCTATTTCATTACAAATCGTGTAAACCTCTAAAATAGAGTTCCCAGTTTAAAAAAATTATCTTCAAAATGCCATTAATACCATACGCTTATTTTCAGTACCTTCTAAATGGAAGCATTTTCTTTATACAGAGCTGGCTCTGTTTTTAGTGTATGTTCTCCCAATTGCTTATTCCTTAGAGACGTTAGAAGTCAGAAGACAATACACTTCTGAACCAGACTAAATCATTTCCCTTCATATTTTGAAGATGGATCTCGAGTTCAGAAAGATTAATTACCAAGTTTATGAAATAATGGCTTGGCATATTTTACCCAAAAGCTATCTTGTTCAGTGCATGGATAAATTAATATTATCCAATTCGTTCATAATTGGCATGGAATACATTTTTGCTCTTGATCCTTCTGTTGGTTAAAGACCTAATGCTAAGTCTCTAGCCTTTTGCCATGATGTAATATATTTTGAATAGAGGTGTAAATCCATTCTATGTGAACAATGACCTTCATATCTTGGTTTGTGCAGTCAGCATGAATTGTAGAGACATAATTGTAGATACGGCATCTTGGTGCTATGGGTTTCTTATACTTTATGTTTTCCACCATTGTTAACAAACAGCATTTTGCACATTTATTTCATTTGAACTTTCAGATAACTCTGTGAGAGGTATACAGAACAGCTATTATGAGAGAACAGAATTTGTGGGGTTACAAAACCTGGTAGGAATTTAGGAATGCATTTTCAAATACTCTCAAAATTTCTTTTTCTCTTTTATTCTTTGAAAAAGCAGAGAGATATTTTACGTAGAAGTATATGTATTATACTTGTATATGTGTACATAAGGTGTGGACATTAAGAATGTACAAATCCCAGCCTGGCCAAAAATGATGAAACTCCCATCTCTACTAAAAGTACAGAAATTAGCCAGGCTTGGTGGGCTGTAATCCCAGCTAGTTAGGAGGCTGAGGCATGAGAATAGGTTGAACCTGGGAGGCAGACATTGCAGTGAGTCAAGATCACACCACTGCACTCCAGCCTGGGTGACAAAAGTGAGACTCCATCTCAAAAACAAACAAACAACAAAAAAGGGCAAATCCCTTTTATAATGAGCTATTTGCCACAAGTAGTCAATATGTCCAACATGTTTATAAGCCTCTTATAGGAGCTTATGTATGACAATCTACATGGTCTACCAAGGTATATCATAATCCAAGAGAACCGAGAAACGCTATTGATAATGCAAGTTTTGGAAGAAAGGACTAGCTTTGCCCAAAGCATGAAGACAAAACAGATTTGTTCATCTCCAGTGATTTGTGTCTCAGTACCTTTGGAGAAAATTTGCTAGAAAATAAAGCAAAACAAAAAGAAAACAAAACCTAATGTAACTGTTGTCACCCAAGAGTCTTCTTGAAAGCGATTATTTCCCTTTCATGAGGCACCAACGGTGATAGCATCCAGGAACCTGCTAGTAGCAATGCCATCAAGAGTGGCTGGATGCATTCAGAGATTCCTGTTGAGCTAGTGGGCACTACTAGGGTGGGTTTTATGTTTAGAGAAATTTCTTGCTGATTAGTAGAAACACTAGAGGCCACAGAGTTTGAGAAAACTTGTCCATGGAACACAGGAAACATCTACAAATCAAGTGAAAATGATTTTTAAAACAGTTTCAAGTCTTACACCAAAAGACGGAGGCTAGAGCCAGCTGACTCAAGTGATTATTAATAAAATTTAGCCTTGTTTTGTCTCTTATTGCAGTAGCGTAAAGATAGTGAAGCTGGGTATATCCTAAATACAATAGATAAGAAGAGCTTCAAAAATAAATGACAAAGCACTTTTTCATGCTTTCCTGTATTTAATCATATAACATTACAACATAGAGGACAATTATCTTAATACATTTTAAAAGGTAAAAAAAAACAAGCTTCCGAGAACACATTGACATAGTTGACACATAAGTGGAAAATAATGAAGCATGGATTTAAAATAAGAATTGAAGTCAGAAAACTTCGTTTCTGATTCTTAATTTACTACTTTTCCAATTTTGTAAACTCTACCACATCAAAAATCATAAGCTTAGCGTTAGAAATTTTATATTTTTAACAAGATGTAATTTTTATACAACTCAGTTTTAAAAACCATCGGGTAAACACATTTAGTGTACCAAACTCAATTTTTGAAATTCATAAAAAGCACAGTTTTTTTTCATTATAAACATCATATATTCTTATACAAAGATTCCAAACCATATGAGAAGATTATAAATTGAAAAGTAAGAGAGCCAAAGCACCACAAACTTCAGAAAGGACTTAAACAGTCTATTGTGGATTTGTGCAAAATGTGTTTTATGCACAGACGATTGTATTTTAACACATTATCAATCAAACATTGTGTTACATTTTTTTCTATGTAACAATTTAACAAATAATCATAGACATATTTCCATATACATATTTATTAATGCATGTTTATGTATATATTTTTCTACTTTAGAGAATGTCACATTCAAAATTGCTCTATATGATTTCTATGGAAGTATAATCAATCATAGAATAAACTCATCAAGGTACAATTTTTGGGTCCAAGGAAATGTGTGTTTTAAATTTTGGTAGTTATTGACAAAAGTCACTCCAATTATGTTTAAATTTCATCCACAGAATATGAGAGCAGTTTTTTTCCTTAAAACATCTTGTGTATATATGTGTATATATACATATGTATGTACATGCATGTAATTATATACATACATAAAGTTAATATTTTGTTAATATACTATGAATGTATTTAATGATAAATCAAGTCTCAAACAAACAGAGCATCTTTTGATGATATTTTGGGCATTTGTCCTTTTCCCTGTGACGTACATGGTATAATCCTTGAACAGACACACTCCCAGCCTATTTATTTAGAATGGATATTTTTGTTTTTATATTTATGAGTTTGGGGTTATATAATAAATATTTTGTGTATATTATTTGTTTCAAATAACAATCATAATTTTCTTTAAACATTGTGAAGATGAAAGTGCTATTGCTTTAATTTATCCACTTATTTAAAAATAATAATGTCGACTTTATATTTGGTAATCTACTTTTTATTGTCTACTTTTTATTCAGTAGCTTCTGAGTCTTTAGAGGCACATTTACTCCTCTAAGTGTTACAAAAAATACAGTAGAATCCTTGTGTCTTTCCAGTATTTTATAGTTTATGTTTAAATCTTTGGTCTATCTGAAATTTTATTTTTCAGTTAAAAAAAAATAAGATAGGGGATACAACTTTTCTCCTAATGTTCTCTCAGTATATTATATCTTTACAACTTCATCATGAGTAGGGCAAACCAAACAGTTGTGTCTTTCAAGTAGTAATCATCTAGTTGGAAGTACCAAAGCTCATAATTTCATTTGTGTAACTCACTCAGAAAATTTACTCCAATTTTGCATTCTTGTCATGTGAAACTGACAACCAAACCTTTGCCTAATAGGCTTTTTTCACTGAAATAGCACCATAATTTTTATATCTAGTTTATTTTCATATTTTTATTTTTTGTTTTATGTTTGATTGATAAATAACTATATGTATGTATTATACAGTGCAATGTGATATTTTGATGCATGTATACTTTTTTTATTATTATACTTTAAGTTCTAGGGTACATGTGCACAACATGCAGGTTTGTTACATATATATACATGTGCCATGTTGGTGTGCTGCACCCATTAACTCATCATTTACATTAGGTATATCTCCTAATGCTATCCCTCCCCCCTCCCCCATCCCCACAATAAGACCTGGTGTGTGATGTTCCCCTTCCTGTGTTCAAGTGAGCTCATTGTTCAATTCCCACGTATGAGTGAGAACATGCGGTATTTGCTTTTGTGTTCTTGCGATAGTTTGCTGAGAATGATGGTTTTAACTCTTGATCTGATATCACTATGTCATTGAAATGTAAACTTCATCCTTCTTCTGTTTTTTTTATTTTCTTGCTAGTTGTTGTTTTAATCAAAGCACTTTTAGAAGTTCTGAGATTCCTCATCTTCCTAACACTGAAAAACATGTGCATTTAGAGAATGGAAGTGATTTAAAGCTAGAAATAAATGTAGATAGGTACCTATACAATATAGACACATAGAATGTCAACATGATTCTTACCACTTTTTAGGCATAGATTGAACAAAAATATGTATTTGTGAACTTCATAATTCTAGACCTGCTTGGAATAGCCCTATCACCTGGACCTAAATGGTAGGATATGAATGTGAGCTGAGGCTCAGGTGATTTAACTTATTTCATTTTTCCTTTTCTCACCCATCATTGCGCTACAAAGGATTTACTGGGCTCTCAGGAAGACTTCGTTTGGTGAGATAGAGGTGTCATACATTATAACACTGCCTCTGTCACTTCCTATAAGAGTCTTTTCCCCACCCTAGAGAAGAGTATGCCTTCTTGACTTTTTCACAAATTTTTCAAAAATCCAATAAGTAAGTGGGCGATCAGAATGGCTATACAGACATGCACCTCAAAATGCTCAGTTTCACTTGCAGACTACACATGCAGGAAGTTTAAAAGCAGGAAACACATCCCAGTCTGTGGTTCACCTATCCTCTATAAAAACACAAGCTGTGGTGCTTGTTTGAAAGTGGGGCAACTTTAGCTGAACTTGAGGTGCATTGTACTTTTTAATACGATGAAGTGGGTGTTTTTTTTTTTCATGCAAGGCTGGTGGAAAGAACATTTATTATAGCCAGATAAGAAGTAATCCGTTGGCTGTGATTTAGATGGATTTGAAAAGTATGATTTTCTTGGAATAAAAATGAATCCCTTAACTGTTTTTTTCCTGCCACCACCACAGCACTAACAGTGATTTACAGCAGCATGTTGCCTCATGTCCCATCTGCATATTATTTGGAAGGGAAAAATTATGGTAATGCAATGGGCAAATGAGTTAAAGCAGCATTTGTTTGCTTTCTTTCCTGCCTACACAATAATCAAGGTTTTCTTATGTGCAATGCACAGAATCTGTTTGGTTAGTGTATAAGCTATGTTTCACTATGAGTTCCAGTGTCTTTCAGAACCAGGCCACTTAGAAAATTTTTAAGTATATATTTTAGGTAAAACACCAGGAGAAAGCATGTAAGGTAGGTAAAATGGCAGCTTATTAACTATTTTGTCAGAACAGTCAAAGGCTCTTATATTCTAGACAGTGAATATGGGGAAAAGTCCTGTGATTATGTCAATGTAGATTATAGTAAGAATAGAAAGTAATTTTCTAAGTTAGTAGATTTTAGCCTCTCAAGGATTTGGATAGGATAAAAGTAGAGCAAAGAGGGTGGGGTTGTTTCTTCAATAACCAACTCTTCAATTAGCTAGGTTCCTCTTTTCTCTCTTTCATACATTGGAAACAACTTTTGTGTATATTTGTCTGTCTTTCCTTTAAAAATTGTAACAGCTATTATTGTAGATGCAATAACTAAAATCATAGACCAAGCATAGAAGTGAAGTCAGCCTGCATTAGGATATTTAAAGAAATGCCAACGTCAGAATGTGAGGGCCAGGTCTGTACAGCATGCACCCTCTTAAGTTAATGCCACCAATAAAGAAAAAATATTCATCAGCATAATACAATCCCCATGTTTACTTGGAGATACAATTATGAGTCATTTGACATTTAGTCCTAAAAGTGGAAGTTTTTCTGATGCAACAAAGAAACAATGATAGATGAAAAGAAGTTGAATTCTACTCATGTCTTTGTATCTCATTTTTTTATGATGAAAATAATATTATGGGCAGGCTGAATAATAATTAGTGCTTTATATTTAATAAGTTATTTTCTTAAAGTCTTTTATAAATAATTATTTACTTCATGTCTTTTTATAAGATTAGTAAATAATGGCTGGGCGCGGTGGGGCTCAAGCCTGTAATCCCAGCACTTTGGGAGGCCGAGACGGGCGGATCACGAGGTCAGGAGATCGAGACCATCCTGGCTAACATGGTGAAACCCCGTCTCTACTAAAAAATACAAAAAAACTAGCCAGGCGAGGTGGCGGGCGCCTGTAGTCCCAGCTACTCAGGAGATTGAGGCAGGAGAATGGCGTGAACCCGGGAGGCGGAGCTTGCAGTGAGCTGAGATCAGGCCACTGCACTCCAGCCTGGGCGACAGAGCAAGACTCCGTCTCCAAAAAAACAAAATAAATAAAATTTAAAAAGTTAGTAAATAATATGAGAAAGAGGTAATTTAGATATTACGTATTTAAAAAACAGAATTCCACTGAGTGAGAAAGTATCTGGTAACCTCATTTTGCTGTGCTACCTTAATTAGCAGCCAATTTCAGAATTATTTGTATTTTAGCTCTGGATACAGCCTGTCATACTCAAACAATTTTTATGCCAAGTGTTCTGCTACCTAATGGAGACTTCACTTGTGAGAGAAGCTGCTGGCTTGCTGGAAAGGGGACATGGCACTTCAATATTTCTGCAAAGTCTTCAGTAATTGATGTACAATGTTACATATGTGTGCTGTCTACATAGCCTCATTTCACATACGATGCAAAGGCAAAAGTTATAGCTACTGTATGGAAATTAGAATTATTGGCACAGAATCACATTTATTGTCTTTAATTTAAGGAAAGGTGATTTTGGCTTTCAAAGTAACTAGAAATTACAAAGTGTTGACATTGGTTGTATTTTAACAGAAAAGTTGGCAGTTTATTCACTCAGAGTTTTCTGAGGTATTGCTGATTTTATTTTTTCCTAAGAGTCCATTTGATTTTTTTGTTCTTGTGGATGCAGTTAGTCCTGCAGCTCTGTGAAATCCATCTAAACCTACTGGCTACATTATGAATAAAAAGAATAAAATAACACTGCCTTCTCCCAGTTCTCCAGTCCAGTATATTACCCTTTTACAGATATGCCAAAGCACTGGGGAAGCATGTTGGTCTCTGGTGAAGCCTTCTGGAGCCAGGGACATGTCAGGGAATGTGATCAATGGTTGATCTAGGGATACGTGAGTCCTGGTTCATCTGCCTGATACATCAATGTGTAAAGGCTATCTCTTGCATTTGGCTTTATAATATATGAATAAATTCTAAGCAGTTTTTCTGTCTCAGATCTGCATGGTTAACATTAAAACAGCTAATATTGTATCTAGAGAATACCATCATTTGTAAACTTAGAATTTAACATCTTAAGCATAGACTATACTCTGTATTGTTTGAGATTTATAATAATAAAATTGTAACCAAATTGTATTTTTTTGTGAAGAAGTTAAACTTGAACTTGGCTAAATCGATCAAATAATTTTATGTTGCATATCTAAATATTCAGTGAGAAATTCCCTTAAACAGGAGTTCTTAGCCTAAGATACAAAGATGTAATTCAATGAGCTCACAAAACTTCCAAAATAAAAACTTCATGTATATGTTGTATATTTTGTTCCTTCCTTAAAGGAAGAGACCATGATTTTTATTAGCACTTCCTTTTCACATGGCTAAAAAACCACTGATCACTGAATTGTAATGATTCTATCATTATCATTAGCAGTAGTACTAGTAGTAAAATTTTGCTAGTGAATCAAAATGGAAATTTATAAAAGAAATTACTTAATAACAACAGGCATTTTCAAGTTTATGACAATTGTAAAAAGAGTCTCAACATATTATCCCATCTGACACATATCAAGATTACAACATACATTCCAAAATATTCCCAAGTCAATCAAATGTCTCCCCAAGGCTTTGTGCGCTTTATCTCCTTGTTTTTCTTGTTTTCCAATCGGTAATCAGTAGGACAAAATGTCTATTAGACAAGAGAGAAGACAAGGTTCTAAAGATATGAAATGATAGCAATAACAATGTTACATAGTGATTCCTAGTTTTCTGACACTATTTCACATGTTTTACACATTTCGTCTAATTTACTCCCCCAAGTAATATTATAAATTAGGTACTATTATTTTCATGCCAGTTTTATACATGATGAAACCAACACAGAGTAATTTGTATACAATACCTACATTCAAAGAGTTAGTAAGTAACCTGACTTTAGAGTTTACAAATTACCGATGTAGCTATGCCACCTTAAGAATCAAAGATAAGGGCCGGGCGCGGTGGCTCAAGCCTGTAATCCCAGCACTTTGGGAGGCCGAGACGGGCGGATCACGAGGTCAGGAGATCAAGACCATCCTGGCTAACAGGGTGAAACCCCTTCTCTACTGAAAATACAAAAAAAAAAAACTAACCGGGCGAGGTGGCGGCGCCTGTAGTCCCAGCTACTAGGGAGGCTGAGGCAGGAGAATGGCGTGAACCCGGGAGGCGGAGCTTGCAGTGAGCTGAGATCCCGCCACTGCACTCCAGCCTGGGTGACAGAGCGAGACTCCGTCTCAAAAAAAAAAAAAAAAAAAAAAAAAAAAAAAAAAAAAAGAATCAAAGATAACATATAAAGAACAGAACATATTTTAAGGTTCATGTCTTGGACTGAAGTGACACTGAGACCCCTTTAACATTTTCTTCCTATCGGCAATCTCAGATTCTCCCAACTCCTGTTTCCATGGTAGATCTCAATCTCTCAGTCACATCAGCAGCTTTCATGATGTGGAGTATGTTTCATTGCCTCCACCTTTTTCCTCAGTCTTTTCTTCAGAATAAAAAGTATTCTTCAGTCAATGTTATAAATTACAGTGGTAATCAAGTGTAAACTGATACTTCATTCTTGTATCCCTTAAGCTGTGGCAGGAGGGGGCACCATACTCTGTGTTTCATAGTCCAAACCACAACAAACATACCTGAAATATACCGTTGTGGGAAACTCAGCTTACATTCTAACTTTTGCAAGTTACCTTTGATAACTGATTAATGGGCAGAAATAGAAAAAGTAGAGTAGCTGTATTATTTAATGATGTCACATTAATCATGTCCCTATATCTGTTTCCTGGGGAATAGAAATTCAGTCTGACCACATTTGAAAGTAATTATTCACACCAAAGAGAATAGAAGTATTTTTGCTCTCCATTGTTGCAGTGTGGTTAAGAATACAGATTAATTGCAAAACAGTCAAATAACAGACAGGCTGAGTCTTCCAAACTCAGCTTGCATACTTCTCTAGTGAAAAAATGAAATAGGCATCCAGGAATTGACAAGTCATACTGAAATAAATTAAAGCCTCTTTAAAATTTGAATATAGAGGCTTTTCTTTGTGTTATTATGACTTTCCAATTCTCAGATAAGAGTATATATACACAAACACTTTCAGCAATTGCTGTAGCAAAACTTGAGGACCACATGAAAATATTAAAAAGACCCTTGGGACAAGGAGTGATAATTCTCAGTACATCTGGCATGGAGGAGAAAATGTGTCATACACAGAAATGAAGGGGAATTGGAGGCTGATGTAGGAACATCTTACTCTATCTTAGTGTGTTTTTTGTATTTGAATTTTGTTATGTACTTTGGAGAACACAAAATCTAATCTGTGGTAATTTAAGTCAAAACTATAATAATACTTGATTTGTACTAAGAAGTCAAGAAAGATATCCTTTGTAAAACTGATCTATTCTAAATCACAAAAGCAAAGATCTCTTGATAGTTAAAGAAAACTAAATATGTGTTATATTGACAGTATAATTAACATAGTTATAGATTTGTATAAAAGTATTTTATAAACTGCTTCCAGATTGCTCAATTTGCATCAATAATCTAAATTATCAATGACTATTTTGTAATAGCTGGTATGTAAGACATTTCTCTCAGTGTGACTTTTTGTTACTGTGAAGATAATGCTTGAAGATACCAATGATGTATGCCATCAATACAATGTTAGCCAAAAGTTTTGACATAAAATTTCATTTGCGTATGTAAGAAATTAAATATATGTACAATTATATTTATGAATAGATTCACATAATTTTCAAATTCAGGTCCTCAGAAAGGACATCTACAATGTGAGCCAGAATATCAATAATGCTTTGAGAAATTCTAAAGCAATGCAAAGGTAGTCCATGCATCAATTATACTTTCAGGCAATAAGTAAAGGAGATAGGGGTATGAGATGTGTGTCAATTATTGTTTATGTGTTGTTGTTTCTAAATAATCTGTATTAAAAACTCAGAGATTGTTATTGTAAAATGAAGACAGATTATTTAGAAATTTAAAAAATAATAATTGACACACTTCTCATACTGCTAACTCCTTTACTTGTTGTATGAAAGTGTAATGGATTGCCTTTGCATTGCTTTATATCTTGGGCTTTAGAGAATTTACTATGGTTTTGCTGTGTTTTTGACACACCAGATTGATGCTTAAAGAAAGCAGGAATCTCCATGGCAACATATGTAAAATTATTCCTAATATTAAACTTTTATTTTCAAAAATGCTTAATAAAAATCATAGCAGAAGTTGCTTTCTGTTAATATTGAGCATCATATCAAATCCAGTATTTTAATATACATAGATCTGCATGTATGATATAACACCACAAGGGTTTATTTCATGGCTACAATTATTGTGGAATAGGACTTTCCACTTCAGTATGTTCTCTCTCTCTCTCTTTCTCTCTCTCTCTCTCTATATATATATAATTATAAATGCTGTATTATTAAATACTACATATATATTATTTATATATATATATTTACAAATAAAACCTTTAGTACATACTGAAGTGGAAAGCCATGCTATTCCACAATAATTGTAGTTATGAAATAAACCTGTTTGGTGGTATATTATACATACAGATCTATCTATCTGTCTGTCTATCTATCTATCTATCTATCTATCTATCTATCTATCTATCTACCTGCCTATCTAAATATATATATAGATATCGATCTATAACTATCTATATATGTATGTATGTGTATATCTTATTACTAAGTTTATCACTAAGTATGATGTAATATACTGTTTTGCCAATCATTCAATTTTTAAAATACTCAACTGAGGAAAATATGAGTTTTTTTATCCCCCATTTTAGCTAAACATTTGGATGCAAATCAGTCTGGATAGAATTCTGTACAAAATGTTCCTGATGACCTAGAATCTTAATGTTTGGACAGTAAGTTTTCTGTAGTTACATTAGCTTTAAGGTTGGCACACTGAGATTTTGAAAATAGATGGAAGGGACTACTTTTATAGATACTTGTCTCTGTGCTTATATGAAGAATCAGTTCAATAGTGTATGAAAGCAAGCCACTGGATGGATAAGGAGGGTAAATAATTACAGGGGTTCAGGGCCATTATAAGAAAATTATGTGAGCAAAAGACGAAGCAGTATGATGGAGAGAAACAACCCAGACTGAATTCATAACATAAAATGTTAGCTATTAATAACAACAAGAACTATTTAAAAACAGATGCAAGACTCAGCCTTAAAATAAGCAGCAATAATTATATTGCTATTTACAAAGTATATGTATTTGATTGTCACTAGAAATTTTGCTTATCGTAGCAGGAAGGTATTATATATATATAAAATAAAAGATTATCATTTTCTATTTTAAATTTAAAAACCTCAAAATTAATTGGGAATATAAATATGACTTCTGGGAATAGAATTAGAGCCATAAGTATTGCTCTGTATTCTAGATACATTTGTAATTTACTAAGCACATATACACACATACATGCACTAGCTTTACAATGTGACAAGTCATTGACCAAATATTTCTAAACATAGATTATCTTTTCAAGCATCAGGTTTAACTTAAATGTAACCACACCTATCCTTGAAATACATTTTTGTACTAAATTAGATTCTGACTCTCAGAGAATTTTCTGTATCAAATGCATGCATATGTAACACATTGCAAAAGAATAGACTTGCCTTTTAAGGAGAAACCAAAATCCAGAATACTGTGTCTACTGTATTGCTTACAATTCACAAAGCATGCTAAAAACCAATAAGTAAAATTCAAAACCTGGATTATCCTACTGAGAAAAAACTGGATAGCTACAAACAATCAGAAATATCCATACCATATGAATATCAAATTGATGTTCAGAGAAGATAATACGCGTATAAGAAATGATGTGATTCTACTTAGTCATAATTAAAAACACTGCAGAAATCATCCATAAAAGGTTTGTGGTAATATGAGATGGCTCGCTTGCAGAACTATCATAATTCAGGTTTGGCATTTGGCCTTGCGTTGGTCACCAGGTCTATTCTAAGTTGTTATTGCACACTGTAAGTACTGAGTTGCAGCAATGATAGAAGCCAGTTTCCATATTAGTGCTAATTGACCATTGGCTTGGGATGTACCCTGGATCCCATTAAAAAATGACTTTATAAGGACCACTGGATTTGTATCATCAAAAGATTTTACTTTCTTTTGCTGATCTCATCGGCTTGAGCATGCATACACACACATACACAAAGCAGGAAGCTTGCCAAAACACTCTAAAATAATACCCCTAATTAAAGTAAGTCACCTTTATCATTTAATATACAAGCTGTTTCTTTTACAAGGTATATCAAAAAGAGATTATATATTAAATATCAAAGTGAATTTTCTTATTCTGAGCTCAGATGGTATTTTGGGATTTTATGTTGGCATTGTAGATGGTGTGGAATGTGTGTGTTTGATCTTTTTATATCTTTGGATCTTTGGATAATTTACAGTTATTGATGCTGACAAACCACGAAATAATGCGAAAATACCAACTTTAGGACTAAGCTAATTCAGTTTGGTCTCATTTTCATTTTTACTTTTCAAATGCACTCTAATGTATTTTTCCCAATTTTGAACTTAAATTTATATTAAAATGTTGAGTTTCATTTCTTTAAGTTACATAGCCTAAGAATGTAGTGGTATATATATGTTTTATATCTAACAATGACTCTGAAATGATTCGCTGCTATTCCAAATCAGATGTCTCATGGAGACTTCTTTTTCATACATATGTTGTATATTAAATGACAAATTTCTAAACATGATTTAGATTCAAGTCATGTATTAATATGCTCTGTGTTATGGTACAATGGACTTTCTGTTGAGTCTGCATGTGGCACTACGTTATCTATACAGCATTGTCTTGAGGTAAAGATAGACTCCAGTGGCAGGCACTTTTTCAATTCCATGATCATGTAAAGGTTAGATGATTTTTTATTTTAATCAGATAACAGAAATTACAGTCTGCTACTTATAATTACTACCCATACTTTACAAGTGATAACTAAATTTTAAAAACTATTTTAAATTAAATATTGCAAGCAGATATTGAGAACCTAAATAAAAAAAGCATTTGCTATAAAATGAAACCCCGTCTCTACAAAATATTAGCCGGGCATGACAGCGTGTGCACCTGTAGTACCAACTACTCAGAAGGCTGAGGCAGGAGAATTGCTTGAACCCACGAGGTGGAGGTTGCAGTGAGCTGAGATTGTGTCACTGCACTCCAGCCTGGGTGACAGAGCAAGACTCTGTCTCAAAAAAAAAAAAAAAATTGTCTATTTTAATACTTTAAAATTGCTTAAAAAGATAACGATAACAAGTACTTGAAAGATATGTCTAAGAGAATGTTTCTCAAATTTTATTCTGCTTTAAATTTTTTTATATATGTAAATCAGATCTGAACAAAACACTTCTCATTATTTTCAGAAATGATCAGCAATGGGAAAGTGTGAAGTGCGATGATGTTTTCTTGAGATGGACATGTAAAAATACCAAAGCAAAATTATAAGTCACTACTCCTCTCCAAAAGGATGATAATATAAAACATTACAGTGCCATTATTTTTCCTGGCCCTGATCTTGAAATAATCTATTTGTGAGGAATATTCAAAGTGTTAAGTAAATATATCCAATGATAAGCAAAAATTGTATTTCTTACTCAGATTAGCCAATTATCAAGAAATTATAACATATAAGTATGCCTCAAATATTTTCAGAAGTATTGATGCAAGATTTTTCTCGGCCACTTTGCTGACCAGGGGCCTCCCCAGCCAGCAATGGCCACTTTGCCTGGGCCTCACTCAGCCTCAGGCCTCCTTCTGGAGTCACCCACCCACTTGTCCTGCCTGTGTCAAACCTGGCTTGTGCACTGGCTCACCCACAGCTGGGCCAGGCATGCTCCAGCCCATCTGTGTCTTAGCTTCTACCTGCCTTCTGTGGTTCCTGAGCTGTTATTCTACATCAAAAAAGAATGAGGTTAAGCTGACAATTTGAAGGGTAAGGAGAGTGGAGAAGAATTTTATTGAGTGACAAAACAGCTCTCAGCAGAGAGGGGATGTGAGGAGGGGTCCCCTACCCCCATAGTCAGTTGGTTTCTCTCTCACTGTGGCTGAGTCCAGGGCTTTTATGGGCTCAGAATAGGGAAGTGCATACTGATTGGTTTGTGAGTATTCAAAGAAAGACTAAAGCAAAGGCACCACTCAAAGGTGGGTGCAGTAGTACAGAAAAACAATTAGTAAAGGATAGGTATATGTAAAATAGGTGAAGGGTGAGAAGCAATCAGAGAAAAGCATGCCAAATGGGAAGACAGGTTCTTAATTTGATCTGTGGATTTGACTTGTAGCTTGGCTTTCAGGCTTGTCTTCAGCTTATAGGTGGGATTTCACTCTATCTGCATAGGGATTTGTCTGCCTCCTGCTCTCAGTATTCCAGTTCTGGGTGTGATAGAGTAAGCATACTCAACTCTGCCATTCTGACACAATGAAGCCAAAAATTCTAAACATAAAAAATATATGTGGGCTCCAAAAAGTAAATAGCAGAGTATCTGGGATGAACAACCACAGTTGGAGGTAACACTAAATCAGTAGTGAAGTCACCTATATATTTTTTCTCCAGGATTTGTTGGTCTGGAATCAAGGACACCTACAACGGAAGTGGGCATTGGCACATGTAGAGCCTGCTTCAGGAGTTGCTGTCTAGTTCAGGCCTGAGGAGAGATAAAGAGGTTTCCTAGAAGCCATAAAGGCAGCAAGAACTGTGGGAGGTGGACATTCTTCTGATTGGAGTAGCTATAATCTCAAGTGTTTACAGCAATATTCTGTTAGTCTTTTCTATTTCTGTCCACCTGACATTGGCCATAAATGCAGGCACAATGACAAGGAATGAACAGCAGTATACAGTGTATAAAATCCCAGAATTCTAGCCAGAAGATTAAAAAGGTGACTTACAGAACAATAGAAGGTCATAAGGATATCACAGAGAGAAACTTGAGAAAACCAATCTATAAAGACTTTATTCAGTAAGACTAATGAACAAAAGTTGTGAGTAAACACCACTAGAGGATAAAGATTAAAGGTTAGGTTCCCAGGCCTAAAGCAAACACCATTTGTGGGTAATAAACTTCTGTGGACCCCGACCCCTCCCCACAGTAGGAGGCAGTAAAGTACCTGTGGTAGGACAAAGGTTAGTCTTAAGCCCATATAAATAAACAGGTTAGTAAGAGAAAATTCCCTTTGTTTACTACTCTAATATATTTAATTAAAGGTAATGGGACCAGGCCACCTTCAGCCAGGTCTATTATGGAAGTCATGTGAAAATCCTCAGGCCTTCCAAAAGAGTTTTGTGGCTATCATAACTAATATTTTTTCCACAAGCCTGATCAAATCCCAACATCTTCCCCTTTTTTGTTTTCTACATTAAGTTTTTCTGTTTTTGTTTTTTTTTGATTGGAGAACACAGGTATGGGTTTGTCAGTTGATGAAGAGTCACGGCTCTTAATACAGCTTTGCATCCTAGGATTAGCAAATAACATAAAACAGCCATGAGCACAATTAGCAACATTATTTTCCAGTCAAAGAGTGACCACCAGGAACGGGTGTCTAACCAGGAGAGATGATCTTGTGCACCCTTCCATATGGCTGTTTGTTGGGTGTGCAGATCTATGGTGTGAAGGGATTCTAAAATTTTAGTTTTAGGTTGCTTCACATCTGCTGTTAAATTGTCATGAAAGGTTCTCCAGACGTGTTGTTTCACCTCATCTCAGCTATGTATTGATTTATTCCATGGTAGAGAAGTGACACACATATGTTTATGTTCCCAGTCACAGTTTAATTGTTGATGGAATGCTACTGCACCTTGTCGCTCTCCCACATATTCTAAAGCAGCCTCGAGGGCTTGCAGATGTGCAAGAATTTTTTGATATATACCTTGCTGTAAGAGAAGTTCATTAGACACATTTTTGGCCAGATTATCTACAAAAGAAGCTGCTTGTACTGATTCAGTAACAGATGCAACAGCAACACTAGCAGTTGCCAGGATGACTACAGCTGAGACTATGAAGGCCATAAGTGTAAACATGAATCTTTTGTGTCTGACTTGGGACAGGGCACATTCTAAGGTGGCAAGGTCAACGGAACCTTGCCAATCACGTGTCAAACTGACAGGTAGAAATACCTCAGATTGTCTCCTTAATACCATGACACTAGCAATTATTAAATTAGATATATTGTGATTAGTGAGTGATACATGAGGACAACCAAGCCTGTCCCTGAATCTGGGTTATAAATGTGAGTTTCAGGGTGTAATGGAAATGTTAGCTCCCATAAGGAAAGCGTATGGATGGGTAGTGAAAACCAGGCACATATCAGTGTGATTATGAATAAAGGTTATAGTATAGTTGTGACTGGAATTATGATATGTCTCATGCCAGGTGTTAAGGGAGGTGTTAAGGTGTCCTAGGCACCATAAGGTGTCTTGGGGTGGCATGGACTTTAATCGAGGTCTGGGATATCCCATCCCTCCTTGGCCCAAATTACAGGGGAACAAGATGTGGCTACGAAACTCTGATTGATGATATCATGGACGAATTCATTAATAAGACTGCCTTGCAATTGGCCGTGGAGCCTCCGATCTAAGATGTTATAATTGCCAAAATGGAGGCTATGGGCTTATTTCCTGCAACAGATGTCCCAGCTAAAGTGGAATCCATTACTTTCTCGGCTTTGTTCTTTAGCACAGGAAGGAATGTTTGGGAAAGCAGCATGGACTATATTGTCCGGTTTGAGACTACCTGCAGCTAAAAATGTTAAGGCATTTTCTTTGCCATGATTTAGTCATAATTATCTTTGAGCAGGTACACAGTAAGGGTTAGAGCCTTTATAACTTACACTCAGTGGGAGGATAGTGGAGTGATATGTGGTTTTATCTGAAACTTTAGTCCAATGTATGCCATTATTGAGGGACACCACTGGGGGTAAATCTATCCCTCCTAGCCAAGCAGTTACATTATTATAGGCTTGGAAGGGACTGTCTGCCCAGGAGACGGGGTGAAAGAAAGGTGGATTAAAGATACGAGCCCAATAGAGCATAACAAGTACAGGTTGCAGACAAATCGAGAGCATAAAAGGGATTAATACCCTACGTGGGTTGCCATGTACAACAACAGAAAGCATAGCAAGAAACAAATTATCTGGAATAAATGGTGTCTGTGTCCAGAGCAGGATTTGTTCAGCCTCTTGAGTTGTCCTTTTCAGCATTCCTCAGGTAACATCTGGAGCTTGTGTTGTTCGTGGAAGCCACATCCTCTGAGACTGTGGGTCTTGCAGGGTTAATGCCTTCATTTCTGATACTGGGTTGGATCCTATCCATGCCATGGTATGGTTTGATGCATCATGCTGGAATCCAAAGAGGACCTGAGGGGAGTAAACAGAAGCATACACTCTTCCCCACATTAATAATTCACTAGGACCACACCATTCATTACTGTTTACATCTTTCCATAAAACTGCAGGTTTTATGCCTTGCGAGGTTTTAGCAAATTGCTTTTCAACCACTGATTGAAATTTATCATCTAAACTTTAAAAACAAAGGGTAAATAAGGTAAATAAGGTAAATAAGGCTTGTGCCAGTAGTGTTGCAGGGTCCTTACCTATATTCCCCTTATCTGTGTGTGTGTGTGTGTGTGTGTGTTTTTAGTATATTTTTAAGGGTGAAGTGTGCTCATTCTACTAATGCCTGTCTTTGGGGGTTATATGGGAAGCCTGTAGAATGTTGAATATTCCACATGTGACAAAATTGTTGAAATTGTAAGCTGGTATAAGCTGGACCATTATCAGTCTTAATTTTTGTGGGTCACCCCATAAATGCAAGTTAAAAGAAAATGTTTAATGACATATCTGTTTGGACGAAGGGAGGCAAGATGGTGCACTTCCGGGTTCTTCTT